>NC_050202.1:46185175-46499550 GCF_013141755.1 Anopheles stephensi
GCAGTGGCGTATCATCTTCAACTGTTGCATGCTGGACCGCAACTGTTATTAGCAACACTTCGTCAAAGATTCTGGTTGATTGGTGGGAGGAATCTCGTTAAGGCTGTTTACCACCGGTGTCACGTTTGTTTCAAAAACAAGCCGACTCTCGTGAAACAAAGTGTTGCTGACCTACCAACGTCGAGAGTATCACCGACCAGACCTTTCTCGATCAGTGGAGTGGACTACTGCGGGCCGTTTATGCTGAAATCACCCGTCCGCAATCGGAGTCCGACGAAGGCGTACATCGCAATCTTTGTTTGCTTCGCGACTAGAGCCGTACACATCGAGCTAGTGAGTGATTTAACTACTACGGCATTTCTGGCAGCACTACGTCGTTTTGTGGCACGCCGAGGCAAGGTGTGCGAGTTACACTCCGACAACGCGACAACGTTTAAGGGAGCTGCCCACGAGCTGCATCGCGTGTACGAAATGCTGAAGAAGAACGATGACGATCGCCGGTCTATCATCAATTGGTGTTCGTCCAACGAAATGGAATGGAAGTTCATTCCCCCAAGGGCCCCTCACTTCGGCGGATTATGGGAAGCGGCAGTCAAGTCGGCTAAAAAACACATTTTACGCACGATAAGTATAACAAGTATCGCCCAAGAAAGTATGCTTACACTTATTGCTCAGGTGGAGCAATGTTTAAATTCCCGTCCTTTGACCCCTTTATCCGATGATCCTTGCGATTTAGAACCATTAACCCCAAGTCATTTTCTAATCGGCAGCAACATGCAAGCAATCCCGGATGTTGACATACGACACCTTCCGACCAACCGACTCAAGGAGTACCAACTCGTGCAGAGGCACGTGCAAACGATCTGGTCCCGATGGTATCCGGAATACATCCAACAACTCCAAGCCCGAGCCAAACACATTAACAACGCACCGGTTAAGCTGGAGATCCATCAGCTGGTTATAATCAAGGAAGATAATCTTCACCCGACTGTTTGGCCAATGGGGCGCATTACGGCGCTGCACCCGGGCAAGGATGGTGTCGTGCGTGTAGTTACGCTACGTACGGCAGGGGGGAAACAAATTGTTAGAACAGCTAATCGTTTAGCTTTGTTACCACGACCAATCGATACAAACGAGGGATTTGTGTAACCACATGGTGCACTAATAATGTAAACAAACACTGATACCGACCCAAGCGAAACGTCAATTACGTATATATTAGCGAATAGGATACTGGTTAGCATGTTACATGAAGAAAAACAACGAATTTGCAGAAATTGAAAAGAATTCTCTTTTGGTGGCCGGAATGTAGAAAATGCATGAAATATTAATTATTACACGAAATATGGTAAAGGAACAACACTATAAGCAGATAGTATAAATTGACGCACACGAACGAACTTAGAAGTGAATTAAGGGGAAAGTGACTTGACCAATGGATGAACTATGTAATCGAATAGGATGAACTTGTAACCGGACCAGTGAATAAACAGTATGAAATTGTAAGTCGAGCGCGCAACACTACAACTCTTTAACGTCCGTCTGATATCACAAAAATCACTCCCAACCAGTGATAATATTCTACAGGTGTTTTGAGAATTCTGAAGAGTCATTGTGTGTTTTTCCTAAAATCTTTATATTAGTTCTGATTACAATCGACTATTGATTACAATGCTGTAATTTGTTCTCATAAATGTTCGACTGCAATGATCAGGCAGGACAGTGTTGAGGAAATGATCGCACCTGATCTTACCGATACTTCGATACCCGCTTCCAGGATAAGAACTTATTCAAGTATAACGTTCCCATATCAAAAGTATATTACATGAGCCAGGATGAATGGATGACATTTGATAGTCGGATACTTCTGTTAACGTTGGACTTTGTCTTGTGATTCTAAAAACGTTTTCTTTTACATTAAACCTTTTCCGGTCTTGGTCGACGAAGCATCTTTTTAGAGAATCCCTGGTCGAGGCTCATTCGACAAGATCCTTCGGACGATTTGTGTTGCGCCCTGCAACAAGGGCTGTCACTTTTAAGCATGTGGCTCCGATCGACAAGCTTAATCACAATTTTTATCCAGCAAAGTAAAACCGTGCCTTTCTTGCTATTAATTAGGGGTAGGCCGTTATGCATTGCTCAAAAATGGGTAAAAAAAAGCCTTTAATTAAAAAGCTCAACTCAACATTTGCCTTGAGTTTACTGATATTACTTTATCATATCAATAACAAACACACTGCTTTTCTAAAGCATTAAGCTGCAAATCTCCCAAAACAGTTTCATGCATGGCATATTTTTACAGCTTATTTGCTCATTTCATTTCTCATAATAGCCATTAATGCATACACAATGACGCTTTGGCAACATTTGTTATGCACTAGCAAAAAAAAGGCCCTTCGACAAAATTGTGCTCATCAGAAAGATGAAGCCAATTCCGAAAGGACTTTGTGTGTTTGTATTTAAAATGCGCTCCGTTGTTCGTGACGATTCATTTTCCCAAACGTGCGTATCAACCGTGCAGCGTGAAAAGCAATTAAAATTAAGCTACGCTCCAGTAGTCCAGCTCGACCGAGTAGCGACCGAAGGTACGGCGGTGGGGATCTCAAAACACATCGCCATCCATCGTACGAAAGTAGAAGGGCTTTAACAGACCGGACAGACCGGGCATAGGGAATCGTTCGTGCACCGGCACCAGCCCATGGTGTGGACCAGCGCCAAATAATATTCACACAGGGGGATAATGGAGCCATTCTCTCCGGTGTGCATCGAACGCCATTGCAATTGCTAATCCCTACGAATTTATTGCTCCCGTCCCAATCCGCTATCCGCACCTATCGGCACGCGGCGCCCGTACGTCGGACCCGTTGCTTATCGGGTAGCATATGGTGCTGTTTGGTAGGCGAGCACAAAAATCAGGACACGAACTGATTATCGTTAATCCATATTGTGATATTAAATAATAATTAGGAAATTGAAATTACTCTCCGTGGTCCTTCCTTCCTTCGTGGAGTCCTCGCGTGAGGTCAGTCGCTCGGGCAAACAAACGTCAACTGAATCAATACGTGTCCACCCTCCCGTCCCGAGGACTGGCGCTTTAACCACGGGCTTAAAATCTTCTGGCCCATCCCCAAATGTCATTTTAAAACGGCAAATAAACTCACAGCGCAGCAGCCGTGGATGGCCTCACGGATTGGGACTTGGCACCCGAGTCACGCTTGACATTTCCGCTCGTTATGCGTTAACGCATCGGTGGATAGGCGTTCCTTTGTGAACATGGAGGCAGGATTGACGCGACTGTGTGGCGTTTTGCATTCTAGTGTCACAGCACGACATTCCCGAGACAGCCTCGACGTAATCCTGACCTGACTGATGCACGGTGGGACATGGAAAGCTTGTGATTGCTTTTCAGGACACATCCGTGTGGCCATGCCCTACAGACACAGATTCGAAAAACCCGGGGCTTTTTGTTTATTTTTTTTTATTCAGGAATATCTGCGAGCTGTTGTTTAAAAAAAGAGTTTGACACATCACGGGCGAATTGGATGCGTTTGAACGGTAAATAGATAGCTAATAAATAATGCTCTCTTAAATCTAGCTCTCATTATTCTATCAAACCACCAATTTAATGTTACAAATGTATCGATGCGGTTACAGTTGTAACACTATCAACAAAATAAAGGATGCGGTTTGGAGCGAACAATTCCACTGGCACACGTGCTTGACGGCTATCCATTAGCGGAGCTACGGCTCGTGCGGTGTTGCATTAACTGTTCATTTTAAACCGAACGTCAACCGCAACACATCCGATGCGAACTGCATGCAAACCCTCATCGGGTTAATCAATAAAATAAACCGTGCCGCAAAAAGAGCACACGGAAGACGGTATACCCACGCCGAAGGTAGGCCTCGTCCCGTTCCGGTACTCACGGCGAAAGGTCAATAGGTTCATAAATGTGAAATCAGTGAATTTAATTTCATACGGAAGTTGTGAAAATGAAATGGCAGACCCGACGACGGTGGGGAAGCAGTGCCCATACAAATGGGTAGTTTAATTATGCTAAATATTTATGCTCAGCTTAATGCCCGCCGTCCGACGTACTGCTTGACCAGCGGTCCGAGGAGCTGTAGGGCCGAAGAGTAGCAGGAAAAAGCAAATAAAGTTCTTCATGCTTCGGAACCCAATGGACTGCCATATGGTTCGAGTGGGGCATGGATTCGGTCGGGCCTAGCTTTTCAGAGGATCCCAACTGTGGCCTTGATGAATTGTTAAACAGTCAAGCACTGAGTGGTCTGCTTGCGGTGGTTTTTTTTATTTTGCTGTTGTTACGCTTCGGTTATTATTGCTGATTTCAATTTATTAACCACATGTAGTGAATAATGATGTGACGGGGAGCGGGCGCACCAGCTTTTGCAAGATTGTTTCATTGTTTCGTCACCGCCTGGATAGGCGCCAATCGGCAAGTGGTTCAATGTATTTGAGTTGCGTATTGGTTAAAGGGTTATTTTTTTTAATTTTAGTGTAAGAGGGCTACAATTTAAATGCAATAGGGCGAATGTTCTGGATTTTTAAAGCTATATTGTTAAAGCTAACACTTACACTTTGTTGCTAGGTATAATTAACTTATTTGCATAACGATTGTGCTTTAATTGTGATAAAGCTGTAGATCTGGGCTGTTCCCCCATAGTGTGGAGTGACTATCCAAGTATGTGGTAACAATAAGTCTAGTAAACCAGAAATGACAGGCATGACATGGTAGGCCATGAAAGATTTAGACTCCAAAAATCCTCGTTTGTAAGAGCAGTTCTTCTTCTTCTTTGGCGCTACAGCTTCGAAAGTTCTTGGCCTGGCATTTTTGACTTTCAGTGAGTCGGACCTGAGTTCTGGGGGGCGTTTTGGATGGGACTGGAACCCCGGTCCTGCCGTGTGAACCATACCTGCGCCGATTTTGCCTCAGCAACTTGACTGACCCTGCCGTGGATGCACAGTAACTAAGAAATGTCGTTCTCCAAGAGTGTATAATGTGCTACGCCTTTCATGGAGCCTCTTATTTTAAGAGACATTGCCGCCCATGGAACCTGTCTTACAATTAAGCCTCGTATATTCCTAGTCGTCATAAAGATCTCGTCGTCCATGGATCTCACTGATAATGAGGACTTGTATATTTAGCGAGAAGATGAACTTTACTAAGAAATCTTGAAGACCAAAGGCCTCGTCGTCTTAGAGACTTATTTAGATTAAACGTGTAATATAATAATGTAAACTGTCAAAGTGTAAAAGTGTAAGTGTAACAACTGATCAAGGCTCAGAAAGATCTCAAATATTCAAGCATTTTTTCAATAAATCCTCCTAGTGAAGGTCTCAGTCCCAGCTAACTGATTGTTCTGCTGGATTTTATTTAGAGTTATCAACACACAACAAGGATCTTGTGGTTCGTTGAAATCTCTATGCATATTAAAAAATTTTCAAAAAACGCAAATGAAGAATTTTATCCCCAACTCATTATGCATAACAAGTGTGCACAGCATTCGTTTTGCAACATTTGTAACATGTCCCGTGCGATGCTTAACGTAAATTGTCTAAATTAATGGTTGCCGAAATATTCGCCAACTCTCGGTTGGTTGATGCAAAATCTGCATACAAATTTGATAAAATTAAAGAACTGTGAGGCGAGAAAGAGAGGGGGAGAGAGAAAGATGATACTCGATTAATCCTTTGTGCCATGCAGCTCAGCTTCGTCCCATGTTCACGGGTAAATTATGACGTGCAATTTGTAATAAAACACATTCTGCAGTCACACGGTGCAGACCGTATCTGGACAAACAGGACCCAGCATTTAGCACTTAGGGAGTGATAAAAATGTTTCCCCCATGGAGGCGTTTTCATTGGCAATGGGAAGCGAGAGAGAGAGAAAAAGGGAGAGTTTTGGAGAGGGTTAGGACATCGTAAAGGATATTTGCATGTAAAAATCACAGATTAACACACTTAAGCGCTTGATTCGATGGTGGCCAAACACACACACACACAAACACACAAGGGGAGGGCAGGCGGTTAAGGGGTGTTTGCAAAACCGGAGGTCGTTACATGTAACGAACCGCAAGCTCGAAGCTTTTCGTTTGCAGACAGCCCACCCGTCCACATAGTTGCCGCGCTTTGGAGCCATGTAACGCAACCCGTAGCGTTCTAAACGCTGTCTAGTGTCCCACGTAGTTGGCGCTGTGATAGAGATGGAAACTTTTAGAAAAATAGAACGAAACGACGAGAAATCAACCCCTCCGGGTGTGAATATCACCATAACTATGCAAATCGAGCTCATCCTCCTCATCGCTTTTGATTGTTTGCGTTATCTTCTACCGGTGAGGCGTGACGGCGGGAGCTCGGCCAGCACGACCTCCGAGTGTCCTTGTTGCAGGCAGTGGGGGAAAAGAGGGTCCTCGTCTTTGTATGTGTGTGTGTGTGTTTGTGTACGAATGCAAAAGGAAAAAAAAACGACGGAGGGGACGAAACGGCTGTAGTTCTGCTGTCTGCCTTGGCGAACTACAACGACTACAAGCTCTAATAGAGAGATTTACTATGGCGATTTACATAAAAAGTCATGATCGTTATCGTGGCCCCAACGGTTTCTAGCCGTTGCAGCCTTTGACCCGATGTCATGCCGTGTACGGCTGTCAGCGGCAGTTCCGGTCACCGATCCGGGGGGCTTCTTCCCGTGCGTCCTTCCTTCGCCGTCGTCTTCCCCTTCACTCGGGCCATAGAACGATTATGGCATGTAGTTTTTGTGTGTGTGTGTTAGTACAAACATTTTCCTTAGCGCACCATGGGTTCAACCCAACTCGTACAGTTCTTGCTTCGGGTTTTTTTCCCCCATTCTTTGCCCGTTTTTCCCGTGTTGATGGATCTGTTATACGAACTGCTCTTCCAACGCCATGATGGGATGGGCGAAAAAAACGGTCTGAGTGGACATCCGGAAGCGTGCTAATTAAGGCAATCGTTCCAAGATTGTTCCACCGCCAAATGGAAAAGACATTCCAGCTTGAATTTAGTGTGTTTCGTTTTTCTGTTCTCTCTACGCTCTACTCATCGTTCACTTTTTTTTGTAAAGCAAAGTAAGGAACTAAAAGAAAAGCGAAATCACCACCAAAAAGCCGAACAAATGGGTGAAATTAAATTACACCGATTCATACACCGGCTAGGGATTGCATTTGCGTCAACGTCAAACAAAGTTGCCTCACTATCGGTTTCTCTCAATCACAAGCCAGTGGTTGGATGGTTGGTGTAGCCCGGCGCGCGCTTTTAATGATTGCATAATTAATTTGTCTCTTGTAATCAAACAAAAATGGTGTGGAAGTGTCAACGGCACCGTGTTACGAAATGGGAGCCACGATTTTAAATGCAGTCCCATTCAGGCGGATGGGTGTTACACGGCTGTAAATTGGCGACTGCAGTTTGATAGATGTGACAACACGTTTGCATCAATTGGTGTCAATTTTCTAGATGTTGTTTCTGACTGTTTTTTTTTTAAAGTGAAACCAATCAGTGTGACGTTATTTTTGTCGCTGGTTTGGACATGATAAAATTAATTATGTTTTATTGCTTTTTGCCAATCGTTTCCGTTAATCATTTTGAATTGGTAAAAAATCCGTGTACTGGCATGGCTAAAACAATTACACGAATTGGTTACGGCTTTTCTTTGAAAGGAAAACGCAAGCTTTAAAGAATGCATATCCTATTCATATTTATATTTAATCTATATTGTTTTCTTCCAAAGTACTTAACATCGACAAATCGAGAATGAGAACAATTACATACTTGACTAGAATTTATTATATCAAATTTGTTCGGAGCTTAAGGTGTATTGAAGAAAGAATCATAGAGAATGTTGCCTTAACACAGTGGCGTGTTTGAGAACAAGTGGAATGCCGGGGTCCAGTGGCCGAGACGACAGCGGTGCCAGTCTTCACACGGCAGGGCCGGGGTTCAAATCCCATCCAGACCGCTTCCCCGTACGCAGGGCTGACTACTTTACTACGGGTAAATCAAGTCACAGAAAGCCAGAATTGGCAGGCAGAGACCTCTCGAGGTTGTAGTGCCAAGGAAGAAGAAGAAGGAATGCCGGGAGTCTTTCTTAGGAAGATTGGGATGTATCGAATCTTTTAACAAAATATACGATAAGTTAAATAGGCTAATGGCACCCAACAAATGATTGCTATGGCCGACTGCAGTACGCATCACCGGAATTGATATACGAGTGTCGAACCTTTTATTTTTATGAGTGCCCAAAACACGACATCGGGATGCATATTCGAGCAAGGCTGAAGAATGTTCACCAGGATATCTACAAATGCTGAGCTTGGTTTAAGACCTTTGGTGCCGTTTGATACGATCAATATGGATTCTAGCAAATCCTGGATGCACTCCTTAAGTCATAAAAATTCCAGAAATTATTTTCTGAAAATTGTGCATTTTACACACGATCAGGTGGATTTACACACTTCACTCATCACTTGTTGTCTAGGAGACCTCTATAGGGCCTTGTCTTACAAGATGTTTTGTCATTGAGCATATTTTCTCGTTTCTCATGCATCACCTATAAAGAGACCTCCTAGTGTGAAGGGTCTCGACCCATATTGGGTTTAGCACCTTGTCCTAAGCAAAGTAGAAGTTGTGGAACCGGGTGGCGAGGGGAGGAGGAAGAGCTCATGGTCAGTTCGGACGCAGCCGCTCAATTTGCGTTCCATTATATACCCCACTGGTCTCGACTAGTTAGAAACCTTGTTGTCGAAGAGGCTCTATCTGTCAAGCGCATTGTTATATAAATCATATCAACTGAAAGACGTTTAAGTCGAAAAGCCTTCGCCGTCATTTAGGAAATTATCTCTTAGTCTGTGATCTCATACCTCGTTTACCAAAAGATCTCGTCCTCGTCGATGGAGAGCGTCCTTGTCCTCGAATGAGATCTTGTTCCGATTCACAGAGGAATCGAGTTCCAAAAGATAGCAGGGATCTTGTACAGAATCATTCTCGCCACATACCTCCTACAGTCTGTACTCACGACGTACGGGACCTGGCAGGTTGGAATGCTAGTATTTGCGTACATATTACTACACGTTGTTACGGAGGATGAAGCGATTAGCTTTAATGCAATGATTTTAAGCTAATAAAATAAGCGTCAAATTATTTCAAACAGCTCACGGATGTAACAAAAAATATTTTAAGAAAAGGCAAGTAGCATGGTTGTTATGCCATAATCGATTAACATTAACATCATGTTAACAGCAATATGGCCAGGCCGTCCTCTATGAAAAAAAAAACATCAGGTTAACAATTGTTTCGTGTTTTCTATCGTAGAAAGAGTTATTTCTTATCGAAGAACAAATTGGCCGATTTAGATGTAAAGTTGTTACGCCTTTATTTTATTAGAGTCCGAGTTTATTGTTATCATAACACCTACAGAACTGTAATACTTTTTTTTATAAATTTAGAACAAAAAAGTGACCAGCCTACAGAAATGATGCAATAAAAAGACTTAAAAAACCGTTTATAACATAAACAACGTAAGTATTTATTTAAGCTTTTTGTTTTAAAACCCCTTTATTGTAATTTTTGTCCTAACTATAATCCTGCTGTAGAGAATACGGTATCGGACCGTCATATTTAATAAATAAATAAATATAATCCTGCTGTAAATCAATCACAATTCCAACACAGAATCCATTTTAGAGCTTATCATTCAACTATCTTCACTCTATGGTGTACAATAGCACAGAACGATAAAAAAAATTTAAATGATTTATATCAATCTCTTTTATGCTTATTTTTCATAATCCTCGATGTAAGCCGTTCGGTGGCGCTGTTACAAATGATTCGTCCTTTGTCAGTCATTTATCACGTTTAAATTATTTTCTCCAAAATCAAATTCCTACCCTAACATATGCCACCATAGTTTAGCCTTGTTTACTCAGCGTGCATGGTAAATAGTTTGCAGCTGAATAAAAATGGAGGAAAAAAATCCTCCACAAAAATTTCTCGCTGGAACTTATAACGCAACAATTCCGTTAGCATAAAACGAAAACGAAAACTAGTTGAAAAAAAACCTCTAAAACCAAATGTGCTGTTATCCGTGCTGGGAGATGTAAAATCAAAATTGCCCAAAACTGTGTGTAGTCAAACAAACAACCGAAACACAATGTAAAGCAATGCCAAATGCTATTCCAAACTGCAGAAGCCAGTTAAGCAATATGGGGTAAAAATATTTCATCCGTAAGCACTGGCACGGGTGCAAGCTAGACAGCGACATATCATAAGTTATGTGTCTAGGAATAAAACAAAACGCTTTTTAACACATGCATACACACATACACACGCGTGTAACGGGCCGGAGTGGTTAGGCAGGGTACCAGGGCCAGAGCGTTACGGCTAACGAGGCTCTTCCTAAAGCCTCGGCAAAGAGCAAATACCAGTGTGAAATTGTTTTTACCAGACTAGCGGATAATACTGAAAGGGGGCGCTATTTGGGGCGGTGGGCAGGCGAGGCAACAAATTTCACAGCATTATTTGCTGGCATAAATCGTCGAGCTTTCAGGCCGGGATGTGATGTGCCGTCGGTGTGAGTGCAGCGTGTATGCTGTGAAAAATGGCACCAGTCCCCGGACTCCCCGGTGTGAATATTCACACCAAAAGCGGAGCAAATCTCCTTTGCCTTCTTCTGTTTTTGGTGGCAAATAGTTTTTATTTTACGTGCTGGCACGAGCTGGAGAAGCGCAATAAGAAAAGGTTTTGTCAAATTCAACACATTGTCCCGAGTTGTTTATCACACTCACACACCTGTCCTATCCGAACAGACCTTGGAATAGGTGATGATTTTTTCTTACGCTCATTTCCGAAAACAATACACTAGAAGTCGAAAACAGGATGCCGACTGTAGGGAGAGGTTAGGGTTTGACGTGCCGGAGTGACAATCGTACATGTTTGGGTTTTCATTACATGCACGGTACGAGTTACGAGTGCGAGCTACGAAACGAACCGAAAGTGGATTGAAAAATGAGCATCGAGCTTTTGAAAGCGGAACGTGAAGCACTGTGGATTGCCTACGCTCAGGCGTTTGTTCGGGCAAACGGTGAAGGATGTTAGTGATGGTGACGGTCTCATCGCCGGCCCACACTCACCCAATGACTGTAATTATTTATGTGATAATATTAGTATTAGCATGCTGGAGCCGTGTTTACGGGGCAATCATAATGAATTCTAACAGTGGTGATAAATCTCTACAGTTTTGGGTTCCCCAGTTCATCCGGTTCATAATTTTCGTCAAACAGAGGGACGGGAGCGAGCTGTAAGCTCGACGCACGATACGAGGATTCATAAATAACGAGAACCGGATGGGATGATTGCATTCCAGGGAGGTTGTTTTGGTTTTCAACAACTACTGCCTAGTTTTAGCCCAGCAGTGTGGTAAGATTGGCCGGAAGTGAAAGGGATGATCCTCCAACTGGTGTCTTCCGTGCGTTGTGAGATTGTGTGATAGATGAAGGAAGGGAAATGCGTGTCTGGTTAGCAAAAAGAGTGGTGGAGTAGAAAGGGTGGTAATATGCTGAGATAGGTTTTTTGTTTGTTGATGGAAGCTTTGGATTTCATAGATCTCATTCGTCTCTTAATATGCTGAGATAGTCTTGAATCTGATAGGTTTAAATAAGCGGGCAAACGGTCGATTCTAAATACCTAAATAGAACAAATGTATTAAGATAAACACCTTGTACAATAATAGATTTTTATG
This sequence comes from Anopheles stephensi, assembly GCF_013141755.1. NCBI lineage: Eukaryota > Metazoa > Arthropoda > Insecta > Diptera > Culicidae > Anopheles > Anopheles stephensi. Next base: position 46,196,947 of record NC_050202.1, read on the forward strand.
CAGAACGTTATTCGAAAGGTTAAATTATTTTTAAGTATTTATAAATTCTATGCCAAGAGCTCATGCTGTCATCAAGCAACAAGACTCTCCTTTTGTTTTTGTTAAATTAAAATCAGGATTTCTGGATTAAATCCAAACGGTCATTTTTGGATTTCTCTTTAGATAGACTGGCAAAATAGCAAGTATAAAAGGACTTTTTTCTAGCGCCGCAAATAGAACAAAACAATTTTTGGGATCGAACTTCTTAATGCAGTTCGCTTTCTGAGCAAATAAAACGTGCATGCAACAATTGAATAAATAAACAAATAATCAAATTAATGAATAAATAAATCAATAAATAAATAAACAAAAAAAAACAATAACAAAATAAAAAAGAAGTAAATAATTAAATCAATTAATAAATAAAATAATTAATTAATAATTAAATAAAAAAATAGATAAACAAATGAACAAATAAATAAATAAATAAATAATTAAATAAATAAATTAATAAATAAATTAATTAATAAATTAATAAATAAAAAAAATAAATAAATAAATAAATAAAAAAATAGATCAATAAATAAATCAATAAGGATAAGGCGAAATATTAGGGAGGAAATGCCTTGGTAATTTTTTGTATCTTTGGATTTTGTACTTGTACATGTACATGTACTTGTACATGCGGTGCTGACCATACGGCGTCAAGCCGTCATAATCGAAAATAAATAAATAAATCAATGAAAATATAAATGAATATAAATGAATTCGATTGAATTACAAGTTTGAATGTTTCGATCCAGGAAAGCTTGAGAAGATTTGACTTATTTTTTAACAGGGTTAAGAAATTGCTGCAACTAAGATAGTTCAATAGATTTATGGGTGTGATAAATATTTCAAATAAAAATTTGTTGAACGTGAGTACGATTGCATTAAAAACTATATAGGATCTTAATTCATGATATCAAACATGACGCTCTTCTTTTCATTAAATTGATAGCGCGAAAAGACGCAAACTACACAATTATAAAACATTACCAAATTAACAGCAACTGGTTACAACCCTAACTGGGCTAGCTCGCCGATAGGAAGTCACTGGTGGAAGTTAAGCATCCTTCAATTACAAGCACCCATAGACGACCCTCATGATGGTAGCTGCTTCCGTCCTGGTAGCACCATCACGATCATCACCATCCTTCTCATCATTATCATTATCAAGGCCGTGCTGCTTGTTGTAATCATCAAACAAACCGAAGCAGCGTGCAAAGTCCAGCAACTGTAGAGCGAAAACGGGGTTCCGATGAATCCTTTCCGTAAGCCGGTAATGCATGAAGTACACTTGATCATGGAACGTTCGGCCGACCGGGCTGTGGGGATTGCCCGGACAGCTGTGTGCGGCTCCTTCGAGCACAAACGGATGGAAACAATAGCAACTGCTTTGACAAAGTGCCTCCGGATGGTGGTTGAACTCATGGAGCCGATGGTTCATGGGAATCATATTTTAACCACAAATTTCACTCGATCTTCTTCGTCCCGTTGTCTGTCTAGCTCTCCGGCTTTCTTCGGTGTCCATATGTTGGGCGGTGCAGCCGTACCAAAAAACGTAGAAATGCTCAATCATGGTACACGGCGGTGGCGGCTGGCTGGATGTGTGTGTGTGTATGTAAAGAGTCGGTCGGATTACTTGGCTGGGAGTTAGTGAAATCTGTTCGCCCGTATTTGCGTCCGGTTGTACGTTCGTGTGGTAATGTAGGAAGAACACCGTCCCCGACACTGCTACACTGCGTCCACCGCCATCCGAATAAAATGGTCGTCGTGCGAGCATTACGAGGAAATGACAAATGGCATCCTTCTGGTGGCGCTGGTGGTATACTGCAGCTACGCCGCACGGTAGATCCTTTAGTCTGCATATGTTTGTATGTATTTGAGCTGTGTGGTTGGTGTGCGTGTGTGAGCACCTAATTGAATGAATGGCTAAACGATATCGCTGTCTTCTTGTGGACGTTTGAAACGGTTCACTTCCGGTTCGTTCGTTGCAGCAGCCGTATCGTCGTCAGTCCTTCGCTACCCGCTTTTGGATTTGGACATATGGATTTCCGATTTAAAGGACTTCCGAAGTGAGTAATGCAGCCCTCCCCCCATTGCATACATTTTAGCACCGATGCATAAACTGGTAAGGACCGATCATCCGAAACCCTTTCCCATAGATGGCAGCTCTGTATTATCTCTAGTTTGGGTTCTGGCAACCGATTGGGGATGCTCCGATTGGACAAACAAATCCGAAATTTCCTTCGTAGCATAACTCGTCTACTTGCTCGACGCTTAAGTTTAATTCCTTTAAAAAGAAAAGAGCAAAACGAAAGCCATGTCGTGTTCTCGAAAGGTCGTGCGAAAAACGTTTACGAGCGGGCCTGGTTCGTGGGAAGCGAAACCGGAGCAAAGGGTTTCTTTGGTATTATTCCAATAATAATTTGAATGACAATTGGTTCAAACGTCCTACGGTGGGACGGTGCTGGAAGGGGTTCATTGTGTCTGGTGAGTATGTGTGTGCGTGTGTGGCTTTCGGCTTCTTGAATAGGCTTTACCCGTTCGAAAGGAAAGATGCTACCGAATTGTTCGTTCGCTATGAATCGTTTCGAAATGTGCTCAGTACGGTGGTTGAGCAACATTTATGTGGCAGTAGTAAAGTAGCAATAAATAATTTCCCTTTTGTTAAACTCATCGTAACGTTTAAGTAAAAGGGCAGATGTTGACCTGAATAGGTGACGATAAGATGTGCTAAAGTGTGGAGGTTTTGTAGAGTTCAGCAATGGGAAACATATGTTAAAGGTATGTATTTTGTGTCATGCAGAATGATTTTGACATCGAGCGCCAAGTGAAGACATTGATCTTTATCAGATGAATATTATGGTTAGAAAATGAAAAGCAAGTGAGGTGGAGTCTTCGTAAACTGTTTAACGAGATAGTTGTTATTTTTAGGTATGTATTTCAATACTGGACGCGTCTCTAGGTAGTTCAGAACGGTTGAGAGAGCTCGAAATCACTTGAGGAGGCCAAAGACGATAATATCTTTGAGCATAGCTGTATGAACTTTGAGGGCGTATTAGACAAGGCCTTTTGACTGAAGAGGTTCCTTCGATGACAAGGTAGCTTTGCCAAGGCTTGTGTGACTTCGATGACAAGGCTTGTGTGACGAGTTTCTTAGGTATATGGTTTTCCCTGGACGAGTTCCGTTGATAATAAAATAACTTCAATAGTGAGGTCATTTGGTAAAATCAGCTTGAACGATGAAATCTCTTCGACTGCAAGGTTTCTTGGTAGACGAAATTTACGAGTAAAACGAGGTCTTTTGGAAGACAAGGAACCTTGGACGTAGAGTTCCTATAGATGAGAAAATCGTTCATACGATAAATCGACTTAAGCGGTGACTTGTTCGATCCAGGACAAAATGATTTCTATTACCAAATTCGCATCTGTTTCAGATATTTTTTTATGAATAAGTTAACTAGCTAGCAGCAAGAAAGATATCTAGCAGTTGTGCACTTGCTTCAGAAGCGTTTATAGATTGGTACATTTAAGTAATGAATAATTAATATGAATAATATCTCTGCAAAGTTCATATAATCTAGTTAAGTCCTGGGATTCTTCCTATTCTTTTTTAGCCTTACGATCTCTTAGGTCATGCCTGCCATTTCTGGCTTACTATACTTATTGATACTGAATAGTAAAATAGTTAGTCTCACTATGGGGTAAGAGGGCTAGATGAGAATTGAATCCTGGTCGTGTGGAGTCGGATTATAGCTTCTTTAATGAACATCGTGTTGTTATCTGTTGTTTTTCTTCTTTGGCCCTTCAACATCAAGAGGTCCTGCCATTTAAGGCCTCATTGGCTTGCTAGCAGAATAGCAGAAGAAGTCGTCATCATTATTAGTTGTAGTTCTGATTAATTTATTTCCTGTAGTATTTTATTATAAACAGTGAGTATTTTAAAAGCAGTAAATTATAGGTGTGTGTTTGATTTCAAAAAACCCGTACAGTTGGTTTATTTTAAAACAAACAGACTCTCTATAAAAAATACAATCTGTAATAGGGTTTTATCACCTTAACAAAATTTGCATCTTTGGCGGTGAAGCTTATCAACCGAATGAAACACTTATAAGACATGTACATCCACAGCTATTTACATTATCCCTTCGCTCCGTCAAATGTGTACTGAATTCGTTTTTCTTTCCCTGTCCTGCGTCTTAACCGACACGGGTTGCAAAAGTGCAACCGAAAATGCACTCTGCACTGTTCGCAAAGCCAGACAAACATAAACACACACACGGCAAAGTTCTTATCGGGTAAAACTTTTCAATTCGTTCCTTTGCTTTGATAGAGCTGAGGAAAATCGGGACCCCCAGGGAGGCAGGACGGAAAAGCGAGTTGGGATTTGGATATTACGAGTGCGCTCTCGTGTGTGTCCCCGGGAATGCTTTGCGGGCCAATCTTTATTTGCACGTGTGATTGAAATGCATGCGGTACGCTGCACAAGTGGGACATAATTTTCCCGGTGATTTAGTGACTGCCGGCTCAATGTTTCATGTATGAGTGATTGAAGCTGAATGCGGATGCATCCTCCACACAAACACACACACTCTCACACACATGCATGAGAATTTTTGCTTTATTTAGGTTTTTCCTCCCGAGCGATTTACATATCCAGTGCCGTGCTCGGAACAACGGTAATGCATAGAGAGATATTTATTTATGATTTTCTACTTATTGAGTGCTACTGTACGAGTGAGTTTCTGTGCGAGTCAGAAAGTTGAATGCATTTTGTAGTTTCGGTTTAATCCGCTTTTAAGAGGAATTTATGATGAGCTGTATTGGATGCACTTGAAGCTTGAACAAACGCCTCGGATGCATGCAGTGGAGTTTGTTTGTTATTTGGTCCTAGTGGTTGCTTTCCAGGGATGAGAGGAAGATTAAATTATGAGCATTTGTTTGGTCGGTGTGTTTGCGTGTGTATCTTTTGCTATTCATCATTTAATAGCATCCATTTTATAAGATAACATATTGTTCTAGAGGGGGTTTTCAATTCTTTTAATTAACTTTATCATATGATTTATTTATTGATGAATTTTATGTGATTTTCTCCTTTTGTTTGCAGTTTCTTATGTGTTTATTTAAAAATTTATTTGTTTTTTGCTTTAATTTTTTTTATCTATATTTTAATGCAATTGTTATCACTTCATAAGTTCTTCACTTTTGTTTATTTAAAGTCAATTATTTCTATGTAAATTATATTAGATAGTTATATTAGATATTAGAAGTTTTGGTTTGAATACTTTTCAAACTTTATTCTTGATACATAAAGTTGCAACTAAACCTCAGCTATTTGGCCTTGAACGTGTGCCCAGGCCTATCTCCACTTGGTAATAGAAGCAGAGGTTGTGAGAAACTGAAGCCAAGATATTCATTCAGCTTAAAACGAATGCAAAAGTGACTTCGCTAAGAAAACGAATAAACACCGGCCCCGAGTACCGCGAGTGGAAATCTTTTAATCACTTGAATTACACACTCCACTCCAGCGTAGCGTAGCAAAATGCGGAAGAAATAAAAACGAACTGAGGAAATGGATGCCGGAATCGACCAACGGCGTTCAGCATCGCAAAATAGCAGACTTTACACTTCGTTGAGTAAATCTTTCGTTTCGCTTCTGGCGTCATTTTCTTAAATCCCATTCTTTGCATTCATCCGCTCGTTCGGAAGCGCGTTGCAAAGTGTCGCAGCACGGACGTTTTTTTTTTCTCTGTGCAGTTCGTACCGACAAGACGTTAAACTCGGTCCACTCTTATAATACCTTTTCCTTGGGGTTTTTTCTTACTCTGGTTGCTTTTGGTCACCAGCCTATGCTTCCTCAGCCTGTAAAGCTGGTGCTCGGTCGGACAGTAAGGTACTCCGTAATCGCAATTCTTTCTCCTTTCCTTAAGCAAACTTCTTATCAGTCGTACGGCCTGCCAGCACCACGCAAACGTTTCGCTTTGTTGCAACCGTAGCCTGCGTGGTAGCCTGGCAGCCGTGGCAGCGCTTTGTCTTACGATCTCGTCCATCAAAGAGAGGGGCCTATTTTTACGGCATCGTAACCTTAATTTAAAAAGTTTTACTTACCACACTACACACCCGGGGTACTCACTCGGTTTCGCACGATATCCGATCGAGCCGGGGAACCATTTTTACCAACCGTTCGAACCCCGTTTTTTGCTGTTTTACTGTTTTGTTCTCGGTTGTAATTTGCTAGACTTCAGGCTCGACCAAATGTTGGCGTGTGGCGGGACGTGCATAAAACGCAAACCCAAGCGAGCGTACGGCATGGCACACCTTTGGGGTTTTTATTGTTTCCCTTTAACCCGGTGGCCTATGGCCCGGTTGACCTTGTGCGCAAGGAGCCTAAAGCGATAGTTAAGGCGAAATTGAAAGAGAGAGGCATAGCGGGAGAAAACAATCGTAATCGACAAATGTACTTGTCCTTTTCTATTGCCTTTTAAGAGCATATCTATGCTTGTAAAGTTAGGTAATGTTTACAAAGGTGTTTAGCATTATTTTGATTTGACACTTGAAATGGTGACACAGTTTTTTGTGCGACTCCATTCAATGGACTTTGTGTTTTTTGTCCTATTAAGTTTACGAATAAATTATGTACAGGTGATGAGAAGTATTTGTATCGACGACTATTCTCGATCCGAAGGGTCTATTATGTTTTGTAAGTAAAATCTTTGAAAAGTCCTTTCCCGAAGGTCGTTTGAGGGAAGTCGAATTCTATGCAACTCAACCTGTTCATAGGAAATGGTATCTGGACGAGACTAATGAAAGAGGTATATTATCCGAATGGCTCAAATCTTACAAAGACACCAGAATGTGTCCTCTTTGAGTTATTGCTTGGAGCATGTCGTTGAATATTCTATCGTGTTGGTATTGAGATGAGATCGACTCGAAATCATGATTGTGTGAATGGCTGTCGTTATAGACAGTAGATTGACATTAGCTCTCTAGGCGATAACAGGTGATCGTGAAACTGATACGCCAGTCTACCATGTAATTACGGCCCGGGGTGTGTAAATCAAGATATAAAACCTTTGGTTTTCATTCGTAAAGTTATTACCCTAGATGTTCTTCTGCTTCCTTGGCACTGCAACCTTGAAAGTTCTGGGCCTGTCATTTTTGGCTTTCTGTGACTTGATTTTACCCGCAGAAAAGTAGTCAGCCCTGCGCCGTTATCGCATCGTCCACCGGACCACCCCAAATGTTCGTTAGTTAGTTGGACCGACCCTAGATGTTAGTTTGTTTATAAAAATGTCAGGCCATAGGATCTCTCATCGACACCGACTCATCCACAGGTTGATTATGATCAATCACAACCTCAAACCACCTAACTATTTTCAATTGAAGCTGAACGATTACGATTCTTTATCATAAAAGAATTACTCATCTAAGTGTGAAGAGGCTAAAATTATCTGTCTCATCATGTCAAGGCAAGATAATCCCGCATCTAGTTCTGCTACTAATGCTGCTGGATCATTCCACAGCCTGAGATGACTTCTCCGCTGATATGACATTCCACCTAGCTTTTGTGGTCTCGAAACACGGCTATTTTCATTGTATCCTTTAGCTCAAACGGTTCTCTGACAATCAAGAGGTAGTTGTCGGTCGCAGAGGTCCAAACTCGCTGAGGCTAGAGACTCTTCAATAACATTTAAAGCTTGAACTTGAGCATTGGTGTCGTATATAAGACTATTTCAGCAACAGTGGAACGAGACGAATACATGGAAGGATAAGAGGCAGGCCTCCCTCACATCGGGAGGGAGTCTTGATAGAGCGGCGTGAGAAGTAACATGTTCAGCCAGAGCACGCCACATAGAGGAACGCCGAAACAAACAGTGTCAAAATCCACCAGCATCGCTGACTTCAACAGCTCGCCGTGAAGCAATACGGGTTGGAAACCAGCTTTTGAAGGTTGTTCGACAAAGAAGGAAGCGAGCAGTCATCCAGCGATTGCGTCGGGTTCGATGTGGAGTGAATCTCGAGCCTTACATACATTATACTTAATCGGCGTGTTAGATTGACCGCGGCACAAGAAGCCTCATCAAAGTCAAAGCGGACGTGGCCTCTCGCTAGTCACCATAAGGACCAGGAGGTAGACTAAGACCAAACGTGGTATGAGGGTTGTAACAGCAACAATATTGTTGTGTTGTATAGTGACAGAACCATATTGAGATGAAGTGAAAGCGTCAGACTTTGAGCGGTTCAGAAGATTTCTACAGTAGATTCCAGATCCCAAAGTGGTTGCAGCGCTTGATAAGATCATATCGTCTCGAAATTTTTTGATGTATTCCCTGACTCTGATAATTCGTTGATAAAGTTCTACGACTGTAAGGAATGAATTTCATCATCTATGATCTTTTCAGTTAAGCATAAGGACAATGAATGAAATATCCCTTGCGTTCTGTATTCTTTCATTTCGTACTGTGTGTGTATGAAAGTTTCACGCTTTTTTGAATGTTAAACACACATTTTTGCATGAAAAATGGCATGGATTTTCCTTCCCATGATATTTCGCTCCTTTAGCACAGAACAGCCTAAATCACTTTCTTAACCTTTTCCCTTGGAAGCGCGTTATTTCCAGCTACAATCTCTCTGCAGGCCCATTTTGCTAAAATAATAGCGTTTTCACTGTGTTGCACACGGTTGCACTTTCAACGCGAAATTCTTCAAAGTACTTTCCGTACCATCCGGAAACGGGTTTGCCCTCTCGCCGCTGCGACTAGTTTGCTAGTTTCTTTCGCGCTGTAAACATATTTTTAAGTAACGTATAGTGGACGAAGATAAAAAACACGTACAGAAAAAAAACATTGGATTGTTTTTTTTTCTCGTTCTTGGCACGTCGAAAGATGGGAAAAGAATGTAATGAATGGAATTAAAATACAGAAAATGCACAAAAAATACGCGAAAAGAAAAAAAGACACCGACAAACAGCAAAACACGAGCGAAGAAAAGTTGCAATAAAACAGCAGACCAATGCAGTGTACTCGTAGCGAGCTGCAAGAATGGGGGAAATGAACGTGAAAAAAGCCGAATCAGTAATGTACACCGTACTGAGGAAAGGAAGGAAGGAGAGATGAGCGAACACAGATAATGCCAGGCTGTAAAAGGGCAGACGGATGTGTGCAGTGTGATTAAAATTTGCATGCCTGCACGGTTCCAAACAAACAGCATCGTTTCCACCATTCTTATCGGTTGCGTTTTTTTGTTCATTTCGTTTCTGTGTGTGTGTGTGTGTGTAGAATTTTTCTCATTGTTCCGGCACGACTGCTCCTCCGAAATGGACGGAAACAGGCTGCCGGAAATGGTTTGAATTTTATTTAATTTTAATTTCTCACGCATGGGTAAGCTTTCTTGTTCCTGTTGGCTCCTTGGTGTATGGCTGGGCAGAAAAGGAGCGCTCAGCGTGGCACAGTTTTCTTAGAAAATATTCAGGAAACGCTTATTTGGAAAGTAGGATGTTTTCTCTCTCTTTTTGACTCTGTTTAGTGGAGAAAAACATTTGGTGACGTTTTTGTTTGTTTGCTTCAAATGTCCGTGCCTTGGCAAGCTCTGGTGTACTGCTGCAGAAGAAGCATGATAGCGCTGGTCATTTAATCGGTTTTATTTTTCTTTAATGTTGCATATCCCACCCGGGAGGGTTTTGGGCCCCGGTCCGGTGAGGTTGGTTGAAGACTTTGAAAGCTAACCCCAATTTCGGCCCCCATTCCGACAGGGAAAGGGCAAAAAACAACATTATTTTCCACACAATTTACTTTCCGATTCCGGCAATCATCGAACCATCTGTTGGACCCGGAATCGATTTGGGGATCATAAATTGAAAGTTTTTTCTCGTGTTCCTCTTTTTCTTGACGCTTTGGTGAAGGTTGTTAAGGCAGCGGTCACATTTGGTACCGAATGGGACGAGATTTGCAAAACGTTGACCTCGTTTTCGTCGGTAGGAAAAAGGTTAAGAAAGCAATGGGGAGGGATGCCTTTGAGGATGAGAACTGCCCGTTTGGATGGGTACGATGGGTAGCCATGTTTTCGACACGTTCCGCCACGTTCAAGGGTGGTTTCGGGGTGATCGAATCGAAATCGGAATGTAATTGATGCTGACCCACATTGGAGTGTGGATGGGAAGCCTGGGTTGAAGGATGTGCAAGAGTGTGAAAGGGGCAGCACAAACACAAATGTTACCATGGCGGAGAAAACATTCACTATTGATGCTTTTCCTTCAAGGAAACTTTATTCGAAGAGCACAGTTTTATTTTCCATCCCCAGTTCAGGGTTGTTTTAGTTACATGACAATATTTGTAACTGTGACGGATCGGAGTCGGTTTGATAAACCAGCAAAAGGGAAGTTACTATATAAACGAATTATTTCCATGTTTTAATGTGCGAGATCTCTTGATAATTCCTTACAGCTTCGAGATGGATAATTGATACAGACTATGTCCAAGCTACTTTAATCTTTAAACGGGACATTTAGAATAGGATTCTTTTAGTTGCTGTAGGTACTATGAACTTTTGTTATGATCTAAAGACTATATGCTAGATGAGTGTCTGCCAAGTGCGCCCATAAATTCGTGATCTATCGAGAGAAGCGGATGTGGCCTTCTTCCATATATTACTGGAAAAAAGGAATGATGAAAAAAAGATTAGTTATGGCTGTAGACTTTGGTCAAGGATAGGATGTGATAAGTAAGGGATGGAATTGAATTTTAACAGACCCAAACGTTAAATGGAATCATGCTATTAGGGATATCTTTCGATAGTATTTTTAGCTGCTAATGTATGTTATTAATAAATTATAAAATTGAATTGAAATGGTCAAAATAATGTGATACATGCCGTTCCAAGAAGTTGATTTCAAAAAGTTGCAAAAAGTTGCTGTGTTTTGCAAACCGAACAAAGATTATGTAGCACGACTCTGCGCTCACTAAAAACTTCTTGCAAGGCTTAGAAAGTTGATAGAATACTTAATAACGGAGGAGGATTACTAAAAAATACTGAAATGTTTAGTTTAGGTTCTATGGACAATGAACCTCACGTTCTTCGTTTTATAAGCTTCATACTTTGCTAATGTGATCACCCTCTAATTCCTCGCCTAGTGACTCTTTCTTCTTTTTCTTTCTTGGCCTAACGACCTTTCAAGTCATGTCTGCCATTTCTGGCTTACTAGATGTTTTGATATCACGTAATTGGATAGTCAGTCCTCAGTATGGAAAAACGGTCCAGTATGGAAAAACGGATTTGAACCCCAGTCCTGACGTGTGAAGACCCGCATCATTGTTGCCTCTACCACTCTACCTCTAAAAGTAATAATAGCTTTAAAGTACTAACCTTGAGAAGGCTCGGCCTGTCATTTCTGGCTTTCTGGCTTCTGAGTTCTTTAAAAATTATGAAAACGGTCAGAGCATAAAATCGAAGAAGGTCCTGTTAAAAACAAAAACGATCACAGTTTTGCTATTAATGCTAGAGCAATCATAGGATTATGTTTAAATATTACACCGTGTTGGTTTTGGTTGGTGACTACATGGGATTAATATTGTATTATATTTGAATATAGTTATTACTTGTTATTAGTAGTATATTAAATTATATACAGCCACTGCAAGGGAATCAAAATTGTTTTTAAATTTAAATTTCTTGCTGGTTTTTGTAGAACAGAACCGTACTTAATGTTACGACATTTTCGTTTATTTCTTCCTAATCCTTCTAAATCTCTTTCCTTCTATTTCATGGGAAGGTACACAGTAAATCAGCAAAAAACATTGTTAAACTGTTCCAAATGAGCCAAAGTGTTTGCAGTAAACTTTTACTTTCAATTGAAAGTATTTGGGAGGTTCTTTCGAACGGGAGCAACCAAAAAACATCGCACCTGATGCGCTTTTTCATTGACAAGTTTGTGATAAATGCTGCTAGGCTTTGCGGAACTGTGAACTGAGTGTGGATAACAAAAAGGGAAGATTAATATAAAAAAACACACGCGTCCGAATTCATCCTGGATTAAGAAGGTTCACCCCAAAACGGAAAGAAACTGATAAAAGATTGCCGTTCGACATGCAGTCGTTTCGGACAGCCTGGGCCGGGTTTTGGGAAAAAGTTGTACAAAACTCACATTCCGTTCGACAGTTAGCATCCATCCCGGCGAATGATTATCGAATCGATCGAAATGAATTTAATTTTCGGCCAGCCCGACCGGTCAGTAACGGCCGGATGGGTTGTATAAATTTAAACTAATAGAAAAGAAAGACAGAGCCGAAGGAAGAAAAAACAGTAAACGATTCGCATTGAGCTGATAGGGAAAAGTTTCGCACCCGTTTGATGGATTCAGTGTGCTGGAATGTAAAAGTGGGTGAAAATTTATTATCCCCAAAGCCTGAGAAGGTGCCGGGCAAGAAGTGTTCCGGAAAATGTGATGAACAACGTTGCTAAGCAGTAATGGAGAAAGCCGACGGGAACGGTGTAACGAATGCAAATTTACTGCCGAACAGCTGCTAATACACGACTGTAGGGTTTTAGTTGAGAATTTGTTCCCTGTTGCTGTTTGCCTTTGGTGTGTTCCTTCTTGTTTGGCTGACGCTTCTTTTGTTGGGACTGTTTCAAAAATCATTATCCTAGGTGCTTAAGGTGGCCGGGTGTATTTTCTTTTTTGGGAAAGATTTGAAGGATTTACTTCCGGGTTGGAGCGTGTACTGTTTTTTGTGTTTGTTTCCTTGCTTTCGGGTTCTAGCACCCTTTTTGTGTGTCAGTTTTGGGAACACGAAGGAAACTGCAGGAAAAAATATAGATAAAGAAATAAAAATGATGAACACTAAGCGTCATAAATGTGAGTTTGTTTTCGAATATTATTTCTGCAGATGGTAGTATATAAGGGGGAGTTCGTGTTAGTAACCTTTATTTATCTTTTTTAAAGCAACCTTTTACTTCAGAAGTCATCTATCAAGTTGATTAAAATCCAAGAAACTTTAATCCTTAATAACAGAGACTGAAAAGAAAATGATTGTGAAGTTTTTCGCTGTTATTCCATCTCACCCGAATTTTGCCCCGACATTTTCAGTGCATCTGGTGGGACTAGTTCGGCGTCTTATACTGTGAGCCAATTAATCTATGCGTAGCCATGTCTAAAGTCGCTTGATTCTTGGATCTTCTCCAAAAATTTAAAGTTAAAGCTATGAAATATGCCTGAAGGTAGAATCTAAATTGTAAGTAATGAAGATAAATAAGTTGATTGCTTATTGATTAACTATTGATTGATTTGAGGGTGGACCTACATCTATAGAGATCTCTTCGAGCATCTTCTGGCATTCCTTAGAGAAGTAATCTCGGGCTCCAGTTGTCTAAACTGTTCGACATTCGACATCTGCACGCCAGATCTTTATCTAAAGACCTCATTGTGTGAGATGTGTTATCGAACTTTCAGTCGCTTTCGGTCGGCTGTGAGCCCATATATTCTTCAGCTATGTTTAAAATGTAGAGAAAAATATTGTGTTAATGATCTAGGCGTGCTTATTAGCTGGAGATAAAGATTCGATAAATATGTCAGCCATGTCCCTGTGCGGTACTGGTCACTAACATGGCGCGTGAGCTTCGTGACCCCTTAAGCCATATTGTTCGATGCTCTGTTCTATCACTGTTGAATTATACTTGTATCATCCAACGACGGGCAAAGAGCTTTGCCCTCTGTGCTTGACATTGTCTTCTGGATTGCGGGACCGAGTGCTTGATTCTCGGACTACCACCTTTAGCCGACTGCATTCAATTTAGTTAATTTTAGTCTCTATGTGCCTGCCAGAACGCTCCAGTCCCAGGAAGACCCGAACCTCCTTTGGTTCTGTTTCAACGCAAACGATATGGTTTAGTTTTACCTTAGCTTTAATAATAATTAGTCTTGATCCTTTAGGGATTCTATAGATCCATTAACTCGATCTAGACTCAACCTCTTTTAACTATTTCCTCTAATCCTCCAGCTGATTGTCTAGCATTTTAAATATTGTAATGATTTCATAATGTGTTCTTGTAAAAAAATTTAATACATTGAAATAAATCAAATTACAACTTCACAAGGTTTTTCCTTTCGATTATATCAAAATTTCCACCACTGTATCGACCGAAGTGAAACTTTCGTCGAATGCGCACAAAAGCAGCCAACAGAAGGGTGACGTAAGGATCAAACAATTTCTCCCATTCGTAACTGTTGTGCTTGTTTCTTTTCCAATTTTTTCGTGCTTTAAAACTTCCCCTCGAGCCAAAAAAAAATTTCCCCGCCAGCGGGACGACCGGAAGTGGCACTTAGGGAGCAAGCAGTGAGCGTAGTTCTTTTTTTTCTTTTGCTTTGTTTTTGTTCCATTGTGTGTCGCATGCACGTGTTTCCGGTAGAGGTGCGCAGTGGAGTCCCGGAAGTATGTCGGGATGGTATCCGGTTTGTTGCAAAGTTTTGAAATATTCCGTAACGCGGGGGTAAAGAAAGTCTAGTCCGAAGTTTGCTTCGAAACCGAGCCTGTAGACTTGGGCGGTGGTTTCGGGAGCACATAGGGGATGATTTTTTTTGTTTTCCTGCTCTGTTATTGGATTGTCCCTGTTGTTGCTAGCGTGCTAGCAGAGATGGTAGTATGCGAATGTACAAACGCGAGTACGTTCGAATGTGATACACGTTTCGTATTAGCTTTGCAAAACAATTTCCATACGCGCATTTTTTTAAGAAACAATCTTTGTCATTTCTTTGCTCCGTTCCGTGCTGTGGGAGTTTTGTCGTGAGGCCAACTTATACGCTGTCAATTCTTAAACAAGGTATTAGCAATGCAAAAAACGTACAAGGGAAGGCGAAAAATCTCAACACGAAGACTGTGCCCGGGTTTGCTGCAACATTGTGTTTGGACCAGTTATACCAATTGTTTTTCACTCAAATTCTTTCGAAAGATGATCATGATTGTAGCTTGCCTGTTGGTTGCAAATATTTAAACTCCCAAGACCTCAGCTATGGATGATTACGCCCTACGAAATTACATGTTCAAACACATTCATGCACATACACTCCCTCTCGTAAGTCGGTAAAGATGGGCGGGACAAATTTTTAATGTAACCAGATCGGCGTCACGTAATTCATTTGCAATTCCGCGCCAGTTAGGGCAAGCGGCTTATCTTGGAAAAATCGGTTGTAAGCATCCGCCTCTTCACAATCCACAGCTACCGTAGCAGTGTGTGTGTGTACCGTGGGAGTAGAAAGGAGTGAGGAAAGAGATTACTGGCGGTTGCGGGCATTAGTTGGATGGTTAGCATAATGCTACTTACGCTAGATAATCCCGTGCCGGCGCTTATTCTCGTCGGTGTCGGCGGTCGTATGAGAGTGTCTACTTGTGGTTAAATGTAAGAAGCTTCCTTCCGGGTTCTCGGGTACGCGGCAGCAAGCTTTGACCTGGTTGGCTTGCGCGCCCAGGGGTTGGGCAATATTGGATCGCTGGCAGTGCTCGAGCCAGCGGCAAGACACGTTTGGGAAGAGGTTTGTTGTTTTTGTGCCTTTGCTTTTCTGCCACTCCCCGATCCATTGGGTAATGATGGTTTTTGAAGAGGATTTTGACAAACTGTTGATCTATAAGCAGGATGAGCTTCAACGGAAAAGGTGAAATTGTTTCGCGAGGGTGGCTTTCTGGCGAAAGCAGATGCAGGAGGAAACAGAAAATCTGTTGCTTCAAACAGGAACGGTTCATTGTGCAGGTTATCGAGCTTCGTAGCTTACAAGGTTTTTAAGAAATAACCACATTTTTAATTGAATCAAATGCATTGGTTGAATTACCCAGCATGAGCTTTAATGCTTGGTAGTATTACATACGTGTTTTGTGAGTGTTTTATTTTTTATACTGTTGTCATGAACGTTCTTCGCTATGATTCATATCTTGCTGATAGCTTGCTGTTTGAGTATTATCTGGATTCTTTCGCGTATCTTTTTCTTTTTTCTTGGTTGTAGCCAGTCAACAGTTATTAAATTAATTTAACTAAATCATTCTAGTTGCTTCTTAATATTTCTCTCATTTGTTTTACTATTGATGACCAGGCATTCCTAAAGCAGCCATCAGGGGGTTTGGGTTTTTTACTGATGTTACTAAGGTATATTGGGACTTAATTTGTCCAAGGATTCTGCTCTGTAGACTTGTAAGATCTAGATGTAGTTTTAAAATATATTAGAGTATGTCTAGGTCGTTTGGAGTACGCCTCAGGTTCGAGAACAATCAAACAAGGCGCTTTTCTAACAAGGAGCCTTTCAATGCATTTTTGATTCTTGACCTTTGAAACAATAAGAGTTCATGAGACTTTGACTACTTGGATCTTTAAGTGATCCAGACTTACTTTTCAATGTCTTTATGTTGCTCTGTGTTAGGCACGTTCTAGTCTTCCTATCAATCCTCAGGACTTTAATGTAGCCGAATATATCCTGTATCTTCTCACATGCGTAGAGCTGTCAATATGTTTTAAATGTTTTTATTTTTAAAACAATTTTGACACAATATCCCTTGAAAAAAAATCGGAGTAAATTGTTTAAAACACGAATAAGACGAAATTCACAATACTTTTTAACAATTTATTTTATTTCATTATGTCGTTCATAAAAATCGAATTCTGATATACCTCTAAGTCATTGTCACTAGTGTTTAATGCACGCTGGCTGTATTTTTTCCCGGCGAGAGAAGGACTCAAAGCTGTATTACTGAACTGAAGGTTCGCTGCATGTTGCACTTTTGTAACAGCGTAACTGCAACCGTGAGCTCGCACCGAAAGAACCGAACCCATGCAACCGTTACAGCCGAGTGTGCGCAGTACAGCGAAGGGGAAGTGGCTGTTGTTTATCCTTCGAAGTTCGAAAAGCAAGTTGAAGCGAAACTTAGATTTTATTTTAAAATTTAAGAAAAATACACAGCCCAGCGGGATGCAGTTTGGTAGAGTAAATACGGTACATTCTTAAGAAAGCATGAAACTGAAGCTGGCTGAAAGCTTATTGAAGCGTGCGTGTATCTCCGAAAGGGGAATCGTTAATAGTGGAACTTTTCGAAAATGCCCCTGTTCAAGACACGGAGAAGCTAGAGCGAATACGAATACAAACGAAATGAAAATCAACGGGCACGAGCTCCGGGCAACGAAAACCGTTGACCTAGACTGGCAAGCCGTTTTCGGAAGCGATTTAAATTCTTTCTTCCCATCCAGAAATGGGGCTCTCATTGTGGTTACGTTCTCTGTTTTTCTTCCTGTTCTTAACATGTCGGGGTACAATTGCATTAGCACCACGCTTTTGGTGTGTGTGAGTATGTGAGTATCTCCGACCGGGAATACGGAAAGTGGCACATCCAAGTGTTTCAGGTGCAAAAGGTCGGATGCTGGAAGCTGTCATAGATGTAGCGACTACCACACAGAAACCGGTGGTGTCGGTGTTGGTAGCTTCCTTTTCAATCCCATTGCCATTCACTGCCGCAGAATTCCCGCCTGTCTTAAGCCGTGTACAAGCTTCGGCGAGGGGCTTAAAGCATTGGAGTGTCCTTCGGAATTATGATGTGTAATTTATTAAAGCCATTTATTTCTTGCGCTCTCTTGACTCTCTCGAGAGGGAGCGGTAGAGATCGGAACGGACTGCTGTCGCAGCTGGTTGGGTGGGAAAATTATGATGATTCCTCTGCCCCTCTGTGGGCATAGTCGTTTGAAGGTTAGCGATGGGAATAAGAGCACAGGTGGGAAGTTGGGAAAGTGGAAGAGCAGAAAATTGGAAACCTAGTAGTGAAAGCAAAAAGAAACAACAAAGGAGCAAATTTAAGGTTCGAGCTGTTACTGGTAGCAAGCTTGAAGCAGCTCAGTTTCGAAGGGTACTGATGTCGGTTTTAAAGATTTAAATTCAGCATGGTAACAGACGGAACAATCTGGGTTTGGCTAGGTGTTGTCAGATCTACATTTTTGGGAATTGAAAAGAGATAAATAGGAAGTTTGTTTGTTCAATATATTGAGCCTTAAGGGTGTTAATGGATAAATCTTTAGGTATTTACATGCGAGAGCAGCGCCGGTCTTCACACATCAACACATAGGTTCAAATACCATCTAGACCGTTCCCCCATAGTGATAGCTAACTATTCAACTTTGTGGTACTAATAAGTCTAGTTAGACAAATTTAACCTTGTAAGCAGGTAGCACCAAAATGGTCGTTAGGCCAAGAAAGAAGAAGAAGAAGAGCCAACTTATATTCTATCTTAGGTTATCTTTAGTAAAATACTATATAAATAAAGAAAAGTGTCGAGCAATTTAGTCAGCAAAAGTTATTGGAAGTTGACAAAAGAGATAACCTTAAAATGACGCTAGTGAAAAACAAAATTCGATTATGATCCCAACTTAATAAAGAATTTACAAAAATTAAATCAGTCTTTCATTAGATCAGGGATCTGTAGAGATTAGCAATGCCTGAAGAGAAGATGTTTTTCCTCTCTAGTAAGCTAGAGCCAAAGATTTGGATATTTATAGATAAATTTCATAAAGATTTTCACACGTTAGGACAATATCCCATCTTGACCGTTCTCCAGTAGCAAGATTTGAACTAAAACCTCACATGACAAAAAGTCTTGGCACGCCAGTTCTGCCTTTCTGTGATTTGATTTCACCCGTCAGTTGTGATAGTCAGTTCTGCGTATGGGGAGGCGGTCTTGATGAGATTTTAACTCCTCCCGTCCCGATTATAAGACTTTATAGTGTAAATAAGCCTAGTAAGCTATTAGATGGCCAGGATGACTTTGCACGTCTCTGAGTCGAGAAGTAGATAAATTTTGTCATTGAACGGGCAAAAGTGAGGTTATGGTGTAGGTAATTTGTCCAGTGGCTCCAGCAGTAGCCGGATCTCCTTCGTTTCCATTAAAGATAATTGCAAATGAAGAAGTTCAGTATTGGCAAGATATCTTGAGACATCTTGAAGTTGTTGCACCAGGGGAGTATACAATGCGTTTCATTTGTCACCTGTTGTCTCAGTACTTCGGTTTAAAATACTACTCTTCAGAGAACCAAATTACGAAAATCTTCTCTTTGTCTTGTTTCAAATACCTTGCACAGCAAATACGCATTTTATCTCTGAGCTATGCCAAACCCAACCAAACCTGTGTTTTTGTTGTTGTTGTTAATGAGCCACACATAAGTGTGACAAGGTAAAGAACAAATCGGTCGGGTTGACTTCATTATACGAAATAGAATTAGCATATAATAGAAATCCAGAAGCAGCAGAGAAAAGCGTCGAACCAACCACGAAAAACACGTCGCTGCCACACAGCTAACAACGGGGAAAATGAAAAGCCACATCGATTCTAACTATGTGACACACAAACACACACTCGCTCTCTCGCCGGTGAAAGTTTCTGTCAAACTGTGTGCGCGCCTGTCGTTAGGGGCGCAATGCACAATGAAGAGATAGAGAGTTGCATACTTTCGGGCGCCCGATGAAGCACACGCGGTTCAATCGGTTCCTTTCGAACTGCCGGGCTACTACTACACCCATTAGAGGCTATGAATAATAAATCAAACGAACGAGGGAAGATGTTGCTCGCCCGGTGAATAAATGATCCATCATTGACCGACCAACAAACGGCCGGGAGCGCTGGAAGGTAAATTATATAGCCACTCCCTTCCCTGCCTCCGAGACCCTCACTTTCGCCGCCATTCGTCGCCATTGTCATCATTTTTCAGAAAGTCAGCAAGCAACGAAACGAACGCAAGTGGGTGTTGATTGATGCTGTCAACAGTTCTGTTCTGTGGGAAGAGACGACGAGACTCTATGCGCTCGATATAGACGTTAAAGTGACGCCGACAAAGACGCCGAGGTTGTGTTACAGTATGCACACCGATCCAGCGTATGGGTGAGCTTGAATTTTATCGACTTTTGTTCAAGGTAATGCTTTGTCCTTGCCTATGCATTAAAGTGTAAAGCTGTAGAACATAGAAATTTGCGTTCATTCGCTCTCCTATCCTTTTCTAGCGAAAGAGTTGTCTGTGTGTGGGCGCTTCGGGGACCGCCACCGGGCTAAGGATCTTCGTCCAAAACTTTTACCCAAATGGCAGCTTGAGCAACATTGTCCACCTGAATATTTGCAGGGCAATAGAAAGTTGAGGTCTGGAACAAATTTTTAACCCCCTTGTTTTAGTCACTTTAATTGTCCTTTGTCGCTTGCCAAAAGCAAAAAACAAAACAGATCTCCGTCTGCTCCAGCGAAGTCTACCGGCAACGGCTTGAAGGATTAGGCAAGCAAAGTTTTGTTGCGTGTGCGTGAGTGGACCTTCTTTACACTTTTTTTTCGCATTGTGACCACGATGCTGCTTGGTGCTGTATTTGCGTTCGGCCTTAGGTTCAAGTAACGCTTGGCTGGTCGACCGACAATCGGTTACGCGCGGCAAATAATGCACACCTGCCAACTTGTGCCTGAAGCGCCTACCTTTTGCCTGGGGGTGAAAAGTTTCAGTTCGGACCCATGCTAAAACTTTTCAGCTCTGTCCAGTGTACAGGCAGGGGGGAGTTGAATTGATCCCCCCGGTGGGTGTATAACCTGGAAAGGCAAAACATAAACAAAACCCAAAAGCCATCGAACCGGAAAGTGAGTTCGTACGATGGATGGGATGGGTAACATTTTGCCCAAAAAGGAGGGTGTAAAGCGTTGATTGTGTGGTGGTCGTAAATTTGTTTTTTCTTTGCTGCTGTTTTGTTGCTAACTTGTTGGCTCATTCTGTTGGCCCCTGGACTTCACGTATCAAGATTTGGACGTTTGCTGAGTCCTATATTTGTTGTTGCTTGCTGTACTTGTGGGTCAGCGCAGAATGAAGTTTTCTTTGTTTTGTTTCGCCTTTTTCCACCATCTGACAGTTCCGATTGATGAGCACTGCCTCCACGAGGAAAACATCGATAGAAAAGCAATAAAATGATATGAGTGCAGAGTGAAAATAAGCGCTTTGAAATACAAAAAAAAAAGAAAGAAAAAACTAAAACGCCTCCAAAGAAAAGCGAAGTAAAAGTGAAAAGCCATACGATGGTGGGAAAAGTTTGCATTATCTGTTCTTAACGCTCCACTAGCGAAAGGAAAAAGTTGTTTCGTTTTTTGTGTGTGTATGAGTGCAGCGACAGGAATAGCAGCGTACCGCTTCAACGCACGCCTTGGTATGCTGCAATAATTCAACGCTTGTAGCTCAACGTGGCTACAGTTTTCGAATTTTCATTTGTTTTGAAAATTTATTTCTACATGCTTGAGCAGCTGCGAGCATGGACAAGGTAGAAAATTGGAAGTTGGCTTCCCATTTCTTCTTTGCCTTTGCTTTCATTATAAATGCCGGCCTTCTCTTGCTGACCGGTGATCCACGGCTGCACGTTTGCATACTGGGCAGGATAAGCGGTTTCGATACGTTTTCTGCGAACTTTATTTCTGGCCCGGTGTTTTTGTAATGGCTTTTCCGTCGATAAGAAGCTGTGAAGCTTTCGATTTTTCTTCTCTTACTGTGCTTCTCGTGCTTCTCGGGGCCACCCGCTTGGCTCATGGCAATGGCCAATTGGGTCAGCGGATTGGAAAATTAGTGATTGAATACATTATGAGGCTTACGGTTGAACGGTTCTTTGTTCGGAGTCCGTGGTAGGAGTGGGTTTCCTTTTTGCTTATGTTACTCTTATCCCCTATAAAAGCTTGACCGTTGGGAAACCGAGCCAGTAAGACGGTGTCGGGTACGGTAAGCGTTTGATTATGGTGCGTGTTATTACGTTCCGGTTTTGATAAGAAAAACGTGCAAGGAAAAATTGAAAAAGAGAGACGGAAAAGCCGGGGGAAAAAACGATGGGTGACTGCTTCACTAATCCAATGGCAATAAATCGTCAGCGGTGTCTCATCTATTCGGTGTGCCGAATGTAATGGACGTTGGTTTTTCTCGCATCGTATCGGCCATTGGAAAGAAAGAGCTGGCCAGTCATCCTGTACAGCGTTACGGACCGGGGCCTGTTTGCAGTGAAACCATTCTTCAACGAGCCTCCCGAACGAGCTTCATTGAGTCAACCGAACAAGATTGTCTACTTATGCTGATTGTATTCTAGTGTCTCCGTACGTTTCCGTTCATTCCGATGACTTCCATTCGCATAACATGATTTCCGCACGCTTCTCTTTTTCTCCACATGGAGAAGTTTGGACCTCCCGTCAGAGGTTTCGCATTAACTGGCTGAGTGATTTTTATGAATGCTTTTTGCCCCCTGTGCAAGGGAACCGAATTTTGTTCGTTTCTGTTGGGGTATATATCCTCTGGCAGAAAGCACGTATGGCAGTGTGCAAGTTTATTTGATTTAAATAGGGATCCAAGAGGCATGATTGTTTGTTATCTACTGATGGGTCAGGTTTCGTTACCGTATCTGGCTGTTGCTCGTGCACACGTAAAGTTGATTTAAATGTTTGGTCGTGAATTAAAATTTTTGGGATTTTCTCTTACCTACGAAGCAGAAATGAAGGGACAAACAGGAGATGCGTGTGATTGTGGGAAGGAAAGTTTGAAAATCATTTCAAACAATGCATAATTGTGTTGGGAACAGTCATTCCGTTTTGGGTTATTATTTTATATCGTTTATGTATTTGTAAATGTTTTTATTTAATTTTTTTCTAGCATTTCGGGAAACTGTTAAATAATCACAATGATTAATATGAAGGAAAAAGCAAATCATGTTACTGTTTCCGGATTGTTGTTTAATTGATTGAATTGTTCGTTTATGGTGTAGCAATTTCGTTGCATCCTACAAAGTATGGTTAAAATAAATAGAAATAAAATCTTTTCGTTTTAGCACCCATTCGAAGAAGGATGTGTGTTACGCTAGTAAAACAAAGTTGATATTCGCTTTAAACCAATTTGACTGATTATTGTAGTAAACAACGTAATCAAACTTAAAAAATACCAGGCGCCTCCATACATTTTAGATCACCATTGACCAGGCGCCTCCATCCATTCAATCGTATTGACGGCCACGTGTCTGCATCGGTGTTGCTTGCTTTATAATCACTTATGTCGAGTTCTTTGTGACATATTATCCTTTGATCGTTTTTTTCTATGGATAATCATGTTTATGGCAAGAAAGAATAAGAATTCTTGAAGAGAAGTTGTATGCTTTTACCTATATGTAATAAATATAGTTCAAGTAATGGTGCATTGATATCTCAGATAATGTTCAGAGCAAAAATGACCTTAGCAAAGACCTATAATAATGATTTAACACAAATTTACTTGATTCATTGGATACAATATTCTCATCTTTACCGGGTTGACGGAGAGGCATTTTATGTTCTATTGCCTATTTCTATCTGGATGGTAAACGATGGTCTTTTTAACTTATTTATTTTCCTACATTTATTTTCCCAACATTTCCTTCCCCCTCTAACTGTGCTTGTTTGTTTCAGTCCAGACCTACATCACACGCTGCAATAGTCAACCGGAGCGAACCAACCCCCATCGAATCCATAGCCACAGCAATAGAACCGGACCAAAAAACCTACAACACACACACACCCACCCAATAGAAATGGACAACAACCACCCATCATCCGTCACAACCGAGCATGCCCGGGATATGGCAAACAACTAGGAGGAAATGCCTAGTTAATTTTGTTAATTGTTTTTTTCGTGAATATAATTCACAGTCACCACATGCGGTGGTGACAATACGGCATCAGTCCGTAATAATTAATAAATAAATAAAATAAAATAAAAATTTCCTTCCCTCTTTCCTTGTTTCTATTTCATGGATGACCCGTCTTGTAGTTGTGGAGTAGTGCAGTCAGAAAATTTGCCCAACGAACACCGGTAGTTCGATCGGTGCTTCGTAGTAAAAGGTCGGTCGGTAACTTGATCAATTGATCATCGTCTGCGACTGTATCGAGGCACGTTGATTGCAATGCTGACGGTAATTTTGCTAGATTACGCGATAGCTGGCTGCACCCGTTAGGATTATGCTGGAAAATAATATTTGGAGCATTATTTAAGATGCTTTTGGATAACCATGAGCAGTATGTAACATCCAATAATAAAGTTTTCATTCAATTTTTTCTTTGACAAAAAAGGAAAACCATGTCAACATACATAGTTCTTTTCATCAAAGTTTCCTGTACTCTGTCAAGAGTATCCGTTAGCACTGGTTTCGATTATTCTTGGTAATGCGATAAGTAAACAACATCAACTCATGTTTATCGTTACTGATTTTTTTGCCATCCTTACACTCTCTTATGTGTGTATGCCCCTTAGTTCTTCCTTTCCGCAGGACGTGGTCGATGATTGATTGGCGTTTATTAAACGGTTACCTCTACAAATCCGGCCTAGCTCTTGCTGCATGCTGACTGTGCTGCTGAATGCAACGATTCGATTAGCCCGGCTGCCAATCATCTCCGGTCCGGTCAGGTACTTCCGGAGACGATACGCACCGACCCACCGCAGGGTTAGAATGGTCGCGTGCGATGCCTGGACCGTTCGGTTGGGAGGGAGCAAAAGAGTTGAAAATAAAAATATATTTCATCGTGCAAAAGCTAGCCACACACGTGCCAGCCGGTGAGAGAAGGTGAATGAGTGCAAGTTCATCCCGTGCCGGAAATGAAATCGTTACTCGGAAGCGCTACCATACGGACAGCATCCTGTGAGTGAGGATTTGGAACAGATTGCCGGTGAGTGTGTGTGCAGGATCGGTGGGCCATTTTCGGTGGCACGCAACACGCGCTTTGACGCCTTTCCGGAAGCGTTATCGGGTTCGTTCGTCACATGCGTTTCGGTATTAATATTGATGCGTATCAAGCCCGGGCGGCCCGTCCCGTTCCGTCGTCAACTGGCTGCGACGTGCGTTATTGCTTTTGATTCAGTTCACCGTTCATGGGGATAAGTTGTGTGCGTGTGTGTGAGTGTTTTTTTTCTTCTTTGCTTCACATCGTTTCATATCGGAGCGCACACACACACGTAACGTGCAAGCACACATATGAAAGCTGAAATCATTTTCTCGACGGCTTTCGGCTGGTGTGAGTGTTCCCTTGCTAATATGCAAATGTAATCAATTTCCGGATCGTGTGTTCCATTTTTCCTCAATACACACACACATACACACACTTTCCACAGTCAGCGGCCATTGCCACCGGTTGTTCGCGACCGGTTAAAAGTGTGCCTCCCATTCTCACTTAATCCGTCAGCGTCATGTTCTGACATCCGCATGCTGGTCGAATTATCCCTGTTTCGATATTTGCATTAGTGCTGATATCGTTTTCCAGCCAGCGTTATGGTTGGCTGGCGTTTTTTTTTTGGGCCGGGGTGGGACCGAACATTTTTGAAATGAGATGGCAGCATGTACGTGGGGGCGCAGTATCGTCATGAGGGTTCGAGATGGACGGATGTGATGGTTTGATTTCTTTGAGCATAATTCAATCATCCCGTGCATCAACATCATCGTCACCGTTCGTCGTCTGTATGGCGGCAACTTACGTCCTTACGGGATTACCGGGCGCAGAGCGTTGTGATGTGTGGTCGCTAGGGTTTTTTGGATGACGATGAACCTGCTTTCACAACGGGGAAAAAAGCTGTTCATTCTAATCGTTGAGCAAACGTTTTGTAAAAGTAAGTTAGGTCGTGAATATATGGTCGGAGTTTTGTAACCAATAGCTGCTCTAGAAATTTAGAATATTTAAATTTTTTAACAGCTTTTAAAAAAAGATAGTTTGTTTCTACACATTTATTTCATGTGTAAATTATCAATAATATTTGCCGATTAATTTTCTCTATGGCTTTCACAGATATGCTTAAATCTGGGGAAAAAAATCATTGCGAGACTAACACTTCAGCCCTACTCAGTATATCGGCAACACTGAGCAGGAATATCCTAATTCAATTTCCCCACCTGGAAGCAGTTACAACTAATTGTAAGGCACGCTGTCGGAGGTTGTGAACGATACATACAGCACAGCCAACGTAGCGCATGGCTGGGAACGTACGCCATGGCTGCATCATCATCATCATCATCATCATCAGGTCGCAATCGGAATCGGAGGCTTGATTAGTGCAAACAATGTAAGGCACCATTCGCATAGGGTGATTCAGATCCTGCTGCTGCTTACGATCCGATGCTGATGCTGTGTGCGAGCGGAACGCACGCTGTGTGCGATAACGACGAGAATGATTAGATGTGTGAAATGTGTAGCGTTGCATAATTAATTGCTGCACACTGCTGATTGCGCCGAGCCGATGCGAGTACACTTGGCACACTGGCAAATAATAATGATAACAAAAAGAGAGAGGGAGAGAAAAAGAAAAGCTTCACACACACAAGCACGCATTCATGAACATACTTGCTGGATGGGATGATATTTAATGCTGGGCGGTACGACCGGAGGCCATATTGCGATTTGTTTGGCTAGTGCAAATTGGTCCAGCAAACTGCGATGAAGGCGAAAGCAAATACACAATCAAATGATGAACTGGGAATGAGTGGGAACGGATGGGGAGAATCGAATCGTTGAAGATGGTTAAGCTTAAATAAAACAGATATCTCATTCGGAATGTCGGAATTAGGGGATGTAGCATTCAATTACTTAATATTCGTCGGATTGCTGGAATTGTATCGTATGGTATGGTGGTGAGGATGGAGAGGAATTTTAATTGCATTTTATATGAATAGAACGTTTGGTGACCAGTTTTGGTAAGCGAAGAGATTTTGACTTAACATTAAGTGAATGATTTTTTTTCGAAGTACAAGTAGTAATTATATCCTGGTTCATGATGGTCAAACCCAGTGCATTCATTTTTACATCTAAAGACAATTCAGTGTTGTTCGGCTTCCATATGAATAACGGAATAATGTAGAAGTATACAACAAATAGGTTCATGGTTGACTCCATTTCTAGAATAAAATGGTTGTATAAGATTAAGTTTGTTTATTTATTTATTTATTTGTATCTTACGTCTATAAGACGTCTCTTCGACTGATAGAGCTTTTGAAGCTGTAATGGTATTGTGTGGGGCGGTCTGATGGCCGAGGGGACAGCGGCGCTGGTTTTCACACAGAAGGACCGGGGTTTAAATCCCATCCAGACCGCCTCTCCGTACGTAAGGCTGACTACTTTGCTACGGGTAAAATCAAGTCACAGAAAGCCAGAAATGGCAGGCCGAGAGACCTCTCGAGGTTGTAGTGCGAAGGAAGAAGAAAGGTATCCTGGCAAGTGCTGTCAGTTTTATATTTTGAGTGATTAACAAAAAGACATCACTCGTCTCGTATCACTTGTATCACTCGTCAGATAATGGACGATCACCCTTGAATGATAATCCGTGTTTTCGAGAATTTTTTTCCTCATCTAGACAGTTGCTCTGACCTCTGGCTTTAATACGATAAAGAACCAGACATAACATGGTGATCGGAAAAATGCGATGCTTCGTAAGGGCATATATTTTGATGGGAATATGTTTTATGTTACTTATTGCATTATTTAATATGCTAGTAGTTAGGTGACCCAAGCGATAGTGGCACTGATCTTCACACCGCAAGACCGGATATCAATTTCCTTCTTGACTACCTGCGAATCCCGTACGCAGGACTGACTATCCAGCTACGCTAAGTCACAGAAAGCCAGAAATGGCAGACCGAGATTTTTCGAGATTGTACTTCCAAAGAAGAAGAACGTTCAACAATTCGGAAGAGGAAGAATCTTGCCATACAAGTCCTGGGTTCTTTTGTTTACCAAAGCTTGACTGCACAGTAAATCAATTAAAGGTAATCATCTGAAGTTGATTGGAAGAGCTCTTTGATATTAGTAGAGGCATCAACGATATAAATTTTTAAACGACTATTAGTGTTTGAAAACTTCTTAGTTATATTAGTTATTATAAATATGACTTTATTATAAATATGTACCATTTATTCCCAACATGCAGTGGATAATTAAACACCCTACAGGCACTATGCAGATTGAAAGTTGGAAGAACCCAACACGTCGAATCTGTAGACTTGAGCCCTCTAAATGATCCAGGCTTCTGCATGAAGCTCCTCCGGCCTAGACACCTTTAATGAAAGAAAGATGATACAACACACCCGTAAAGCGTTAATTTCCTGCAGCTTCACAAAGCTGTCCTACGATTGCTTTGCTACTAAATCCTTTCGGCAGCTCCGCGAGGTGTACAACGAATCGAACTACTATTACTACTTCTAAGCTAAAATAGTTTCCGAAGGATCGTTGAAGCATCTCTTATGGAAAAGGTGTCTTTAACACACCTTGCCATGGGATAAAAATCACCAGTTCCGTGTCTTGAAAATTTCGCAATAGGCCAAAATATTGGTTTTGTATACATACTGGAGGACGGCGTGTCGCCTTGACATGCGCCATTGAGTTGATTACTGCTCGACTCTAACCGAATTACGAGAGCTTTATCAAATTACAGCAAAATTTACACCCAATCTCAACAAAAGTTTGCCTGGTGGCATAAGGTCGATAGGGCGGGACAGTGTGACACGGATCGTTCACTAATCCTTTCCATTCATTCCCCGTCACAGCGCTCAGCTGACTGTCAAAAATAAAATCTTCTATCTCGGCATGTTCTGCAATCTCACTTTCTTCAGCTATCTCTTTCCATCACTCGCCTTTTGTCTCTCCCATGTCAAAACTAATTAATTCGTCAATCGCTAGCTAATTGGCTTTCGATGTCACGTTCACCAGCAGACGCTTGCTGTGCGGAACAAGCTGGTGTAAATGGAAAATGGGAAAAAGCTTTCAAGAAAATGCACAAGACACAGCGGGCAGCATCCGTTAAACGAATTTAAACAACACGCCTGGCTGTTGCCCTGCCCCGGAGATGCTTAATCGGTTGAAAACAGTTGTACGGGAAGTGTGAAATTAGCACACCGCGTGTACTAAATACCCATTGTTGGGTGCGCTCCCGATTCCAGTGTTGAAGGTGGGTGGTTTTTCAAGTGGGCACACATTTTAACGGGAACAATTTACGGGTAGCGAGCAGGCGTTTAAAGTACTTAAATTGTGTAAATTTCCACACGAACGATTTCCGGCGCTGGAGTCACCCTTTGATCAATGACCGATTCCGATGAGTAAACAACAAAATGTTGGGAATATTAGGAATTGTAGAGAATGCGATTGAGAAAGAAATCCTTGTTCTGATTGGTTCGAAATAGAGACAGATTTCGATTGAGCGAAATTACAAATTACAACCCAAAAACCGCCTTTATTCGTACGTTGAAGAATCAAAAGGATAAGAATTCGATCGTGGGAAGAACCGATTTTGGCCCCTAGGTGTCGGCGCACAAGAAACGATACAATCATTTGATGCTTGTTTTCCGTCGGAATGGAAATGCTTGGCCAGGTGAAAACAAATGACATTATTGTCGAGGCTGGATGTAGCCCTCCCGGAACCCTTTCAAGTGAGACCAGACACTGAAGCGATAGATGTTAGCTTCACAATCATAGTTTTACCCCGATACCGGTGAAGGAAGGGCAATGCGATGGAGTAGTGCTCGGTGGAAGCACACCTTTTTCTAAGGTGTGGAAAAATCCCACTAGAGATGCTCTTGGTATCTTTCGTACGAGGCAGTACTCATTTCTTGGCTTGGTTCGCTTTGCTCATCATTGCTGCTACTTATTCGCTTCAGTTGAGATCAAATCAGACGTCAGATGAGAAGTTCAGAAGGTATCGCTGGATGGTTGGTCAGAAAGGGGTTTTGTGCTGAGTGGTTGCATTGCTTCAAAGGTGTTTGTGTGAGAGAGTGAAAGGCTAAATGAAACTAGAGGTTGAAGGCTGTGTTTTAAGTTGGCTTCACACATTCCCTGGATCTGTTCAAAAGCTTGTTTTTTGCTACCGAGTATGCCTTCAAGGTGTTTTGCTGGAACTCTTGGCGGATGAGCAATGTTGATGCAGGCAATTACAAACTCTAGACTAGTGAAAGGTTCGTATTTTTCAATGGAAGTATTTACAGGTATGCAGGATACATGGCTATATTTACATAGCAAAATGCTAGAAGAACAAATGGTATGTAAATTGTAGCATATCGTTCTGAAATAATTATTTGAATACTTACTTCTTACACTTACTTCTTAGACTAAACAACTTCAAGAACAATATATTCTGCGTAAGGGGAGATGTTTCGCACAGGATTATATATCTGGATCGTTTTCTTCATCTGACCGACCGAATACTAACAGCCAGTTACTTTACAATACAATCAACGTAGACTATAATGGACTAGAATAGATCCTAATTTTGAATTCATTCAGTTGTCTATGTTTAATGTATATTTTAAAACATTCAACGAATCACGCAACGAACCCTGGAGCCCAAAACATACAAATAAAACGCTTAACAGCTAGTCAAATAGGTCAATACTGCGTCAAGCCGTCTAACTAGAAATATAATAAAAAGCTAGTCAAATAAATGGTTCTTATGCAGCTCAAAACGCTGCTCTCGACAAGTTTAGATGGTTTAGATGGAATAACCATCACATACGACGTTTTTAAAACTACGTTACAGAAAATGAAATCGAAGGTGCCAAATCGGGTTCGGCGATCCTCTACTTCAAGTATTGACTTTGAGCGGATCAACCTCTGCAGGAATAAACGAGCCCAGAGAGTATCGCTGAGGAGTCGAACTGGATGACCGAAAGCCCCTAAAAATAGTCTTAGGGCGTTGCAGTTACGCTAGTTCAGCCATAAAGGTCGACGTCTGATTTTTACACAAGTAAATAATAATTGATTGAATGATCCACTCCTAGGAAAAAGCTCTTCTAGAAATTGTTATTTACATACCTGCCTAAATTTAACTAGGCACTACAACCACTTTGTGTTCTTGACCTGGTGCAGAAAATCTCGATGCCACTCATAGTCGAGCGTCGTTGTATGTCAATCCATTATCCATCCTTGCTAGCAGATGCTTCGACGCCATCATTCAATATCATGTCGCTCTTAATATTGAAGACCCCAACAATATTTTGAGGGATGAGGGTGTCATACTCATTATATGATCTGTAGAACAGAGCCTGGTTTAGGCTTCGCTGTACAGTAGTGAGATGATCGTAGAGCTCATAGAGCTTGTCATTGTAGACGTCCCTTCAATACCCTTCAACACTTTTGGACATAGTCCATGTTTTAGAGGCATATGCGAGTATTGGGATTTCTTCTTCTTTACTGGCTTAACGCCTGTCGGGACATGCCTGCCATTTCTAGTTTTCTATTTATTGATACCACTTAGTTGGAAAGTCCCCGTACGTTGGACTGAGTCTTCAGCTACAGGTAAAATTAAGTTATAGGAATCCGGAAATCCAGCGACTGGTTGTTTGTGTGGATGAAGGTCCTCTTTGTAACACTAGTGTATATTACAATTCAGAGCCTTTTTGGACATATCCTAATTAGTTTTAGAGTATACTGCAGCTTTAAGTTTTTGTACCCTTTTAAAATAACAGTTGAGTATTTTTTTAAAATAATCCATTCTTTGTATTCTGTAGTTCATTAGCGCTTGAAAACAGATTAGGTGGCAGCTTAAAATATGACAGCTTTATTGTTTAACAGTTAAACATGGCTCCGTTTTTCTCTGAATCTGTAGCAGTGTCATTCGTGCTCGATTTTTTTAACGCTTAAACTCTGCAGCTGATGCACGAACTAACCTTCCAACCCTCCAGTCGAGACGGTGTCAGCTTCCGACTTCATCTTTGTGCAAGAGCAAATAACCCCGAGGGTCGGTTACTACCAAAGAGTGTAACGTTCGGTTGTGAGACGCGTCTCTGGCGAAGGAAACATGATGCGGTCCGCTGTGGAGGCCATGTCCTAGGGGCAGAAAAACCGTCTGTCATGTTAAAAAATAGACAAAAGCTGTGTGGAAAAGCAGATCGGACGAACGGAAGGGTATCAAGTGACCGTTTGTTGTGGATGATGAAGATGATGGTTTGATGAATGGAACCTGTGCTGGTAAGAGTCACTGGGACACTGGTTCACCGGCAGCAAACGTTCCTTTGTGTGGTCATTTTGGAGTACGATTGGACGACCGTTTACCGGGAATTGCTCTTGGTGACGGTTGTAAGAGTATCTAAAGAAGACTGGTTTAAATTGTCGAGCAGACGAAAAGCGAAAGGGGTAAACAAGAAATGGGGTAGGGTGTGAGTCGAACAAGACGGTAACATCATGTAGTTGGGGTTTTGTTAATCGAGCATGTATTCACCGCCTTTCGTTTCCTTTCGTTCCAAGGCTGGCGAATCGGGGACTGGAGCTGGTCGGAAAGCCGTGCTTCGTCGTACTGCAAGACAGCTGGTGTAATCTGGTGTGTGTTGGGTTTGTTAGGCCTGAATTCCCTAACCTCAAACTTTAGGACTCCCGGAAGACGCCGAACCAGATCAAAGCAACGTGCGCGGATGTGTTCCACTCGGTTACCCGATTCCTTCAGGGCTACGGTAGCGTTCCATCATGGGCAGCGAATCTTTCCCACAATCCGTTCCCGTTCCACGTCCAGCCCGAGTTAATTATCGCTCCGCTGGGTTTCGCTTAGCTTACCGATGGTGGGCTAAGCAGCGCGAAAGCGAAACGGGGTAGAAGGAAACAGAGAGAGCAGGAAATGTTATGTTATTAATTTGGTCCCGATTTTGCCCCAACACACGAAGCTTATTAAATCTTTCCCTGAAGCAAGTTCATTTCACCACACTTCGGATTTGTCGTTCTCTCTCGCTTGCTCTCTCTGTATGTATGTGATCCGCACGGCACACGGCACACGTTGCCGGGTGCGTACGGTACACAGGACGCACTTTAATGCGTCAAAGCGTGTGTACCTAATTATCCTCGGGCATCGCGCCAGGAAGTTCACGTTGCCGACCACCGACCGGCGAATTCGACGCCACAAGAAAGGGTACGCCCGGCTGTAGGAGTTAAGAATCGTCGAGCCTGTAAACCTCTGGTGGCTCGGTAAAGGTACGGTATCGGTGCCGGCGACAGTTCCCAGAGCAGGTAAGCTTTTTCCGGACGATCGTAACCTGCTGGAGGGCGAGTTGCGTGAAGTTTATTAATTGTAATCGCGTATGTTACAGCGTGTAGCAGCAGCTCGGGCTTTTCCGATGCCGACGCCTGGGAAGGAAGGAAGTCCAGAGCCTAGAATTATACCCGGCGGCGAAGTGAATTAATAAGTTTCGGAAGTGAAGATCCATCTAGCTTGGTTTGGGGGTTGCGTTGCAGCAAGGCCCGTACTTTTCGCAGATGAGCCTAATTTTCGGATGCAAAATAGATGGGTGATGAATGAGGAAAAATGAATTGTATTTTTTTTCAAAAATCATGCTTATGAATAAAGTAAGTACATTATATTTTAGCGAAGTAAAGCAACTTTACAAGCATTACTAAACAACGAATGTGAACCCTTGCTTTTATTTGGAGGGGTAAAATCTTAGGTTTGCTTCATAGTTCGTATAAATTTGAGTCTCCTCTTATATACTCGTTTGATGAAGGCATAAAGAAGGGGGTATCGTCCTATAAAAGTCTGGTTAGCAAACTATAAGGTAAGAATAAACTTATATGATTAGAATATAACTACCGAGATTCCAATCCGTTTTTTCAAATTAAATGATATGTCCAATATTCCAAATAATCTTGGTGGGCTAATGTTTTCGTTTCAAACCATTCTGATGTGTCTAATAAGTGACAGTGAAGTATGTGGCTGCTTAACCCATCTTGTTATGCGCAGTCTTGGTTCTCAAAGAGCTGCCGAACATTACGCTATTGAGATCCACTGTAAGATGTAGTTAAGAACAACCTGATAACTATCTTTGAATTTTGCGCGTCTTTAATGTGCTGTACCTCACCTGTATTACTGGTTCTATATGAATGAGAAAATGAAAGCAAGTATGATTGAGTATGGACACAAGTGACATTTGTGCCTCACTTGAAGAGAACCACTCACGAGCGGAGAACTTCTGGATCCAACGCAAACGAGCACAATCGGCATGGAAAACTGATACGATTCTCTCTTGGATCAGGATCATCCATATGAACTGCGGAATACTTGACAATGAAGCATCCGAATACACTCAAAGCAAGGTGAAGTGACCTCGGTTCACGGTTCAGAGGGGGAATTGTCTCCCAAGCGAATGGTGAACTGTTTGTATATGAGTTCTTAGTAGTACGGCCAGACAATGTTATAAAAAGAAAGTGAGAGTGGGATGCTCTAGTGATCTCAAAACCTTATTGAGGCCTTATTTATTGAAGAAGTGCTTTTGATTATTTTTTATTCGTATAATAAATAAGTGATAACAAAAAAAATCTGTAGAACTAGACATTGTTATCAAGAAACTTTAAACAACACTAGCAATGAAAGTCTATGCCTAACATTTATACTTTAATCTCTGCATGAGGTCCATATTCTCAAACTTTGTACCGTTTTGATTCCGAAAATTTCCCTAGCAGAACCGCGATGAAGACATTTTGGAAGAATCTCTTTTGTACGATCCAGTCCTAGTATGAGCTGCTACCCTTCATGAATTCCCATCGGATGCGCATGAAGGCTCTGTACGCTCGTCAAACATTTCGTTCGTCTTTATTTGTGATGTTCGAGCTGCGCATTTCGTGATCTATTGTTTCGCGCGGCATTTGCTATGCCGAACACCACATATAGATGGCCTCCATTCGGTGCACATTGTACGCAGTACACAGATGGAACCCTTTGCCTGTGAGCGATGGTATCGTTTTCAAGAGATGTATTGTTCGTGCTCGGATCATATGGTGAATGATGAATCATTGCCAAGGGCGAATGAGAATGGGTTTCATAAGCTGCTAACGGGGCCTGCAACGCATATGAGCATAATGTTAGAAAACTAGGGCTTCTTGGAGATGGTGTTAGTCATTTTCGAATGTTCTATTAGCTCTATAATGTTACTGCTTTCAACGCCAAAAGTAGCTTAACCAATCGTTCTTTCCATTGTCTAGGTCAATATCACTTATCTCTGTGACATCTAAACAAATAGGCAAATTGGTCCTGTATACCAGCACAGCAGTACCAGTACCAGGAACACGAAAATGCGATGTCCGATCCGCACTGCCAGCAGTTTTGTCGTACACGTCCATAAAGCACTTTTTCGCACGTAATACATACATTATTTTCCACCCGAACGCTTTCCTGCCACCATGGCAGAGCGTTTGCTTTGTTGGGGGATTTTTTTTTGTTCCTCCAATTGTCCGTTGTGATTCGCTTCGTGCAGGAAATATTGCTACACCTCGGTACCGCACAGATGACATCGATGACTTCCTACTGCAGGTGAAGAGCACCGGAGTGTCCGGAGAATTCGGATGGAGATGTGTGGGAAGCAGCATAAGGATAGCCGGGCAGACGAGTACACCCGTTTTTCGCGGAAACGCTAATCGATGTCAGTTTCACGCTGCAATGAATTAAGCTGTTCATAAATCAAGCGGCTCTTTCGGAGTGGTTCGGCGGCAGCGGGCTGATTCGATGTAGGCCATACAATTGGTCGGTAAAGGGACGGCCGTCGGCAGGAAAGCGGATAGGGCTTTGTGAGCTCCTGTCCAGTGCCGTGTTCTTTAATGCCGGCAGGCTCTTGCAGCGCAGTGATCGAAGGCAGTCCGATAAGCGATGGCACAAGCCATTTCGTATGATAGTCATTTCGATGAAGAATGGTGATTTTTTGCACGCGTTTTGATTTTGCCATTTTATGGCCGTGTTTGAAAAGGAAATACAAGAAAAAAAAGCCGAACCCTTGTTTCGATGTGGCACGGAGATAACGGCTGATAAAAAGAACAAAGGCATTATTCTGCCACGGCTGATTGTTGTCTGTTTTAGAGTGTGTGCTGTGCGTTCACATCATTCGAACGATATACGCACGTAGCACGCGGATTTGCGAAGCATCTTCATTCGAGGAAAAGGATTTTGTTTATGTTGTAATATTTTTCAAAAATATTCTTCACAACACATGGAAAGCCTAAAGTTAGGAACATTTATGTACAATACTCACAGTATTGTAAGCGTATTGTTTTAACTTCTTATATTGTCATTTTGAATTAATATCCTTAAATAAAGATTTCCTTAAGAGACTCATCTGATTTTTTGTAAATAATTTTTAACCATTACAATAGCTTACTTGAAATCGTATTTAAGCTCCTCATAACATTATTTGCTTCGGTAGAGGCGAAAACGGTTCTGGACTTCATACTGCAGGACCGGGGTTCAAATCCCATCCGGCCTTTGTGTTGGTTGTTGTGTATCCTAGTTCAGTTTTTGATGCTAGCGGTTTGAAAATGTGATGAAAATATGGAAAAGCGCAAGAAGGATTCGATGGTCGGGGCACATGATGATGAGGCCATACCAGGAAAGTGCTCGTCAGTAACGCTTTCGAAACTAGGTGTAGAGTTGCACAGCGAACTCGTTGGCTGGAATACAAGGATTTTTCCTTGTCGGAATTCTGATGCAGCCGTGGTTGAAAGTGAGCTTTCAATTCCGAGAAACGGATTGAAAACCTAGCCTTGTCTTATAGACATGCTCTACCTTCTTCTAGAGCAAGAAGAGAATTGTGTTGAGAATGGTAAACCTGGTCCGGATATTCCAGTTTCAGTTAGTGATGTCTTCATTAAAGGATTGTCGACTGATACATGCAGTGGTTCCGTTTCCCCCATTAAAATTATATCATCTTTATGTGCAATTATTTACTTTAAAGTTACAATTATCACGCTTTCTGCAACGAACTTCGGAAGCATTCACGGTCTACTACCATCGTTTGCAATCCAATATCTCAACCTTTCTTTTGGACGCATTAATACCAGCATGTCAATTTAGCAATTTTAAAGGACTTTCCATTCCACTCTTATGACATGCTGAAATTACTAGAGCCTTTCGAGTTATATTTTCTGTTCAATAGTTAGATCACACCTTAAATTGTAACTTCATTGTAACAGCTCGACAATGGTATTTCCCCACATACAAAATTTTTGTGAGAATGTACCTTTTGAAAGCGATTCAGAGCGTTTTCTACAGAGCCTATTCCTCAGAGGCCTATGCATATTGGAGACACTTACCCACATCTTACTGCAACTTGAATGGCTAAAGCAACGTGAAGTGGAAGCGCTGTAAACACCAACAGCAACAGCAGTGCACAGAAGTATCTCACTTTATATCGCCACCATCGGATCGATATCCTCATCGGAGGAAGTAGTGGAACCTGCTGAGTTACACGTGCAACACTATCAGCTTTTTTCAGCTTTATCAGGCGCTACAACCGCTTTGCGGTCATGGCCTGCTGCAACAATCCTCGATACCGCTCACGGTTCAGCGCCGTCGTCTGCCAATCCGTTATCCCGGCCGTTCTGGCGGACGCATCAACGCCATCACTCCATCTCAATTTGGGCCTACCACGCCTCCTCTGTCCGTGTGGACGGCCTACAAGGGCTTTACGGGCTGGGTCGTCCGGTGTCATTCTCATGACGTGACCAGCCTACCGGAGCCTGGCGAGTCTAATGCGCTGTACGATAGTGAGATCATCGTACAGCTCGTAGAGCTCGACGTTGTAGCGGCTCCTCCATTGTTCTTCCACACATACGGGGCCAAAAATAAAACACTATCAGCAACAGCTTTTTATTCCTAGGGTATGCTGGGATCGGCATGGACGACACTTTGACTGGAGGAAAGTAGCCGACCAGAAATACTAGAATTATAGGTGTATTTAGTCACATCTCATCACTGATCATCAGTATTGTCGTCATCATTATCAGTATTGTTCCTAACAAAAAACCATTGTTCAGGCTGGATAAGTAAATATTTAAAAAAAAAAATTGGCATTACGTTGTTCAACTTTCTTAAATTTACTGCGTTGTACATAATGTTGGAAGTGGCCAGTGACAGCAGCGATAATGGCACCGGTCTTCACGTGGCAGGACTTGGGTTCAAATCCAATCAAGACCGCCTC
Source organism: Anopheles stephensi (assembly GCF_013141755.1). Classification (NCBI taxonomy): domain Eukaryota; kingdom Metazoa; phylum Arthropoda; class Insecta; order Diptera; family Culicidae; genus Anopheles; species Anopheles stephensi. The sequence goes on from NC_050202.1 coordinate 46,234,907, forward strand.
CCCGTACGCAGAGCTGACTATTTGACCAAGGGTAAAAACCAGTCACAGAGAGCCAGAAATGGCAGGCCCAGACCTTTAGAGGTTGTAGTGCTAAGGATGAAGAAGAAGAACTTAATGTTGTAGCAGACAAGAACATTATTTCCTGATGATATAATATATTGTTAACGTTTCGCTAAGGACGTAAGATCCTGCTCTCATTTCGAGTGTTCCTCCGTTAAGTGTTCCTCCTTTGCTTACCGCCACAAAACGATCGTGTTTGTTCGTTACGCTTTGTCACTTCGGGATCATATTGGAGCAACAATTTTATAACAAGTTTTTTTTTGTAGAGTGCATTGCCCACTTTTAGGCGCTTATACTTCGTGTTCTGCAGTAGATTATTAACTGCTCTATACATTCACCTATACATTAGGGTTTATCTTGCTATTAATAACATCAAGTTAAATTGAAATAGAATTCAAAACACTCATCCAAAAATTTAAAGTAATTCCTTCACGGAAAAATTCAAAAATAAGTAAACTGTCAACCGCATCCAGTGGTAAACGAAACACAAATAAATTCCGCAACTAATTCCATTTCATCCTTCAATTCCTCCAGAGCCTGCCTTCCCGTCCTCCTCGTTCCACTCTGCTCAGCCCAATTCTACCGCTGTAATGTGCTTCATCCACTACGACTCATGCCGTAAATTAATTCAACGCATATTAAATTCAAACCACCAGTCTCCACCAGACTCGTCCCGTCCCGTCCTTCCAACAACTTTTAAAGCTGCTGCACAACGGAAAAACTCACTTTAAAACGGCTGTATCTGCGTGTGGCTGGTGCGTGATTGCCACGGCACTGCATTCGGAATGGAATTATTCAACTAAACAACGCACCGCAACAAACAAATAAATTGTGGCACCCGGCGTTCCGTGGATGGCCTCTGGGGCCGGTGTAGATGGGGCGCGTCGGTAGGTTGTTCGACATGTTTTATCCTCCACTTTCGCTTGCCATTCATTCACAGTCTTCCGCTACCGATTTGCGCAGCACGAGCAGCAGCAGCAGCAGCAGCAGCCGTTTCCAAATTAAAGCATTTTACATGTTTACGTTATGGTGTTAATGGAAAACCCATAAAATGTTACTTTCACTCGCCATTAAATTACTTTACCGCCTAGCACGCTTCACAGTGGACGTAAACATGGTTCCGGGTGGGGATTTTTTCGCCAACAAACAGACGAATTTCCGGGTGAGATTTTCTAGCACTTTGCATCGAATCTACCGCGCACCGGTGATAGCTACGTTCGCTTCGGCTATGTCTGACAATGGTGTGTCCTCATCCTGGTCACCGTTTCCTTTAAGATGCTTCTTTTATTCAATCTACCAGCCTACAACACATTTCCTCGAAACATTTCCACAGATGCAGGAAAGGATTCACCAGGATGGGCGATGTGTTTTTCGTAGGCGAGCTTAAAAACAAGCGCGTCAGGATCTGGACGACAAACAACAACTCGTTTTCCCTAGCCGAACGAGGAGTTTTCCTTTTTTCCCGAAGCAACTCACACACACAAGCACAGTCGCGTGAAAGTTCGGCATCAAGTTGACGACGACGTGGGAAACCCCCATCGCCCGCTAAGCTTCTCACATTCACCCCATGTTGCTAACGATGCTGTAGAGTTGGTTTCAGATGTGTTGTAGCCGCCATATACCTTTGCCCTTGCCATCGCTAGTGGTGCGTCATCTTCTGTAAATGTTTTTACTGTTACCTGTTTGACAGTGGAAGAAAGGGGAAAAAAAGCATTTGCCCCATTTCCCGAGAAGCTCTCGTGTTTGCTGCCACCACCCAGCTCCAGGCCATAATTCAGGTGTCTTTATGGGTTTATTAAAGTGAACTTTTTACGATCAATTTTCTATTAAATTCAATTCCGTCGGAAAACATGATGTCATCCAGGTGGACGACAGTGAGGGGGGGAGGAAGGTGGAAGGTTGCTGGTGTTCCATAAGAAGGAATTCATCTGTCTCCTGCCGTATTCGTTTCGCTTTTGTCGCGCATCGTGTCGTACCTTCCAATAGCCGGGAGCTACAGGTTGAATGTGCTTTTAATGCTTAATAAAATGACATTTGCTTGCGTTGCCTGAAAATGGTGGCGGGGGTACAAAAGCGTTCACACCCATACATACACAAAGAAAAAGCTACCCATTCTCATGCGCCGCAACCATCAGCAACGGATCGGTTCGGAACAAACAAATGAGCTCCAAACTCCCATCGAAAGGTGATGCGTTTTAATGAGCGAAATAAATTTTTGACAGCTTGTGAAGTTTTGTGTTAAATTAAAATCCTGAAAGGGAAGCTCGGGGAAGTCGCCATGGAAGAGTGATAGAAAGCAAGAGAGAGAGAGAGAGAGCAGGAAGTATAAAGGATATTGTAAAGGTGGCCTGCATAACCCATATTCACCAGCGTACGGAGCAATCCCGACGGCAAGGCCCGGAACGAAATGGCGCCCATTAGAAGGTTGGTGATCACGAATTAAATTTAACTCACGCTTTCATTCACGAGCCGCACACACGACATTTGGAGCGTTTGCAAAGAGGTTGAAATTGAATTGAATCTGGTGGAGCACTTCTTACGGGTGGGGGAAAAACCCGACAGCGGCAGATAAGATCGGGAACGGAACATTGGAGTATTGGGTTGGAATCGTGGCATCGTGCTGCATTTTTACGATTTGAGACTCTTTGCTTCGTATGCACAGTGGCGAGGGTGAGGACAAAGGGGGAATGCCTTGGGTCGGGCTGGCAGGACGTCGAACTTGCCGTTCGAAATAGCGTGCGGCTGGCAAGTATTAATTATTCATAAGCAATTTCTTTGATCGTCTCTACAGCGAAATTGGTTGTACCGTGCTCCAAGACTGCGCGACTGCACGACCGGGCAGCGTAACTGAGACCGCGAGACCATTTCTTCGGGGAAAGTGAATGGTTGAAAGCAAAGCGAAGCTAAAAAGAAATGTGGAGAGTTGCGAAAGGTATCCACTCGCGCTACACGGTTACACGAAAATCGATTAGAATAAATCAAATTTTGTTTCTCAATGGTGGGACGCGGTGGAGCTCATGGTAATCGGTAACCATATTTCATGGCATTTAAATTATTTCCTTCGGTATCGGTATCGCCGTGTTCGGGTCGAGTCTGCCGATCGGTAAATTACTCTTTACGATCGAAATTTGCGGTGGTGAACGCGTTTCAGGTGCTGACCTTTAAATGAAATGGTATGAACGGGCAGCCGGTCGGGTGGAGGAAATTTTAAAGTGTTTTCATTTGATTGGAGGTTATTACTAGGGGATGAAATGCAATGCAACAGTTCACCTTGATCTTGAGCACGAGAAGCCGTGTTGAAAAAGGAAGTATTTTTTTCGTGTTAGTGACTTATTTTTCTTCCTTGGTTATAAATCACTTTGACCAACCGAGCATGCCCGGGATATGGCAAATAACTAGGAGGAAATGCCTAGTTAATTTTGTTAATTATTTTTTTTTGCGTGAATATAATTCACACTCACCACATGCGTTGGTGACAATACGGCATCAGACCGTAATACTCAATAAATAAATTAAAAATAAAATATAAATCACTTTACATTAGGAAGCTTCAGATTTTTTGAAAAGGCTTCTCCACTCAAAATGCGTGTCACTTGATACTGAGTCTCACATGCGCCTCTCAGGCATGGACCCTGTCCAAAGCTGACGAAATCCTCTTAGTCGCGTTCTGTTGGGGATGCTCAGAAGAATTGTTCTCCCCGAATGTATGGAAAACACTGTAGTAGCTATGAGTTCTACAAAATTTATGATAATCTTACTATTGTACGGCAAGTTAGACTGTATAGGATTCGGTTTGTTGCATATAATAAGCAGTGACGGCCATAAATGAGATTTAACGATGGCGTTGATGCATATGTCAGAATGTTGGGATCACAAACGATTAACAAACGACAATGTTGGACTTTACGCGATTTTTTGTAGGCCTAGAGCGTAAAGCGGTTTTAAATTCTGATGTCTAACACTAAATTGGTGTAAGGTTTAGGAACGTTTTTAGCTATATTGGTCGTTCGCTCAGCGATTAAATGCAGGTATCTTAAAGACTTTAAATGGTAGGATGTCAGCTGTGATGCTTATCATTTACACGTAGTTCCTCCAATGTGTATAAAGAAAAAAAAAACAACTTTCTTTGTAGCCTGTTGAGAGTCTTGATCAACAAGGTCCCTTCCACGACAAGATGAGAAGAATCACAACTAACATTCTTGATCACTTCCTGCAATATTAAAACACTTTTGTAATGAAGAGAGCTTTGCGTAAGAGTTTTAACTGTTATTTTCCTTGATCCTGTAAAACTGAGGTCTTTGTTCCTTTAGGAAAAAGTGATCTGTGGAGTAGGAGATCTCTGGAAGAGAAGTTTCTCTTCTGACTTCAAGAAGACCAAGCCGTCTTAACGTCTTACTACGCCTAACTTTGTGCCGAATTTTGTTCGACGATCTTCTACGTTGATGAACGATCTTGCACGGAGTGATCTCAGAGGGAGTAGATATTAAGTTCAGAGAGGAGCGCCAATGGTTAGATCCGGTTGGTGGAGATTTCCCCAACAAACAGTTTGGGTTTAGTGATTCGAGATTAAGCAGCGTACAGCGTCGTCTCTGGATGTTCGTAGTCAACTTGGACATTCCTGAAGAACTTCAGAAGTCGTTTACCTTTAATAATTGAATGTATCATAAATACGGTGAAGAACCTACGAAGGCATTTGAATATTATAAATGATTGTTTGATGTCCATTGAAGGGTACGTAGGACTTACTATCCAGCTAAGGGAGTAATTAAATCAAGAAAGCCAGCAATGTGGGGCGGTCTGGTGGCCGAGACGATAATGGCGCCTGTCTTTACATGACAGGACCAGGTTTCAATTCCCATCCCGACCGCCTCCCCGAACGCAGGGCTGACTACTTTGCTGCGGGTAAAATCAAGTCACAGAAAGCCAGAAATGGCAGGCCGAGACCTCTCGAGGCTGTAGTGCCAAGTAGGAAGAAGAAGAAGAAGCGAGAAATGTAAGATCAAGATCTCTCGCCGATGTAGAGCCAATGTGATAAAAGCATTTCGGCCAGGCCGTCCCTTAAAAAATATTTTTATAAGACCATTATTGGCTAGCAGCAAAAAGCATTAGAATGTCCGAGTAGAAACAAGTATTCGAATAATAGAACCTACCGCAATTCAGCCAAAACATCATTTTGAACCGTTTAATGCAGAAAAAAAAGATAAAAAGTGAGTTGTAAATGATATTGAAGTCAGGGTAGAGATACTTTTTATTGGTTCGCTTTCATAGTATTCTGTTGTTCGTTGGAATTGTTTGTGCGTTGAGCTAGTGTATATTTCGTGGAACGTGTTTCAATCATCACCAAGGAGGGATAATTCCATCCTTTAGAAAAAAAGCCCTGCAAAAAGCAAACCCATTTCAAGCGAAAGCAATTTCAGATGAAAACTCCAATATTTGACTAGCTTTGTAACGTGCATCGTGTATCGTGTGTTATTGCGTGAACATCACTCTTGGATACAACAGCTAGAAAGGCAATTGGAGCCTCCAAATTGCATAGAACGATTTTACATTGAATCACGGCTCTCCAAAGCTTTCATCACTAATCAATCAAACATCGATCGATAGCTATCCGCAAGTGATGGTTCCCGGTCAAAACCAATAGCACTCGCGCCTGGAATACTGGACCAGACACATCAATGATCATATGAATTGGAACTTCTTTGGTTTAAGTAAGAAATATAAAAAAACTCAAACATGATAATACCTTTGTGGTCTTGCAATAAAGCGATTTATGCAAATTTTATTACTCATTTTATTTCTACCCCCATTTAAGTAAACGGGACCAAACGCTTAATTTCAATTTCAACTTCATTCGGACAAACTTTCGCTCCCTCGGCGCTGTCCCGGCATGACTCCCGGCTTCGTTTTGATGGTGACTCAAAAACGATCGAAGCACTTTTGCCACCGAAACAAGATTAGAGAAAATTGCATTAGTTTCCCATTGTGTGTTTGCCTTGGAGTCGATGAGGCTCGGTCGATCCTCTCATCAGCAACTGGTTGATTGAATTCTCCGATGAAGTTTTCTTCAATTCCGGTACCCTGCCCCGTGTACCCGGGCATCTAATGCTTTCCGCCTTCCGTCCGAAAATTTCCATTCCGTTTTGCCTCTTTGAACCGTTTGGAATAACTAAATTTTGAAGACCAATCAAAACTTCTTCGACCAGTGAACCAGGCAGGTTGAATAAAATTGCAATGTCCACTTTCATGCAGCCGACCGTTCGTAGCTGCCGTTGACGGTATTGCTCCCCCCCCCCCCCCCCCTTCTTTAGTAGTGCTAGCGCGCATATTCCCAAAACAACCACCAAAACACTATATTCACTATGCGCGAGGCAGTTCAATGAAAAAAATGTGTCTCTGTTCTGTCCCACCCAGGGAAGAGTCACCTGACGAGCCTACTTGACGGTTAGGTTCGCATTCTGTTGCGAATGGCTTCTTAGCACATGCAAATCCAATTTCGGAAGGAAAGCTCCCTCGAAAGCTAACAGCTCACCCGTGCCAACGTGCCGAGGGGAGGAACTTTTCTTATTTAAAGTTTGAATTGAAATCAAATCTCGACGGAAGTGTCGTTAGTGAAGCCAATGGATATTTCGGGGAAGTCAGGAGTCACACTCGAAACCGGGCAAGAGCAATAGTTTCGGCAGCGGCGCTTTTGTTTTTCTCTGTCAGCTTCTTCAGCATTTTGACTCATTCGATATTGCCACTCACGGTTTGTTTGCAGCCATATTGTGATCAGTTGATGGAGATTTTTTTCTCTTTCGTTTGTGTGTTTGCATCTTTTGAACACAAACAAAGACCTACCGCACAAGGCCCACACTCTTTGGTGAAGCGAAAAAGTTCGATTGGATAAGACAGTAACCTGCGGGGGAACGGTGGAAAAGGACAACGTTTTCCGGATGTGTCTGAAAGCTGGGAAAAGTGCTGCTCAACAACGTGCTCACTGGAGAAATGGCACATATGAAACCTTAACGTTATGGAAATCAGCTAGCTTCAGGTGGAGTTTGGGAAATTCTGACCCAAAGGAGTGGTGCGGAATGAAATAAGTGAAGTAGAGAAGAGAGTTTGAAAAGCAAATTCGGGTTTCTTTTATTGTTTCTTTCCGTTTGTTTACATAATCCGAGTTTCTTGTTTTTAATAGAAAGAGTTGTGAGAACGAGTTTGTGATGCTTGTGTGATATTTTTGGATTGATACAAAAAGGCTTATGCAGTGAAAGGAACAAACGTGTTTTACATAAATAGAATCAGGGTTTTGTAAATGGCAATAAGTTAAGTCTGATTTTTAAGCAATAATAGCATTAATCCTTTAATTTACAGCGGTTTGGCGGAAATGATACTGATAGGTGACTCTTGAGATCGTCAAACAAAGTGTTATGAAGAAAATGAATGAAGAATTCTTCTGAACTAATGCTGATGTGATGTAATTTGCAGATAATACTGTGTTTCTGTTGTATATATAAAAAATTGTTTTTTAATTTCCTTACCAGAATTTATGTATCCAAATCTCAATTCAAACAAAAATAGTCAAATTCATGTGATAGTTTAATAATAGTTTAGGCATTAGAACCTTGCATCACTTTTATGCATCATAAGTCAAGCCTGAACTGTCAAACGATTAAACAATCGAAAATAGGATGTTGGAAACGATAGATAGAGAAAAACGGCAGTTTCAAATGGCTTCCAGTGTTTGCTGACTACGAAAAGGAGAATTTATGTGTACATTGGCAGCAGTTTGGTGTGATAGGTTTTAAAAATGGAGCCAATAATGAAGCGTTCGGAACACATGCTTCCTGTGAAGAGGCGGACGATCTTGTACTATAGCAATCTGTTGCGATAACTTTTAATATTTTTTATCACTTCGTAGAATCACTCGTAGGATAGGAGCAGTCCGGTGGCGACAGCGGCGCCGGTCTTCACACGGCAGGACTAGGATTCAAATCCCATCCTGCTCGTACGTAAGGGTAAAATACTAAAAAAGTAGTAAATTTTCTTCTTCTTCTTCCTTGGCGCTACAACCTCAAGAGGTCTCGGCCTGCCATTTCTGGCTTTCTCTTACTTGATTTTACCCGTAGCAAAGTAGTCAACGCTACGTACGGGGAGACGGTCCGGATGGAATTTGAACCTCGATCCTGCCGTGTGAAGACCGGCTCCGCTATCGCCTCGGCCACCGGACCGCCCCCGTAGTAAATTTTACTAAGGGTAAAATTAAGTCATATAAATCAAGAAATGGCAGGGCGAGACCTCTTGAGGTTGTAGTGCCAAGGAAGAAGAAGAAGAAGAATTACGAAAGTACATAGAACAAGTGTGAAAAGACGCTTTTTGATTTGTGTCCTTATTTTTCTAACTATCCAAATACCTTAACCCATGAATTTAAGCATAGCACAACAGGGTTATGCCTTATCACTCGATTTCACAGCTTCTTTAACAACGGTGTGAAGTGGTTAAGAAGAGCGTATTAACTGACTGAGAAATAATTAGTCAAGGCTGGAACATTCCTCAGCACTTTTTTCATGTCGAGAACATTGAGAGTTTTACTGAGCCACCTCAAGCCTAGGTGTCTCCGATAAATGCTTCTTTTTCTTCCTTCATGGTACACATTTCTAGCTTTCTGTTACTGTATTTTATCTGTAGCAAAGTAGTCAGCCCTGCGCACGGGGAGGGGATCTCGAAGGGATCTCAACGACGATCCTTTCGTGTGATGAACGGCGCGTGGCATCAGATCGCTTCGTCAATCCTAGAAATGGAGAAGGAGCAATTTTGTTTTAATTTCAAATGATCACTTCTTGGAGGACTATGTATTGGATTCGACAATGTGATCGTATGTGGTTCCGATATGGCGTCACACGTAGGTGCACGTGATCATATTATTTTTTTAGGAGATCACCATCAAAATATCATTTCACAAAAATTGTCGACACAAATCGCATCACAAGTTACATGGACAAAATTTGAAAAAAAGATATCTTTCTGCGTGGCAGACTTTTGCCAATGCCGCCGGTTTTTTAATGTTCACCTAAAACACATGAATAGCTGTTCTTCAGGCAGGCTTGTTGCTCAAGCAAGTAATCACTTTTTGTTTTAATAAAATGGTGCAAACATGTTACGAATCCAACTTAACTCTTCGATAGATTTGACGGTCTAATGATATCAATACTGAAAACTTCTCCCTGATTGTTGTCCTTGAAGCTTCGTATTACGGAAACCAAGGTGCTGACGAGTCATCATTGCTTGCTTCACAAGGTGTGTAATGTCTTGTTTTCCCCAGATACTAAGTTTGCAAAGACCTTATAGGAGAAAAAATAACTTCAAAAAACGCAACAATCAAACAGAAAAGAAAGTAAAAAGCTAAAGGATTCTGGTGTATCTATCATGCGCATTAATATTTCATTCCATCTAAGCTTTAGCTTCCGGAAGCTAATCAATTATCATTGGCCCGGCAGAAAAATGTAGACCCAGCCAATGCCACCGTCTGAGATTTGAGCTGTTACCGTTTCCTAATTTCAACCGTAACTAGCCGTACTTTTGCATTTTTTTTTTGCAACGGCCTTCCTTTAGCCCAAGCTACCATTTTACGGATTCCCCAAAACGGTCAATGTTCCTATTTGTACTCCCAAATCCAACCGAAAAGGGGACAAATTGGAATCACCGGCACACATATCCCTTTGAAAATTCTTTCGACTAAACACCGATTCTCGAACCTCCGAAACCTTTCCTCAAAAGGTTCACCTCGGTACAGGGTGCCCGGTCTCGGCAAGACCCACCGTGTGTGCCGGCATTCCCATATCGGCATCCCTTCCAGCGTCCATTATTATGTAAATGATCCATCGCTCGAATTTATTCTGATAAAACATTTAAATCCCGTCGACGAAATGGCCTATCCCTGCGCTCGTTCACCGTTCGCCCGGAGTATCGGACCACCACAAAAGACGGTAGCTTTCACTGGCGATGAGCGTACAGGAATTTGCTATTCCTCCTCGACACTGGTTCATTTCGTTCTCGGCCAGTCATTTCGAACGATATATCATCAGGCTGGATCTGGTGGCATGAGGATTGGATGGGTTTTTCGGCTGAAAGATCGCCCGGATTCAGGATATTTCATTTAGCCATTTTTTGACTATATCTTGTTTTTCCTCGGCTGCATCTTTACGTTGGTTGGATTTGATAAAACGGAATGGTGGGATCGGTATTTTTTGTAGGATCTCTCTCGGCCATATATTTTCATCCCAACACACACACACACACAGTTTGGCTTGTTCTGTACTTTATGGAGAGAAAACTAGCCTTAAAATGCAGGTAGGGCTTATCCATCCGTTCACGAGCCGGGTGCCTTCCGTGCGACAAATGGCACGAAAATAGTTCGAGGATAATTCAATTCCCACATTCCAGTTGAAATGGAACGATGCTGGAGAGCTGGTCCTGTACGAATCGTTTTTTGGAGGCAAACGAATGAAAGCGAATTGGAACGTGGTACATTGCTATCTTGTTTGGCTAGTTAGGCCGTTAGTGTGTACAATGTTATAGGGAAATGCTATACAAAAAATAAAATAAGCGCTGGTGGCAGGAGTGCATATGTAGCTTTGGCTTTTACATTAAAGCACCAATACGAGCGAGAAGATTCTTAACTGAGTCCTTTTCAAAAGGCGATTTGCGAAAGATTTTGTTCCTCGTTACATGAATGGATATTTCAAATGATTTAAAACGATTATTCTGATAATAAGCCATTTGACATAAATTGGCCATAAGCCAATCCTGACACAAAGATTTCGCGACTATTTAAAATTATATAAAAAAATCAAAGTATGTTTGATTTTATCAAATGACAGCACAATTCATACGAATTCTTTAACAAAAAGAAATATCCTTCAACAACAGAAAAATTATTGAAATTATGTTAGTTTGAGTTAGGCCGAATATTAGATCTAGACATTTACTCATTCCAACGACTAACACTGGCTGCTCAAACTATTCCATATGTATTTAGAAGATATCTCCATTTTCCCGCTTCCCAACCCATGTTGGACGATGCTTTCACTCACAAAAAAAGAAGCAAAACCTTGAAGGCTTGCCCGGAGGACGACTGAATGATGCTTCACACGCCTCGTTGTGCCTCCCTGAAGCCTCGGCTACCGGAAAAAAGGTTTCTGAACGACTCTTCTAGATCCCTTCAGTTTGTAGGGCACAAGAAAAAGACACCGATGACATTCCCATTATCTCAGTGTAATTTTTTTGTTGTCGGCTCGAAACTTTAGTGGTATGCATCTTGAGAAGCGAGCGGAGAAAAAGCACGAGATCCCTAATGAAATGGTGAAACGTCGACCCAACCGACAGTAGATAGCAGCGGCTTGGTCCTCTTCCCCGTACCGAACGAGGACAAAACCGCAGTTCCCGGGGAAGCAGCAGCAGCGCCCGAACGGCAACACATCACGAGGTGATCCATTTAATGAGCAAATGGGCAATTTACATACTTAGCAGTGCGTCTGCTGCCTGAACCGCTGCCAGCCGCTTTTGCGCTCTACGTGACTCTACTTGCCGACGAACCGACGGGACATGCTGCCTGCTGCCTTATGCTTCCCATCTAACTCGTTAGGAGGGCTTGTCAACTACCGAAACCGACGACGATGGTGCTTTGCGTGGCTATCGATGAGCTCTTGAGCGTTGGAGTGTGCGTATGGGTTTGTGTATGTATATGTGTTCGGGTGGAAACTATTTTCGGTTACGAAGTGGATGCTTCACTTACGCCATTAGAAGCTTTCGTTGGTCGGGTATGTTTCCTAAGGGCGGTATTCTAATTGCGTTAGTGTTGATCAAGGCGGAACGTTCGTTTTGATATTTAATTCGATCCATTTTCGAGAACGTTGTGCACATGTTGTCCATGTAAATGTCAAAGAAAAAATAATTATTAATAAAGAACGGCCTGGATCAAAAAAAAATTTAAGTTTAAAAATATAAATACCCTGTTAGCAGCTGTGGGGGAAAAGTTGGGCAAGTAGAATTTGAAATAAAATTTCGGAAATTTGAAACATTGAGATTTAAAAGTGAAATGGTTCAAAGCGGGAAAAATCATATATTTCACTTGTATCAGCAGCACATTTTAGAAATGCATGCAAGTTAACAAACCATAACAGGGATGAGTAAATATTGTAAAATTTTAATAAATTTTATGACTCTACTTGAAGCTGTGTTTTGCATGAAATGTGTTCACTTTATCGAACCCTGTTGTTTATTTTAACATTTTTTGGGCATTTTTTTTAACAAAAAAAAAAAATACTTCGTGCGACACTATGGTAGAAAATGTGCAGATGATGGCGTCACTAGCTGGTACAACGAAGTGATTGGAATCGTGATAATCTCGCCCAGTACACATAATTGATTTTTCAGCCATGGGTAATTTAAATCAATTTAAACAGAAAAAATAAACCAAAATACAAAATAACCTCTTGAAGAGCCAGATTAAAAAAAAAATGAATATAATTTGCACAACTTATCTTATTAACATAGATCGTGAAATACCAGGCGTCTCCATCAAGAAGTATTATCCGAAGCTGTCAACATGCTCTTAAAGTAAGACAAGGTTTTTTCACATAACTAATAGATATCGCCTATTCCTTCTCAAAATCAAGGCAAAAGTCTGAATAGATGCCCCCCTCCCCCCACTCACGGGCACTCAGTTTTGCAACTGACTTAAGCAAAGGGGTAACAGTTCCCTTCGCATTTGCCCTCCTTTCCTTATCCCTAGGTTCTTCCGCTGGTTTATCTATGCAGCTTCGATCTTTGAACTTCTCTTCTCATGTATTTTATATAAATCTAACACTTCTTGCCAAAAATTTCTATAGCACTTAATTATTTTCTCACAACGCATGCTTTACTTACAAATAAATTAAAGTAGAATCGAAGTTTAGACAGACGGGATAGATACAAATAGATTCTTTGTTTAATCCCTATTTGTGCCACTTTTTGAAAATAAGAAAGTAACTATAGTGCTTACACACTTTACTTACATTTGAATGATAAGAAAGTGTATCGTGCAACCAACCTCAATACAATGTATATGATTTCACAGCTTCATACACACCCACATGCATCACAATTGCGTTACAATTTTATTTCGATCCATGTTTCTACCATAACCCTCGCACGTTGTTCAAAAGCGACAGCATTCAATCATCATCACCATCATTTTGAGCGAACGTTTGATCGCCCAAGTGTCCAAGAGTCAAGACCATGGATCAAAGACCGGATGTTCGTGGAACACCGGTTACATTGTAACGGTTTTGGATGAATTCTTCCGTTCGATGAAGTGTTAACCGGAAACCATGTTACCATAACTATGGCAATGGACAATGTACCGGGGAGAAATGAACGCAAAAGAAAAACGAGCAAAATGAACGCTCACCAACATCGCCGTACAAGTGGTTACCGGGTTGCGAAAGATGTCTCCAGTACCTGCAGGATAGGGTGGTATAATGTTCAGCAGATACTAGAAAGCGGGGGGAGTTGGTTAAGACTGAGCGGTCGATGATTGCACTTTGAAAGTGACACTCTCCACGAACACCGGTCTATCATTGCTATGAAGCCAATCTGTTTCCATACACGCTCAAACACACACAGAGCCAATCGTGGCACTTTATATCTTCCTGTGTATTTTTTTATTTTGGTCCACCTCTACTGTGCCATCCTTTTTTTATTAATGCCAGGACGCTTTAAACCAATAGCTGAGAGAGAGAGAGGGAAAAGGAGAAAGAATAATGCTGTGAAAAACATACAAGACATAAACAAACGGGATTGCTGTCGCTGTATTTTCAACCCTCCTGCCACGAAAGAAAGGCTGGCGGTGTTGCTGGCACTTTGCTGGTGGATGCGTATTTGTGAGCAAACAACAGCTTAAACAATAACATCGATGGCACATATGTTCGCCAAAATAAATTGCCGCAATTTATTATCGATGCTCGTTTTACTTTGCCGTGCGATAGGTTTTTTCGTGTGTGTGTGTGTGTGTGTGTGTGTGTGTGTGTGTGTGTTTTTTACATTTTCTCCTTTGTTTTGTATTCAAACCTATCGTGGTTCACCTTCCGCGAGGCCAAAGTGTTAAACGAGAATCGTTTATGAACAACGGGATGCATGTACAATGGTGTGAATGGTTTAAAAAAATGGTGAAAAATAGCAAAAAAAAGGTTCGTAATGGAGCCACTTTCTTTTGGGACTCTTTTTTTGAGAATAGATTGCTTAAAAAAAAAATAAAAAAGTTGTGTGAGTGAATGTAAAAAGTAAAATTGAATATTACTAAGAGGAGAAATTTATTATGCATAATACTCTGCAAATGATGTACTCAATATCTTAAACTTTCAAAACAAACAGCAAAGAATATTTAAAAAAATTATTTAAAACTGATTGCAAAGTTCCCCTTCGGGCTTGCAGTATTCTTCTAACTACTTGAAATATGATCTTAAGTGCTCAGAAATATCAATAGATGAACTGAAACCCTGGGTTAAAGAAACGCTATGAAAAAAAGTTAAAATTATTAAAATTGTATGATTGTTTCATTCGTTTATCGAGAAAAAAACGCCCTCGAACACAGTCAAGGAGGCTCGCTTAACTATTCTATGTTATAGTTTTATTCTACTTAACTTTTTCCCCCCTGAATTCAAACCACAACTGACAGGGCAGGAACACCGAGAAAAAAAACCCCGATCCTGATGCCCTTAATTAACATAAACTAAACAAAACTGTGTTCACCAACACCCACCAAACCTTTTTCGTCACCGGCTGGACACACTGCACACAACGCCAACGGGACCAAAGGGGCAAACTTTCGCCAGCTGACCATTTATCTTTTAAGCCACTCAATCACATCCCGCACCGTAAAGAGAAACTTTTGTTTTGTGACCGTTTCAAAATTAAACAACTATATCGTCCCGCCAGTTGGCCAACGCTCAAAATCTCGACACAACACCAAACAACACCATGTCTCGTTTGCCGCTGCTGTGCTGGCGCTGCTGCTGCTGCTTTGTTATTTCTCTCTTTTCACGAACGTTTGCCCATGTTCGAATATCATATTCTGGGCACGAACGAGTCTGTCGAGTGACGACAGATGGACTGGAGATGGCACCCACTGGAAGGCGAATAAAATGTCAACCTTTTCGGGTAACGGGGAGCTTTTTTTCTAGTCTCCCTCTAGCCCCACTAGTCACACTAGCCCTCCCCTAGTTGTTTGTTAAAACTATAGACAAACAGAGAGTCCATCTAGCGCTGGAAGAAACGATTTGTGCATTATTTGTTGTCGGAAGTTTGTTTCGGTTTGTGTTTTGAATTGATTTTAGCACAACACCAAGTTTCGGTGGCTGAGGTCATAAACTTTCTAAATTTTGCGGAGGGAATTAATTTCCAAGAAATAGAAGCAACTGTTAAGAGCAAAAAAAAATCATGTGCGCTAATGTAATGCTGTCTGAGCCTGAATGTATTAAAGCCCGGGCAACAGGATATTCAAAATATATTAGTGGACTCTATGATGGCCGAAGTACCATCCGGACCGTCCCTTCGTAGTGAGGCATAGTGAAGTAACTATCCATCTTCGTGGTATCACTGAGTTTAATGAGTCAAAAATGTTAGGCATGACCTTAGAGTTCTTTAGGCCAAGACTCATAAAAAGAAGAATAAGAAGAAGAATAGGAAAACTATTGCATAGGTAGTACAAGTCCTTTGCTAGCACCAAGAGCTTCCACAAGGGAGAGAGGTTTGCTACTCTTCTCTTTAAACAGGCGATAGATAGGACCTTCCGGGACGTGAAGGACGAAGACTTTCTGAACCATCTTCTATTAGTAGATCCAGATGCTTATTCACACTGTTGACATTACAATCTTTGGTTTGAGGCGCTTCTAATTAACTCAAGCTTGCGAAAGGATCGATCAAGCCACACTAAACCTCTGGTTGGAGATCAAAGAGGCGAATACAAAAATGATGGTGACACCACAAGCGGTTCTGCTTACAAACTCAAGAGTGATGAAATGATTGGTGATCTCACCTTTGAAGTCGTCCGAAACTTCACCATTTAAGGTTCAAAAGATATCATCAATGCCAATATGGATTTTAAGATAAGAACAAGGATGCTGTCATACTAGAGCCTGAAGAAAAACCTCCTCTCAAAATATCTGTTGCGATGTCCACGGAACTGTATGGATCATATTTTGTTAAAATATTCAAATAGACCTGTGAGACATGGATCCTGTCCAAGCTGATGAACTCTGCTCAAAAAATGGATCAGCTGCTTTAATGGCGAACGCTATGAGTTGTACAGCTATGTCTCCACCGTACGTGTATTAGACTCACGAGGTGGACTGGTCATGTCATGAGAATGATAACGAACAACCTAGTTTGTAAAGGGTTTTCAAAACGTCAACATGAACAGCGAAGGTGTAGTGATCAAATAATGATTAGTTTTAATTAATCCTTCCACAAAAGAGCTTTTTCAGCAAGCCATCCAAAAATCGAGTGTCTTGGATAATCCGGAACTTCGAAACTTCGCCTTGTAAGATCTAAAACAGTTAAAATTAAAGGTAGCAAGTGTAACATCAGTAATGTTATATTTGTCTACCGTTTTTCAACGTAAACGTTTCTGATTTGAAGCCAAAAATAAAGCTTCTATCCTTGCTTGAAAACATCCTTTATCTATGGAATATCCCGATCAGGTATCAAAAGCCACATAAAGAAAGGAAAACAAATAAGCGAATGGAGCAAGATTCGCTTGTAAGCTGTATCCCTTCAAATTCTCTACCAATATCTGTTAGCATTTCGTGTTAAAAGTGGTGGGTAGGAGTAATGTGTTTTTGAAGTTGATCCATATTTTTCCCTTCGCTTTGAAAATAAAGCAAAGCTGACAACACATTGTTGAACACAAGAAAAACAACCTTCACGATCCTAAAACAGCCGGTTACCGTTTTGCACTCTTTACCAGCCAAAAGAAAAAAACATCGTTTGCCCCAACCGTTTTGCCGTCAGCAAAGCTGTGGGTCGCATATTTCGAGGGAGAGT
Source organism: Anopheles stephensi (assembly GCF_013141755.1). NCBI lineage: Eukaryota > Metazoa > Arthropoda > Insecta > Diptera > Culicidae > Anopheles > Anopheles stephensi. The sequence goes on from NC_050202.1 coordinate 46,252,025, forward strand.
ATTTTTAGTTTTCGGGGTTTCTTCATGAATTGCTAAAAGATGGTCTATTTTATGGAAAATAATTTAAACTTTCAATGGGCAGCTGTTTGGTGGAGCAAGAACATTTTAAGTTGGAAAATTGTTCAATTTTAGGTAAACCGATGAAATATTTAGTAAAAGCCTGCTGTTGCAGTTACGGTTCGAATAAAATTTAAAGAAAAAAATGGTCCGGTTCAACATAGTTCTGATCAGAGGGAAAATCATTATTTCAACACTCTTTTTATGTCCTTTCATTTCCATTTCGCTGTCTCATCATTTGTTCTATGATGGAAAGCTCCCTTAAAAAAAAAGTCTTACTCACAAGACACCAAATAAAGGAACCATAAATTTTTGACCAACTGCCGGCCTTTCGACACCATTTGAAAGTGTGTGTGTAATGTTTTTTCCCCCTTTTTGCAGGAAACTGCAGAAAAAGCAGTATATTATGCAAAAGGCCACCACCGCCTTGTTTTAGTCCATGCTATCAGCAAACCTAGAAAGCCCAGGTTTCAACAGGATAATCGAGCCAATAATTCACCCTCAAGTACAGACTGTAGAGTGTGGTTTATTTAAAGGCAAAGTAAAAATAGAGCAGAGGCTAAAGAAAAGCGAACCGATCGTTATTCAAACATCGCTGTAGCATATGTACACATGGAACGCCACGTGCGCGGCGCGGCAAGAAAATTGGTAGCATTTATGATCGACCACGAGGGAAAAACACTGCAACACGTTTATGACCCACACATTAGTTTCGCTGCTGAGAGACGATGCAGAAGATCTTTAATATTCCGGTACTCAGCATTTCTGCTTACTCTTAAAAACACCTCCACCAAGGTAATGTTCCGGATTAAACGCTAATGTTCAAAGGTTCACAAGTGCTTGCTTTCGTGCCCATAAACTCACTAACCTTGTTCCTTCGGGTGGTGCTCACGCCCTGTAAAACGTGAAGCGGAACGTCGGTGTCGGTGTTTTATTGTTAAACTTTTTTAAACACCACCAATAAATGCTTCCAGCAGGGTTATAGAATTTAGCTGGGTGGGTTGTCCAACAGCTGCCAGGAAGACACATGCTTACGTGGAGGGGAAACGTGGCTATTGTTTTTGCGCATCGGCAAATGACGGGATGAGGCGAATATGTGGGAACCATCAAACAAATGAATGCTCGGCATGTCCCAGATAGAGCGTTACAGTGCGTCGTGTACTTTTTGTTGCACTTGGATGGACCCAGTTTTTAATAGACTCAAATATACTGAACAATAGACTGTTTAGTAATCTAATTTTAAGCAATACGGCCAGACCGTTCCTCATGAACAAAAAAGGACGGTTTGCTTAAATCTAGATTACAAAATAAAATACAATTTACATCGGTATGGAGACGTTTTCTACTCCAAACCGTGAAAGGGTTCTTGATCCTAGGTGAACACGGGCGTATTAGAAATATCCCTTCAGCATATTATTATTTACATATACTAGACAAATTAACAAAAATCATCTTTTGACGAAGTACGACAACTGTTGTAGCTCTTTGACATCTTTCACAGCCTCAGGTATCTGTAGCCTTCAATAGAATTCTACGTCTGGTAATATTCTGGTACTTCAATCTCGTCAGGTCTTTTCGGGATTTTACTCAAAGCAGGATACCTCGATACTTGAAGGTACTTAGTAGACAGTAAGAACTTTTGTAATATGTCAGAGATGCTAATCTGTGTGCTTAATTATTAAAAGTCTTTGTCAATTTAAAAGTCTTTGTGTCATATTCCTTTCAGCTGCTGTATAGCTTTTCCATTTTTTGTGCAGTCTACCTTCCTGTCAATTAACTTCTAGCCAATATGACTTAGCAAAAAACATGCATAATTTGTTTTTAACGCAATTGTGTTTTCTTAAACATCGTTAAATTTTATACAAAATTATATTTTATAATTATCCGCTCGTGGTACATGTGCTTAAATGTTGCACCGTACTGTACATGTTCCCTACAGCAGTAAAGGCCACTTTCAAGACCCACAAACCAGTAGTAATGATTTATGAGCCACAACAACGATGCTGCACACCAGTCACCAGTTTTCGAGAAGCGCCAGGTATACACCTCCCCCGCATCGCCTGTACACTTCCGGCCCACACACGATACCAACCCACACATGTCATTGATTAACGATTCGAGCATTTGGCAAGAGTTTTGCTTTATCGTTTATTTCACCATCCCATACCTTGCCTTCCAGCCAAGGCTAAATCTGGATCCGGAATTCAACCCTCCCCCCCCCCCCCACCCGTTCACCCGCACCGCTGTTGGAACAGCCCTTTGCGAGGGTTGCATCGAGGTGGCTTCGGATGTTTGGTGGTAAAAAAGGTTAATTGCTCGTAAAATGTCTGCCGTAATTAGCGGCTTAGACGTACGGTTTTATTGAACCTAATTACAGCGTCAGGCGGAGCAGCATCCGATGGTCGATATATTACCCCGTTCTTGGAAAGGCTGGCATGCGTTTGGCAGATGGCACGGTACACGGTACCACCGCTTACCCGAGCTGTCGGTGTGATTTTGGATGTGCTTCATGGTGGCAAACGATTAAACAATCATCCATAATGTGGGACGGCTAGCGAGAGCGACGAGCGAAAAATGTAACCAGATGTAAAATCAATCCTGTTGAGCGAATAACCGATTGCACCATGCAGTGCAATTGATCGATGCAAATACGTGCGTCATTGAATTAAAGGCGAAATTAGTGCGCGTTCCATAATTCGTTTTGCAGCTATTGCGAATTGTGTTGGGAATGCCAACGAGGTGTGAAATTTAGATTTTGGGATTAATTAAACTGCTTGAAATGCTTGTGTAACAAGCAAGATTGGTCTGTGGATAATCTCGTGTAAACGAGCTTTGATTTGTTCATCTTAATATAATCCATTTGTCTCTCAGACACCTTTGTGAAATACGAGTTCTGTCATCACATATTACTCTTTGATGATTGCCAATAATAATGAGCTGAGCTCATATAAAACTGTCAATAATCAAAAATGGCTCCATTATTCTTTGTCTGTCTTATCTATACAGATACGATAAAAATAAATTTTCTCATGTTACTTACTCTTTCTCGATTGATGATCATTTGAAACCCTTTGGTAGGTCTTTGAATGATTGGATAGGCCCTCCTGTAAAGGATAGTTTAATACAATTCGGAAAGGGGGCGTTGCTGATCGTGTAATATAAACCAAGGAAATAAGACGCGACGGGCCAGTAGAAAAAGCTCGGACAACGATACAAGTTAAACAAGGTAATACACTGAAAATATTTCAAACAAAAAATATTTCACTCTTCTTATTGGCCTAACGACCTCTTAAGACATGCCTCCCATTTCTGGCTTACTAGACTTATGATACAAAATAGTTGGATAGGCAGTTTTCAATACGGGGAAACGTTCCGGATGAGACTTGAACCCCGGGTTTGCCGTAACACTGGCGACCTTGTACAGGTCCTAGCACATCTGTGCGTATCTCAACATCTTTGTCGTGTCGAAGATGTTCTCCGAAGTACTTTTTCTCTAGGATGGCTCTGTTTTAGGCCGTTGGTGGTAGCCGATTCTCATGAACTCAACTTAAATTTCTTTCAACTTCACCTGTTGAAGACAATTTCTCACATCGCTTGGATGTGAGCAAGCAGCATTAAAAAATCAAACTTCATTCTTTATTCTCAAAACGAATATTCCGAACTTTGATTGTAATACATATTGTCACGTTTAACCAACCATCGATAACGTAATCCACAGTGAAAACTGTATTGACTTTGTTAGCTTACGGTACACACACACAACCCCAGAAACGAAATACCGACCGACACCCAGACAAAGAAAGCTTATCATCCAATCCATAAGCATCTATCTTCATTCGTTCGATACTGTTGTGTATGCTATTTGTTCATCCACAGCCAGCCAGGGGAGTAGGTTCCCTTTCACCCTTAAGGCACTGTTTCAAATTTGTCCCTGAACTGACAGGATGTCAGCATTGGGTTTATGGCTCTATTCGCTCTGTCTATACCATTTTAAAACAAAAAAAAACGCACACACACTATCGCATGCCAATATGCTAAGTGGAAGAGTGGCAAAGAGTGGCTCCCACCGCTAAAGCTTAAGCTAAAATAAATATAGAGAATATTTATTCAACCATTCAACCATTCCGCCACTGCTAAATGGGTCCGATTGAATGGGGCGCCGACAAAAAAAGGGTTGCGGTACGCTTTTCATTTCTTTATTTTGTCTTGCATTTCGTTACGGGCGAGAGTTTTCCTTTACATTCGCCAGCAATCTGTTGCTATCAATCGAAGTTTTTAATACACCCTGCCCCTGCGGTCTGTTGCGGCAGTCCCTTTTCTCTGCACGAGCTCGTTCTCATCCGTAAACCTTTCCTCGGGCACTGTGTTCCGAAACGTTCAATCTAATTCAACACGCTTCACCGTGAAGAGTGACGGAAAAATGGGATCCCTCCTAGCATGCCGGTCCGGTCCTACTGCGTCCCGTCACGATTGTGTTTTTCCACCTTCGTCCAATCATTCCTTCCCATCGTTGACTAATCCTTGATTTGGCTGCTGGTGATGGTGGTATTTTTTCCCCTTTTTGCCATTTTCCATTCAAACTCCAGTATTCTGCATACAGTTTGTTGCTTCCACGGCTCTTGCTGCTTCACCATTTGACGAGACGGGATGGGTTTGGGATTGGGAAAAGTGTGCTTTTCCCCATGAATGGGAAACTTTACACATGAACTCCTTGCGGGTATTTCAAAACTACTGCAGTTCGCTCGGGCCGGGAAGGATGGCAAGCTTATAATAACAGTGTTGGAAAATGGAAAGCTTAAAATAAAGAAGAAACTCCCAAAGCTCATTTGCTCATTGACGCTAAGATTTTCACTGCTCGAGCAAAAATCCTGACTGCGCAGGGAATGAAGTGCAAATTCCGAAAGAAAGGAAGCGAAACAACAACAAAACGAAACGGAACTCAGAAAATCTATTTCCAACTACCGGTACGGATGAACCGTAATCGAACATTTGCCTTCGGGGAGTTTTACATTTCACGTTCGTTTCGATCGATTAATCGAAAAATCTCGTCCCACAGCTTGGATCCCCCATCTGGACCGCGCGAACTTTCAAATGGCACTGATTGTGACGCAAAAGACGCGAGCTGAGTCTGTGTTAGGAAAGCGAAAACAAAAAAACGAACCCACCAACACATCGGGCAGTGAGCAACAAAACAGCAACAAGAGCGACAACATTCATTAGCGCTTAAAATCCTGCTGCACATCGCCATTGTGTTTGAGGCAAGAAGATGGTGCATAGATGCAATAGATATGTTGCTCCTGAACCTGCTTGGTTAATGAAAAACGGTCGCGACAAAGCGTGACACTCGTCACTATCTGGCGGACCGAACGTGGGAAAGTGAAGTGAAAGGCGGGAAGTGGTGAAGAGTGATATTTCCATCGGTTTGAGCGAAGAAGACTTGTCTTTGCAACGGTTTGCACCATAAATCAAGTGGTCTTTAGCAGAACGACGGTGAACGACGACGACAGCGATGGCGGTGGTCGAGGTGGTGGTGCGAAATCCGCCTCCTCCCAGTTGAGTGACAGCTTTATGTCGGGGGAAATGTATTTTTGTGCTAATGAAAAGAAAACAAGACATTTCTATTTCGTTGTGGTGTTGTGTCCATTGGATTTTCACGAAAGCACTTTTGGTTTTCAGCGGAAAGAAAATGCTCACTATATATGGTAGTTTGTTTCGAACTGTCCAAAGCGCTTTATTGTGTTATTGGTGGTGGTTCCTTTTCCGAATCAAATGTGTGTTGGTGATGTAGGAAGAACTTAAGAAACATTTAATTTTTCCTAATGAAGCTGGAGGCATAATAAAACCCTCTTTGATGGAAATTTAAAAGATTAGAAAATTAGAGCAATTTTTTATATTTTTAAAGCTCAGCAATCAGACACATAATTATTAAGGTGAAAGGTTGTTGGATGAAGCATTTGTTTTTATTCAAGTATATTATTCAGATGAATGTAAGTTATCAACGAATCGAATATAAAAGTGTTTGATATGTAAAATTAGGTGAAAACGAGATACTTCTTCTTTCTTGGCACCACAACCTTGAAAGGCCTCGGATTGCCATTTCTTGCTTTATGTGACTTGATTTTACCCGTAGCAAGGTTGTCAGTCCTACGTTCGGTGAAGCGTTCTGTATTGGAATTGAACCCCGGTAAACGAGATTGTTATGATAAAAAATATGGAAAAACTATAAGTAATAAAAAAATGCTGAGAGATTTAATGACATCGAGAGGATGCCGTTTGGTTTTCAACTTTTTATTCTGCCGTCTGAGAGTTTATTATTTTCAAGTTTCTTAGAGAATTAGTGTTTGCGTCAAAAGTGAAGTTAATGCAGTACTTAAAAATAAAACCAAAATAAATCAAAAAAGTGTTTATTACATTTGAACAATCAATACGGCCGCACCGTAAAACAATTTAGCTTACTATACTGCGATTGCTTTTTTTTTATTTAATACTTCAATTCAGTAACGATTATTATTTATTATCAGCAAATAAATGAAACAAAACCAAGTTGAAATAATTCAATGATCAACCTCAAACTTGCGCTTGATCTCGCTGGATGAAGCACAAGAATTCTTCTTTAATTTAACAAAAGATTCATAAGTAGAGGTGGATAACTCCACAAAAATCTCTTCTTACAATTAGTGCTCCTTGCAAAAAGGTTGGATATATAGGGTTTCCGAGAAGAACTAATGATGTGCGAGCCATTTCTGGGCAATGGCTAGGATGAAGTAAACAATTGCCAGGTAGAACTGGCGATCTGTTACCCTTTCTAGACTATGGCCAAGTTGAACTAGACACAGGCTAGGTTGAAGTGGACGATGGCCAGGTTGAACTGAAATGTCAAATTTGAAACGGTTTAGCTCTAGGGGCCTCTATTCCCTGGGCTCTTAGTATGTTCCTCGGATTGGGACAGATTTTTAATCCTAAGGTCTCTGAATGTTGCTGAAACATCCTTGCTCTCATATCCATTATCCCAGAATAAAAATCCAGGCATCCCTAATCGCTGACCCATGAAGTTGATTTGCTTGAGCTTGACCCAAGATCAAGATTTGGTAAGAGATGCAGGATCTCTGATTTGATATTACATGATCTTTGAGTTGCACTTACAAGTAGGCTATGCGTTTGGCAGCGTGAGTGTCTGTTGCTTGGGCAGTGAGAGTAGGTGAGTGCTGCACACACTCAAAAGAATAGGAATAGGAAAAGTAATAAATTGTAATGAGGTGAAATCGAAAAAGCGACCGGAGTACACGTAATCAATAGTTACTACAAGATCCGAACCAGCCCTTTCGTACGTGGTACGTACACTTTGCTCTTCGGTGGTTCGGGGGCAGCTGTGATTGCAGCGCCGGTCTTAACACGGCAGGACCGAGGTTCAAATCCCATCAGGGCATCCTCCCCGTACGCAGGGTCGACTGCTTTGCTACGGGTAAAATCAAATCACAGAAAGTCAGAAATGGCAGGCCAAGTCCTCTCGAGGTTGTAGTGCCACCGAAGAAGAAGAAGAAGAAGAAGAAGAAGAAGAAGAAGAAGAAGAGGATCTTTGCTCTCGTATCCGGCATCCTGAGTTGGAGCCGAGGGTCCCGTAACAAGTTAAAAGAACACATAGTTTCCTCTCCATCCCAAATGCAGTTTGATGTACTGCACAAACACTGTTTCAAACAGTATAACAATGTCTCGCACTTAAATACGCACAGCATTTTTGAATAATTGATTTCGATACAAAATACTGAATTCGATTACACCTTATTGAATAACCAGTTTCAGTTCGATCGATTTTTTATCAAACCCCCACAATCCCTGGCATTGAAAAACTTTGTTTCCGAATACCGAACAACTGTCCCAATGTCCTCGCCGAGCAATCCTCGTTCCAACCAATGGTTTGCCCAACGCCCAACGTGTGTATAGCTTCTGCAACACACCACTACCAGAAACCAGTGATGCCCCGAGGGAAAGCTGCGATTAGCAAACCAGCTGGAAGTTTGCAATTTGGAAATCCCGTTCCATGGCCGCACACGCGGAACTTCTCTTTTGTGGTGAAGCGGTGGGTACCGGTGACATGGAATGTCTTCTTCAATTCGGCTCCAGCGCTGGGGGTGGCACAGAAGTCCCTCAAGTGATTTATAACTCCGTTAAGTAGATGAAAGCTAGATAATGTAATTGAAAAGGATACACCGGTGGCACTCGCGTGTTTTCGAATCTTTGTTGGAGAGAGGAGGGGGGGGGGTCAAGAACCGGGGATGCTGGAAGGGCGCACACATCTTGAAGGTTGAAGTTCGCAGACCCACGTGCAGGCGAATCGTTTCTTCATTCGGCAAAAACTGACACGGAAGATGAGCGCTGACAGTTTGCCAGCTGCCGTCCCTGGAGGACAATTCTGTTGCCGCAGGCGGTGGAAGCGTGGTACATGCGAGCGTGTATGAGCCGGTTGGAGCTCACGAATGGGGGTAAAATCATAAAGCAATAAAATTTAGAACGTGACAGCTAGAGCGAGGCCGAAACCGAGCAGAGCGCTGGCAGAGTTAACAACAGTTTGAAACAGAACTTTGTGACTTTGGCGAATCGCTCGCAAACACTGGGAGTCCGCAGCCATCAACTGTTGCGAAAGAGTGCTGGCCCGGGTTCAAGTGGAGTTGATTTCTTTTGCCGATACAAATAAAATATTATGTGACATTATATTGTCCCCGAGTGCTCTCGGGTTCTCGAAACGATGGTTCCAAACTTCCAGGCAGCATGGCGGTCTACAGCCAGAAGGAAGGAGGTTGCGCTTCACGATGGCGTACGGCACGGTAACGATAGGTAGTTTAGTATCCGACGAAGTTGAGAGTGCCGAGCTAAGAGCGACGAGAAATTGAACCATGTTGACCGAAGACGGAGTCGCGTAATGGCTGACAGATGCTGCCAACTCGTTCCACACGTTCCGGCCATTTACTACTGTCTGCTCGCCTGGGTCGCTCTGTTGTCGTCCGTCCGTTTCTTTGTCTCTTCAACCGGGGTCCGACTCGGAGCGATTGTTTACTCGACTTGATCCTTTCATCTTGTTTTCGATCGCTTTGGGAACGTTCCCGGTTGCCTGATACACAGACACGCACCCACACACACGCGCGCGTGTGCAACGGTTCGGGATTTAATCCTCTTGTCGGTGAGCAACGGCGGTGAAGATTGTTTAGAGTTATCGAAGGACGACAGTTGGAGTGGCTTATCGATAAGCTATTAGATTACGAACGGGGCTGCCAGACGGGTACATGGGTCGAGAGTTTCGTGTACGACTGTGTTGATAAATCCTAATGAAGCAAAAATGCGTCCTACCGAAGTGACCCAGGCCACGTATCGTTCCTGGGTTTCAAGTTCGTTAGGGCAGATAGATTTTCTATGTCGCTTGAGCCCGTGTGCTAACTTCGAACCGCTGCAGGCGATGTCCAGAGTCGCTCCTTCACTTGGCCTTGTTTGTTCCCTGTAGAACGTGTTTTTTCTATGACTTAAATTGTAATTTGTGTTTCAGTGTGTGTGTGTGTGTGTGTGTGTGAGCTGTTCATAAATTGTGAACTTTAACCATTTGTCTTGGTTGACGGCCGAGGGTCACCGAAAGTCGTCACCTGGCCCAACCAGGACACGCCACAATGATTATGATGGACTGTTATGGTGTGTATTAATTTGTCGTTTGTCGCTTCCCATTCGAACGAGGGTCCAGGTGTGAATTGGGTCGGTAAGTTGTGTGTGTGTTTTTTTGTTTCCTCTTTTCGGCAAGGCAACACCTAATTGAACCGGAAGCAGAACATTAATTCTTCCGGCACAGTTCTAGTACGGTTCCTCAGGCGTGTCGTGTGTTTTTGGCTAGAGCTTTAGTTATCCCGCCTTGCTCACGGGTGTCGCATAATGTGGAACGGTGTGGTTTTGTGGTAAGCAAACGGGCAAACAGGTGGCAAAGAGATGTTAGATAAGAGTCGGACGATTTATTGCACTTTAAATTGATAGTACACGCTACTTTCCATGCCTGTTTAATGCATTTCAGTAGTCGTTAGCGAGTGCGTCGGAATGAATTATTACCAGACAAAAAACTTAATACATCACCAACCTGTGTTGCGACGTAGTTGGCGTGATGAATAGTGGATAAAAGTTCTAGCTCATTTATTAGAGAAAGAAACCCTGACTATTAGGTACAACTCAACGGATCAATGGGAATGACTATATTTTTGAAATGGCTACCAAAAAGAAAACGGACTCTAACCCTTGTCTGCAAACCGAATTTCTTTTGTTGAGTCTCATAATTCTACAAAAGTAAGCAAGAAGATGCTCAACAATGGCACAACCCATTCAAAAGTTTATCCAAAATTGAAAACTGCCAAATGAAATGGAAACTTCCAGAGGTTTCTCTGCTGCCCCGGGTCGCACGAGATACTGAGCGAACTCTATGATTGGAAATGAATCAGCTGAGAGCGTGTCTGAAAACTTACCGTCCGACGGTGTTATTTTATTCTTGGAGTTATATTTCTTCAAGAATGATGATGTTGTTTGAGGGTTGCTATCCATGGAGTTGAAGTTCATAGTTGCTGATGAGTCTCGTGAGATAAGTCTGTCGCTTATAAGGACGGCAGTATGATAACGAATGTCTTCTCTGTTACCTTACTTCCACGTGAATGATACTGTATGGAGTAAGGATGAAGATGAACTACAAAGTGTTAGATGAGCTGCTTAGTAAAAGGAATATGTCTTAAAGTTGAAGGTGCGCCCATGCCATCGGTTAATTTAGTAATTATTAAAGTTTCGAGAGAAATAATAAGACAGACCATAATGCAGACTATTGTGAGGAAAGTATGAAAAAGAAAAGCGATTCAACATATTACCGGCATTGAGAACTAAGAATGAGGCCCTTTGGCAAACATCGTTTACGAGGTTTGTATTCGGTAATTCAACATACACCTATTTACAATTCTCGCTTACATTTCAACAGATTACTCTTCTGTTCTGTTCGATTACCTTTTAACGGCTTAACAGATTTGCGAAGGATTAAGTGAAAAAAGCTGCAAAAGGAGTGGTGTTGTTCTTCTCTGGATAGAATCCTTCTAGATGATACTCACGTACAACCCATGGAAATGGTGCTTAAAAGCAACAAAGCTGTAAGCATTCGGTTGAGGAAGAATGTGGTCTAAATATCACGAGAACTTAACACTTATTTTAACTCACGGATATATCCTATCATCAGTTGAGCAGTAACGACGCTCAAAATACCTTGTCGTGATGATTTCTTCGTCCAACGAACCTCGTCGATTGTGACATCACGCTGCACAAGGGATCTTGTCGAAATGACATAAAATGAAGCACGTAATTGAACGTCAGAGAGCCTTGATCGCCAAGAAACCTGGGAGTTCTAATGAAATAAATAGGTTTTTTTTCCTGATCCTGGTCGTTCAAGGAGCCTCTTTTTTAAAGGAAGTCTCTTAGTTATACCTATGTGTGACAAAGAAGCTTTTCATAAAAAAAGTCTCATCATCCAAGCTTCCTCGTGCTGCCGTCGTGGTTGTACGAAGGGATTCGGGATTTGGGGATCTTGGGATCCTGAGTGTGGAATCATTGGTTCTTGGGATCTTTTAATCAGAAGATCTAAGATCCGGGATCCGATATTCAATGCCACAATCAATAAGACAACGGCTATTTGATACCTTACCATTGTAGAAAATTTTTTGTCCGAGTGAAGGCCTTAGCGGGGGAAGAGGCAAACAAAGTAAAGGAGGATATATGCTGAAATATTCAAAATAATCCTTCTTTCATAAAATACTTAAGTACATTTAACGATAGAACGTAACACTTACACGATTTTTTATTGAGGCAAATATTGCTTTGTGAATCTTGAACTAGATTTTACCGAAGTAAAACTATCAACATTAGCATTTATTTGCTTTTTTTTAACACGTTTTGCTTAAAAGTATCTGATGATCTTAATGACATTGAGTAAGATCAGAAATTTTATAATAAACTTCACAAGCTGTTCAAAAATTTTAAAGTATCGAAGGGACTTCTGGACATCCTTACAAGTTTTGGTCAACCGATTACCTCACGGTCCACACTTAGAAGGATAATCTCGTATATCCAGAAGGAGGGGTACTTGAATGGCTTAAAGGATCTTGGAAGGCTATCTTGAATCAAGTCAGGCAGCGAGTTGCAAGTTGAACCATGATTTAAGCGTAAGAAACAAATCCTCAATAATGCAGTTAAAAATCCTAGTATCCGCAGTGGAAGATCAAGTAAACTGTGTCGTAAATTGTTGCTGATAAACAAATTGAGAGCAGATTCTTTCAAGATGCAAAGTATACCATCTGAATATATTTCATGCTTATTAACCGTGATAAGGTTTAAGAAGAAGGTAATTGGATGGTTTAATCCGTTGGCGTTACTTACAAACAACACATTCTCAATAAATACTACGAACAATTAAAATCACTTACCTTAACTGGTTCCGACTTCAAAAGTTGAATCTCGAAATACAAACATTAAAAAAAAACATAAATAACTCTCTTTAACTCCACTGTCACCCTGTTGGTCTTTCCGTGTCTGTATGTATGTGTGCTTTCCATTCCAAATAAACTCGATTGTCCCAGCCGGTGGTAAATACTGCTCCGGAGGATGAATGGAACGGTGGTAAAAGTAAACGGAACAGCAGAAGTCACACCATTGCATTGGGGAACGTTACACCCCGCCGGTAGTGGAAGAGATTGGAGCGTAAAAATCAATCGAGAAGTTTCGTTGTTTTCACGAACGGTTTTCATTTGCGGTTCGGTTTTTGTGGAAGCAACTTTTTGTGACATTCGATTTGCATTCCACGATCTCATTTGCCGGTTCACCGGCTTGAACTCCGCCATCATCTAATGGACGATGGGAGGAACCGAGCGAGGGGAGAGAACGAGAATGAGGGTGCTAGCGGCATCGTACGGCATCATCCCGGCGATCCGCCGACGCTGGAAGGTGTTTTTGCATGTTGTAGAGGCTTATCGTACGGAACTTTTCTCGACCACCTTTCACCGACACACTCACATTCAATTTAGTGAAAATCCATCCAGCCCCGGTTCCGATGGTAAGGACCGTCCGATGGGAGGATGCGTGGGAAATTGGCTTTTTTGTTTTACCTTTTTTTTACACTATTGTTGTACTGAACCCCCCATTCCACGGTCGGTAAAGGTGCTGTTTGCTGTCCAATGGGATCGTCGCGTAACGTCGCCTTCGTACTTTGGAAATGGCTACGAAGTACGAACGTGAACAATTGTCTCCCGGTCGGTGGAACGACATGAAAGGATGGTTGGTGGCGGGAACTCGGAGTTGGAAATGTTGGCGGAGATTGAAGCTTTTCTATTTGCGCTTGTACCCCTGCAGGCAGATGATCCGGATCCGGGCTACGGAACCGGGCGCTAGGTTGTACCATTCGAACGGACGTTATGGGGATGTACATTGAAAAGCAATTAAGAGTTTCGTTTTCAATCACGGTTCCTCTCTCTTCGCTGGTGGTCAGGGGGGATGGTGGTGGTGTGATCGACAAACCGGGTGGGCATGTGGCCGTGACATTCGAAATCACTGTCTCTAGGAGCTGGGAGCAAATTCTGCGAATGGAATAATTATTTCGTACGATTGACGGTTGTTTTGCTATCGATGAGTTGAGGCACAAGTTATTCAGATTTGCCATTTACATCTAAATTAAATGGTAAGCAGCATTTACATACCAATATTGGGTAGCATTAGAGTGTATTCGATTTCGGATAGATATTTTTATAAATCATTTAGTTTCAATCACTCATACGCAAAACTTAGGACGAATGGTTGAAGCTTTTGAAATTGTTGAACGATATTATAATGTTCAATCATAATTTGAAATAATAATTTCCGTTCAATTATGCAGAGAATGGAAATGAAACTTAATAAGCACTTTTTGTGCCTTGATGAGCCGATTCAAAAGTCATTGCCGTTGAAAGGAAGCCCATTTTTATTTGATTTCCCTTTAAAAATTAAAATGGAAAGCAAGCGGAGTTTTGGACGAGTTTAAAAAAAGGCACTAGCATACAATACATTTGTTTTTCAACAATTGCTCAGTTTATCAGTTTAACAGTAATTTATTTAAAGGACTTCTCAAAACATTTACATACTGTAGGGTTTGGGAAAGGATGGCGATGGGTAGTCTTAGGACACGTCACAATAAACTGTCAGTCTATTGGTATCAGCGGTGCGAAACAGGCTAAGCATCACCTTCCTTACTCATACCGATACCCTACACTTGTTCTTCTTCTTCTTTCTTGGCACTACAACCTCGAAAGGTCTCGGTCAGCCATTTCTGGCTTTCTTTGCCTTGATTCTACCCGTAGCAAAGTAGTCAGCCCTGCGAACGGGGAAGCGGTTCTGATGGGATTTGAGCCTCAGTCCTGCCGTGTGAAGACCGGATTATCTCAATATGGGGTCTGGTCAAGTGTGAAGTTGGCACAAACAATTTGTACAATAAATGTGATGTGATGTCTATTTCATTTTCTAGAGGTATTGCTACGCGAAAGACTAGGTCCAAGAGTCATAGAGTCAGAAATACTAAGATAATATTGTAACAGCGTTTCTTAATCGAGGAATAAAAAAGGTTATATTAAATACAACGTATTCAAAAAAATTATTCTTGTCTTTCTGCTACAAAAGATTCACTTTGATGTCTTGTGATAGGTAGAGTGGTCCGGTGGCCGAGGCGACAGCGGCACCGGTCTTCACACGGCAGGGCCGGGGTTCAAATCCCATCCAGACCGCCTCCCCGTACGAAAGGCTGACTACTTTTCTACGGGTAAAAATAAGTCACAGAAAGCCAGAAATGGCAGGACGAGACCTCTCGAGGTTGTAGTGCCACAGAAGAAGAAGATAGATAGAGCGCATTGTAAATAAAACGGAGCCCTCCCGAATCATTTTATCCAGGAAATATCATGTAGAACCACATACAACATTTGCTTGATCCGCTTACAAAACTCGAAACACCGCACATAACTGTGCAGAAATTGTACGTACCAGTATGTTAGCTACAAAGTACTTATTAAGCTGCCTTCCAACTGTTTGCTAATAGGAAAGTTAGTAATCAAGGACGAGAATTTTCACTTACATATAACTAGATGCGCCATTGGCGTACCGGCATTCCATGAAATTTAACATTATTTTGTGGGTAAGTTCGTGTAAAGTCTCTGAACTATGCTGTACAGTTACATTCGTGGTAACTGTGAACTATACGGTTGAAAGTAAGGGCATGCTTTTGTGCAAGGTAAGTTTTGTCTTTATGTGTATGCTGCTGGGAGCTATTTTTACCTTCAAAATGTCCTTGACAAAACTGCACTACTTATTTTTCTAAAACAATCAAATACAAGAAAAAAAATTTCCTCAATCAACAAACAAAATGAGTATTAGTTTATTTTATTTAAAGAAATCGTTAGCAAATGGCATGATTCTGCGCTTGAGATCACGCAGCATTGAGAATGGTAATGCTACTGATTGAAAACAGCTCACACAAAATTACCAAATCACGCTGATATGGAAGAAATTAAATTGTTTGAATGCAAGAGTACCCCTTAGCTTACCAGGCTTTTAATAATGACAATGGCTAACAAAACATGCCAGATGAAGGTGGATGTTAAACTCTCAGGGGCTACCCTTCGCTACCACTAAGGACCTGGGCTAGGGAGATGAGCTTGCCTATCTTTGCAATTTGATACTAGAGAGGGCTATCCGTTACACACACTCGTGGTTTTGGGGACCATCTTCTATAAGTCAATCTAGATCCTGACGTACACAAATGACACTTTTGTTTGGTATGAGAGTCTCTTAAGTAACAGAAGCTTACCAAAGGATCAAAAGGGATGTACCATATCTCTGGTTGTAAACTAACGAGGTGAAACCCGAAAAGATGGTGACACCATCAGTTGCCCCCTTAACCTTGCGTTTGAAAGGTTTTGTTAACTGCGCGTTTGTTGGTGATGAACTTATAGGTGACCTCACTAACAAGGATGATGGCTGTCGACCGGTCATACTTCTTCACTCAAAATATCTGTCGTGACGGAAGAAGCTTAGACTTTATAGCATATGTACAATAGGAGTACAAAGATACGGCTCTGAGACATGGTTTCTGTCCAAAACTGATGGAACCTTCTTGGCTGTGTTGGAGAAGAAGATGCTCAGAAGGATTTTTGCCTCCATATGTGTGGAAGGACAATGATGAAGCCACTACAACAACGCAGCAAATGAAACTTAACAGGCTCCGGAGGGCTGGTCATGTCATGATAATGCCACCCGACGACTCAGGCTGTTAAGTCATTTTATGGCTTTGGATTTGGTAATGGATTGGCAGACAACGGCGCTAAACCGTGAGTAGTATCGAGGATTGTTGCAGCAGGCCAAGATTGGTAATCGATTGTAGCGCCTGTTAGGTAAATATGTGAGTACCCTATGTACCCTATACCCTATGTAACAGATCAACCGTCTCATTTTCACAAGAATAACAATTCAGCTCAATAAAATAAAATAAGGAAGATATACATATTGCATAAAGAATTTCTGAGGACAAAAAAGGTTTAAAAGAAGAAGATGTTACAAATAATATGTCCAATCGAAACTAAAACGAACGTCAGTTGTAAAAGAAAATTCGATATTTAACAATTCAATTTATCGAAAGTAAATTTCCTTCATGGCTCTCTGTGACTTATGCAGCTTTTTGATAAATACATTTCACCAGCCAAAAACCTTACAAACTGTACCGTGGCAAATTTTTTTATCAAATTTCATTTCAAATTTCAAAACATCTTATCGCAATCTGTTCCAGCTGTTGAGCAAACAGTTGCTCAAAAAATAAAACTCCAACACATTACCGGTTGCGTGGCACGAACTTTACTCAACTTGCACGTAGTTCAAGCCTTCGGGGCTTTCGGTAATATTTAATCGAAAGTTCAAATTTATGAACACGGGCCCATACTCTGAACAACGGGATGTAGAAAACGAAACCCCCTCTAGTACGAGACTCCGCGCTTCCACGATTCCTTGCGCCCAGCGCTGCGATGGGGAAGGAAAAACAATATGTTGGCCTGGCCGTGTCATGTTTACGGTTATTGTTTCATGCATAGTAAATGTTGTGTCTTTTTTTTCTCGTTCGTTTCATTTTTTGTTACCGCAACGCATTCGCGCACCACAATACAAGAAAACAGGAGCGTTTGCAACATGCAAAGGAAAACTCCACCAAAACGAAAAGAAAGGCTGGAGGAAAAAGCAGCCAAGCGTTGTGTACGCTGTTGAGAAATGGTTGTGTGTCGTGTGCCTTGAGGCAGAAAACATTTCACACACAAACATCGTAGTCCCGGTAACCTTCAAGCCGGTGATCATTTGCTAAAGAGGGTCTTCTTCGCGTAATGAATTGCATGATAATGGTGAATACATTTCACCATCGGAAAGGAATTTTAGTCACCCTTCGGGGTGGCCCAAGGATTCCACCCGAACGCTTGGCGCGTTTTTCGATAGCAGTGTTTCGGTAAGCTCGTCGCAGTCTGCTTTTCGCCCGATGAATTTAAGCCGGTTCGCCATTTGTCGAAGTGTTTGGCCACGGTGAATAACGAGACGCGAATAACGGCAAAGGCTACACAATTGTAGAAAGCACCCACGGGGGTGGATGCTCAATTGAAGTAAACTCATAATTTCTATTGCTTTATTTGAGAGTCATAAATATGTCACCGCGGTGAAGTGGTCGTTTCTCTTTGCGGCATCGTAGACAGGGCCACGGACACGGATCGGGAAAATATGGGCATTGTTTTGAATCGACGTACATCGTCGTTGGAACGAAATGATGGTCTATCAACTGGGCAAACAGCAACAACAAATAAACACACTCACATCGAGGAAAAACCTAGAACGGTATCAGTACAGTTCGAGGTTAGCTTTTGCTTACTTTCTTTTGTTTGCCGTGAAGGGCTGAGGCTTGTGTGTTTTATGGTGTGTGCGTTTAATGCACCCATAATTTATGAAATTAAATGTATTTTCCTTCCGTTAGCGGAGTTTCGGTAGAAGATTAACGACCCGTGAATGTCAGCAAGTTCATTTTTCATACTCGATCTAATGCACTATGGCTTCGAGTGCGACTAGCTCAAATGTGGATCGTATTGTGGTAGTAGTTCTAGATTGTTACTTATTTATTCCAAGAGATCCGATACTGAGCTACAGAGCACTGGAATATCATCAATGTCTGTGAACATTTTCGTTGACCAAACGCTCAATTTATACTTATGCATATTTAATCTGTTCATCAAGCAAATATGCTGTTGCTGTAAGCTGGGCACTATTAAAATGTTCACTGTTCTTTAATAAGTCTGCAATAGATAAACCAGGCTCAAGGCGGCAGCTATCATGTTAATAGGAACCGTGTTACCAAAACTGATGCGATAAATCAATTTTAGAATTGTTTACAAGAACAAAGAGTCATCACTGTTTTTATCTACCATAGGGATGCGTTAGGAGTTCGTTTATCTTGTCGAGAGTGAACACATACCTAACAATAAGGATCGACTGGCGAAATGTCACTAGGTGTCTATGCTAGAATTCTAGCAGCAAATCGCTTTGCTTTTCGATAAACCAGTGTTTTCTTCTCTGAATGTTTGTGTTATAGATAAGGAATCAGCATTGATGAAACAGATGCTTTGTTCTCAAGAATCATATTAAAATTTTAGAATTAAAAAAAACTGGTTACAATATCGTAATACAACGTTTTAGTCTTAATAGACGACAATTACCTGTTAAATTTAGACAATGCTAAAATACTTATATAAATATGTGAACCTGAACACCATGATCGACTGCAGGCTTCGATGTAAAGCAATCGCTGTCTTCAATTACCAGCTAGAAGAACAGTACGTCGAAAGTCAACAGAGTGTCATGGATAAGGGCGTTTTTCTTGACACAAGGCTCTTCTTCAAACAACATCTCGATCAAGTCGTTTGATAAACAAGGCAGCGTCAGCTTCGTGATCTGCTGTCTGTTAAAACGATGTCCTCCCTTATTCGGTCGGTTATGGAATACACAAACATAGTGTGGTGGCTCACGAGGCTACTCCCAGGGCTCTCGCGCGGCAGGAATCCTTACAAAAATCGCGTTCTACACTCCGTTCCAGTAATCCTTTCTCGAATAAAGGAAGAGGTGCCTAGATGCTTGCTCTGCCTCTTCCTGATAAGTAAATGGACGGTTATCATTCATCACAGGGCTCCCCAAAGATAGCATAGACTGTTCAGCACTGCTATCTTTCGTCTACCGATACGTGCCAGTCAGATGCCATCGCACTCGACCAATGAGGCACTATAAAAGATGATACTCATTTGTGGAAGTTGATTTTGTCTACTGAAGCTGACTCATGCCAACTTGCTTCTCCACTCTCCAAATATGCTTCTTAGAGGCCGATTTGACGGATAACCTAAGCCTATAAGCAAACTACGGATATGTCTTATAGGTTCACTGCTAATAACAGAATGTACTTGATCTTCTGATCTCAACATCTCACGATATCGGGAATATACACTAGAATACGATACTCATATTGTTAGTTCGATAACGAACCGTTGTTGAACCGACCACGCGAAGGAATGGTCGATTCGGAGATCTCTGCGCAGATTCCTGGCTTTGTCAGAGTTGCTTGAATCAGCCGGCTAACCTTTTTTCCTGGATAACCAAGAGAAGTTTTTAGCGGCGGACTCGCACTTCACTAACTCGGCGTGGACAACGGGAATGCCGTAGCTCGATCAGACGATTAACACAAGCTTCTTCGTTGAGGTTTGGATTACAAGTCGAATTTATTCTAATAAAATCCTGTTTATATGCTAAAATAATCACGAAAATTAGGTTGTTAGAATGAAAGGAAAAGTTTGAAAGAGTTAGCACCTCTTTTTACCTGAAGTAACATAAACCTATAGCGTCGGGCGTATCCCGAACCTTGAAACGACGTTTTCTTATCTGTTTATGGTTCTGGACCGTGAGATCGTGTGGGCGATCCTTTTTTTATGGCTCTGGGTAATGCATCGCGCATCGTCCTATGCATATTTTGATATGTTAAATTCATAGTGCAAGTGTGTATGTTTATTTTGTGCCTGTGCGTCGTTTACTCTATTCGCGAATGATCTTTCCATCACTGCACTACGGATAATACGATCGTACCTTGATCTTCGCGTTGGTCCTTTTTTATGAAACTAAATGCGCTGTGATAATGTATGTGTTAGGCTCTTTTCCGGTCTATGTTTTTTAACCTTGTCTTATCACATTGCCTGAGTTTATTAAGGATTTCCTGATGTCTATTTATTAAGAGCTGTTTTATGACATGTCCTTGCACGTTACCATATCATAGTTTCATTTTTCCTTTTGGTACAAGGCCTTTCTGTGAGTTTAGGTTTTTTACCTTAAATAATATTTGCCGGAGATAATTTATCCTAAACGAAAGGTATTTAGTCATTTATAGTTGTTCATCTAACTCTTGCATGCCAGTTAGTTTAGCTCATCTTTATTTTGTCGCGTTCGCAACACATATCATAGATATTGAATATTTCAGGATAGGAGTTCGTTCATCTTGTAGCGTGTGATACATAACAATAATGTAAAACCGGAGTTTTTATTACTGACGCATATCTTTTCTATTCTATGTATATAAGCTTCTTTATGATACATTTTTGGTGCAGTCCAATGGTCGAGTAGGTAATGGCACCGGTATTCAAACGAAAGTTCCTGTTTTTGTTTTAACCATATCTTTTTACGCCAGCTAGACTATACAGTTGCCGGTAAATTTGTAGTTATAATGTGCCAAGAACAATAATTTTCCTTCCCTTGCTTTAAGTTCTCCAAATCGTTTAGAACTTGGACTTGATCCTTGGTAAGATGACTTGATTTACAATTGATCCGATGCAAGTACAGTTTATAATTCAATGCCAGGATTAACGGCATTGCTTTTAACGTTGTATCAAAAGTAAATGATATTGAAATTAAGAATTCATTTCTCCGAATTCGAAATTTAAATAAAGTTTATTCATATCGTAATTGACATTCTTCAATTAAATTTTCCTTGAACGGAATGATTGAAATCGTTTAAGCTGGCAGCTAACAAACCTAAAATATATTAATCATTTTCATTGATTTTCGATTCATCCCAATGGGCTATATTATTATGGACTAAGCCGCTGTTGAGTCAGTTTTTACAGCCTGCTCTTTCTATGTTTTTTTCTAAAAGCTTATATATTATTTAAAAGCCTTAGGCACATTTATTTTAATTTTTATTTATAGTTTAAATATGACGGCGCCGTATTCTCAGCCTCTGGTACAGTTAAAAATATGTATTAAAATAGTTGACAATTACAGCTCAACATAGCGTTAAGTTATCGCATTGATTACAGCAACATTCGATCAACAAAACTAAATATTTTACCATCATCCTTTTGAGGCCATTTTATTGATGCACGGTGCTAACCGATCGATGAAGGTGACTATTTACCCCAATTTGGATGGTTCCGGTTTCTATACATTTATCCCCCCAACGACTACTTTCACTTCATTCGCTATTCGTTTACCAACTTCTAATCGGTAGAAACCTTTTTTTGCTGCTGCGTGTTGCTCACAGCCGAAAGAAAGAAGCGCTTAAAAGCATCGGATAGCCTAATCGTTTAACGATGGTTTGGCGTTCGGTTTGGTCTGAAGCCCAGCCGAAGAGGATCGTTCCATCGCTTCCGGGTGCTTCGTTTATGGTTTAGTCGACACTCAGACCCGACCGTAAAATGATGACCGACCATTAAGTGGGAACGATTGGAAAATTTATTTTGTTTACGCCGTTTCTCGCTACTGTGGCCGCTGTGTTGGCCGATAGGCTTCGGGGCGTGCGTAACTTTTTATCCCTGCTTTGTGCAATACCATCGTATTTACGCTTGGTCGGTGGACCACCAGTCGCCCGGTGGACGTGGGAAAATCAATCAATCTACATCGATGATGATGGATGGCGAAGTGGGAGTTGGAGCGTTGAGGGAAAAGGTACTGGTTTCCTGCTTTTAAAACAAGAGCTTAAGTATGGCTTTCTTTTGGATTCACTGTTGGTTTTTGTTAACGCTGTGAGCTCTTGAGGGTACTTTGCAGTGGGATGATTTATGCCTGAATTCAATTCGTGTGGGTTTTCCTTCGATTTTCTTTTCTTTTGAACTGTTTGATGTGTCTATCGTTTAAAAGTTCTGTTCAAGAATTCTCTTGAAACTGCCCCGAAAGAATTACCGTATGGACACATGTTTCATGAAAATTAAATCAATGAACACGGATAATGTTCTAATAATTTATCAAGATAAATCACTTACTTAGGAATGTGTTTTGTACATTTTCATACTTTATCACTTTTTTAGCTCGAAGTTCTTTTGTGACTTGCAAACAGTTCCAGGTGCTAGAGCGTCCTCATGTTTAAGACAATGCGAACTACATATAGAGATATCTAGATACCGGTGCAGAAGACAGTCGGTGCTACATCCGATGTCGAGTCATTGGTTGCAAATATCAAACAGCTAGAATGGTCGAAAAAGTTGCCTCACTTCAACTTGGCGCATTGACCTGTCTGCTGTTCCCAGGAGTAACATCCTGGACGTCGCGTCGTTTAGGCGAAGTTGACTTTTTCAGTTCACAGTTGATGACAGGTCACGGACAGGATAAGGTTCATCTGCCAGGGTCACTTTGGTCGACTGAACCTTATTGTAGAGCCCACAGAGCAAGGTCAAAGGTCGGAGCAGAAGTAGCTGTGGGAAACATCATCCCACTGATGTGATCATGCCGAAACATCTGGAGCGCACTAGCCAGGGCCATCAGAGTGATGCATACCTGTCTGCAGTAGCGACGTATTTGCATTGAAAGAGGTATGTCTGAGACCGTTCCAGGGGTTCAGCAAGATGACAGCTGCACAAACAATATGAATTACGTTGATTCTTTGTATAATACTGCCACGAGAAGCAGTAGAATACTGTTTAAAATAAATCATGAGTGGACAACGGTGATCGTGAAGCTAAGACGCCCGACAACCCTCACCAAGTTGTCACAGCGCTATGCCGTAACAATTTGCGCTTGGTAAAAATCAGCCCTACCACTCATTTCCAATGTTATGCCCTCATTGTTAATATGGGAATATTTGGTGAAATCCTCGAGGAACTTTAAGTCAGTACGAATCCGACAGTACCCAAGGGTATTTCTATTCTTTGCCCTCATGGCAAACTTTTCGAGTTGTTGATAAGCAAACACTTATTTCGGAGTTTTTGTCATATTTTACACCAATGATCAACACGGATTTATTCCAAACGGATTGAAACATAAATGGGAAAAATATTTTGGATTTATTATTTTTTTAAACTCGATAAAACGCAACTATGCAAATAAACTAATACAATCTTTACATATTTGTACAGGTAGTAACATAAAAAATGGAATAAGTAATGATATAAATAAGTTTATTTTAAAAGCATTTTGATTATTTGATTGAAAATTTGATTTTTGTACTAAATTTTTGTCTAGCTTAAAACTTTAGAACGTCTTTCTCTGCCAGTAATGGTAATCTTCACTAGTATGCACTCGTAACCGATGCTTAAAACATCAATTTCAATAGAATTTTCAAATATACAATTGCATCCGTGCTGAAACTTCTTTCTGTACTGAAACTTAAGCATAATCCATTTAACAAACCAATTACTTCATGGCCGTGGTACGGCTTCCGAGAAACTTACCGATCCTAACCTAACAATAATATTGATTACAATGCATTTCAAACCAACCCAATTGAACAAGTCGGAACGGAAAAGAAAGCTGCAACTGGAATGTCACATTCATGCCCCGGCATGAATAACTTTGACAACTTCAGGAAATCAATAATGCAACGACATTTTCTTTTCCTCCGCGCGTTCCTCGTTTTCCTCCAGCACTCCAGTAAGTCCCGTGCAGGTTTGCTACAGCGTAGGTACTAATCAATAATTGCAATCGTCTTTCACTGCTTTCAGCGAAAACTTTACCAAGCTGCCGTTAATTTTCTTCAACAAGCCGTTTCCTCCCTGGACTTGCCAGACTGCCACATGCCCGGTCCACCTCCCGGGCGCTGAGAGGCGCCGGTTTTGTGTGTTGTTTTCGTACGAAATGAAGGCTACATTTTTCTACGGCCAAAAAGAAGAGGAGGAAGCGGATGGGAGAGAGTGGCACGATCCGGAAGTTCTGCTGAGGACATAAATCACGTAGCCAGAGTAACATAATTGAACGGTACTTTCTATTAAAGTTTCTGTCACTTACTGTTCCGTCAGCCAGCCTGGTGTGTGTGTGTGTGTTCTCGGTAGGGACGGTTGGTTTGGTTGTTTTTTTTTGCACTCCTAACAGCTGGAGTTTTTACAAATGATTAAATCAGAGCTGAGAAAATTACACACTTAAATCAATGGCGTCAGAGCCTACGAACGAATCGTGCCGGGGTTTTTGTTCGTAGTGCTGGCATGCATGTCAAAGTTGTCATTTCTAATTGATTGTTGAATTAAAAAAATTGCCTCGTTTTGGAAAGTATTGGCATGTTTGTAGAATTGAAATAAACAATCGGACTCATTTCTTTTATGAGAAATTCATCGAATTGCAAGCCATCAGCGCCTGTGCTTAGGCAATGCGCACGGCATCAGAGATCGTATCAGCTTGACTTACATTTGCGATGTAGATAAATACTGAAAGTGTTTGTACATTTTTTTGTAGAATTGATTTTTTAAAACTGAAGAAAACCTTTAAAATAAGAAAAAAAAACTTTTCCTTATATTTCTCTTGCCAGCATTCCGAGCAGCTTTTCTTAAGCTACCCCAGCTAGCCAGGCCCGATCCTTCATCATCAACATCAACACCCCATGAATAGGCAGCACCGATTCTTCCTCCGTCGTTGGGATTTATTGGTCTACACATTGTGTATCAGTGTGCTGGGTCCATGTACGTGTGTGTATGTGTGCCGGGCCAAGGTGTTGAACGAATGGGTCGTTCGGGGCTGTCAGCAATGCTGAAGCTGATATCCTGCCATGATTTATGACGTAGATGAGCCTGAACAAACGGCTCGCACCAGTAATGGTTCGGCGAAAAGGAGTATGGCCGCATGGGTTGGAGCGCAAGTCGAGAAAAAAATTGTATCTAAATACACCTAAAAAAAAGTCGGCCTCCCATCAACGGCTTGACGTCTAGTCGTTGTAATTTGTTTGATGTGTTGCGCATACAATATGGAATAAGCGGGGAGCAAAAAAAAACTGAGAAATGTTACAGAAAGAAAAGGTTCGTTCAACCGTGGAACAAACGTGGTGCCCAAGGTGTGAAAAACGTTCAAGTGCATTACATTGACATGGGTTGAAGGAAATTAGCAGCCACAGATACACGTGTGGGATGTTGCTTTGGAAATGCTGTGCTGGGGAGAGTGTGTGTGTTTGCGGACTTTATTTGCTGTTTACTGAGCATGGAGACTCTTTTTTCGACCCTAACGATGCATTGTTAATCTAATATGAATGTTTTACGAGCGTGATGAGAGCGATGAGTTCAAAAATAAAAATGACGCCGCTCTGACACGGATTTACATGGGTCTATTCGTCACTTCTTCATGAAGTATGATTTTGCAGATGTCAGGGCGATAGGCAATTATTCAAAGCTGTAGGTCAACTTTTGGACAAACAAATTTAAGCCTCCTATTCCTTCTTCACCAAAAAGACAATACAATCAATTGCATTAGCATCACTCTGCGTGAGATACCTTTTTCTCTTATTGCCGTCCATCTTTTTATAATTACATTTTATCGCCCTAACAGTCCATCCCATACAGGATACAGGAAACAAACCAAAACTTCCATGTTTACTTACACAAATCTCTTTGCAGCAGAAGCATATTAATGGGTTCCCATCGGCCAGATTATCGGTCACCCCCAGGCCATCCAGGTAGTTCAGGAAAAAAAGAGATGATGTACAGTGAACCAGCCATCGGACACATTTACAGGCGCTTGAGTGTGTGCACTGATGTACTTGGATCGATGCACAAAATTCTCATTTCCGGTCCGGTTAGTGGGGATCTTCTCGATTTCGGGTTTTCATTCCGGAGGGGATGTGGTTTTCGTCCATATTTTGACAGTTGATGGTTGGCAGCTGGCCTGCAATGATCTATTAACGATTATACGATGTTGCAGTATTGTTTCGCTTCTTGCTTCACTCGTGAGCTTTATGATTGATTTGTTTTTGAAAGGTAATTTACTAGTATAAATTACGGCATATTCTTGTAGGAGTACTGAAACTTATACATCATATGTTGATGCTTTGTTGTATAAGTGCCAGTTGTGTAGGACACTGTTGGATGTAATCGTTTATTCCTAGTCTTGAGATGAAAATAAATATGTGGTTTTGTAACCAAGGAAACCTTAGAAGCGATCCAGTGTAATGTGCCGAAGTAAAAAGGCATCAAAGCCTTTGGTGCTTTTCGATTCACACGGACTAAAACCTTTTCGTGCCTTCATCCTCTTACCGGACTACCAGGTTAGGCTTAACTTCTATAAGAGGGTATAGATGTTTCCTATGAAGGAATGTTTCGGCGCCATACTGTGACTCTCATGTAAGTGAAGTCAAACGTAGAAGACTTAAGATTGCACCGACATCCATTCAGGCTAGTGTTACCCTTTTGTCGGTCCGCTGCAGTCAGCTATTGCTCGCAATGCAGGATAGATTTTCAGGGTACTGAATAGCCAAGGTACGAGCCATCACGACGTTATAGTCTTCCAACCTCCATTATCGACGTCTGCCATTAACTGTCAATCAGACACCCACCCTTTTAGGGCAAGACGCATGATCCATTGCCCTTTTTTCTTATTAAGGCCTTGAAACATTTAGGATCTAGCAAGTCTGGTAGCATTTTTAAAATTTGGAAGCTCAATGAAAGCCACCAAAAAACGCCAAAGGTTGGAATGTGTTTACTTCTAAGCTAACACTGTTCCGAATGCTGCCTCAATGTCCCATATATTCTTTTGTGAACCGTTGGTGTAACGAGAAACCCTACAACTGGCTTCATCTTTAGTCTGAGGCAGATCATCAAGAGATTGTGTTGAGTCATAGAACAACATAAAGCATTAGCTTTCGGCGGACATGAGCTCTCACCATTCTCGAGCGACGAGTACTAAGAAATATTGTTAGCGCTCTTTGTGTGAGCAGTGCATACGTTTCCTAGAATTAACCACGTGCTAGCTGTAGCTATTTGACGGTGGCTGAACTATCCTCACTTTGTCAAAGCCCGGGAAGATATGATGGTAGGGACTCGTGACGAGGATGCTGGGATCAAACTCACCAGGACTCACCAGGTGCTGTAATTCAATAAGCACAGCGAGCTCACTGCCAAGATCATGTGGTTGTACAAATTTCAGAGTACTGGACACTATCTAGGTCAGTGCCAGGTGCTTCCTCTAGGGGACGTCATAAAAGTAAAGGATGATAATCTCTTGCATAGTTTGCAAGAGTTTACACAAGAATCGGCAATAAATTTAAATTTTCTGTTCTCCAACTGGAAGAAATTTTATCAGAAATTCTATTGCCACCACTGTCACTATTGCTTCGAATTCTATGAACTGATGCAATCTATTTTTGTTCCAAAGAAAATTGAATCCGTTCTTTCGTGGAATAAATGTGTCGTCGTTGCCAAATGGAATACTACATTTATCGATGGTTTCTTCGAAGGACAGCTCTCTTGTCACACATAACTTTAGGATGTAAATAAATCAATTATATGATATTTAGTAACGTCGTTGAACAAGAATCAGTGCAACTGGGATGAAAACAGCGATGTTTGTAGTGAAACTATGTATGGCAGCAATTATTTCAAAATTGCCTTCCTGGCAGGTTACAGTAAAGAAACGCCTAGCCTCTTACTACCGTTGAGTATTCAATAGAATAATCATCCAGTTAATAGTTGTTAAATTGCTTGGCTCGTTAAGAGTTTGTCCTACGGATGGAAGCGACTGTCAGGGACGCGTGACACTGGCATTTGTATTAAGAGTATCCCTTCACTGGAACTGTCTGCCACAGAGCGAGACACCTTCCTCAGCGTACTCTAGCGAGCAATCGCTACCCGTATCCTTCCCCGTGCGGTTCATTCCAGGTAGAATATCCATATTTAGTTTCGTTCTCGATTTAGCCTCATAGATGTCAAGCAAGATGGTGACATTTACCCGAACGATTGTGATCCTTCTCGGAAGTGGAAGTATCACATTTGATGCTTTATGCTGCCCTCAAACCCGGCAGCCCGAATCGATAGCAACGCAACAAACAGAACCAGCTGAGTGTTATGGCAACGGGAGTAACGAAGCGAAACAGGTTGGCGTGCTGTGCCGTGGGTCACTACCGTACACCGATCCGGGCTAGGGTTTGATAAAGGTCGGCGTTTGATTGATGCGTTACATTAAGTGGCATTTGATTTTAGTGCCAAAACTGTGCTCAGCCATCGGTGCGGAAAGGTGTTTAGTCTTTTGATGATCCCGGCTTATTGCGGTTAATCGTTGTATAGATCCCGTTATACATGAACGAAATAAGAGAACACGGAAAACGGAGATTTCGGTGTGTGTGAAGGCATTTGCTTCAGGAAGGAAGTGAATGGAAAGCTTTGGAGGTCTGTCAATTGAAAAATTTAAATAAATCATTTTAATTTAATTAATGTTCAATCAAAAATCAAGATTTACAAATTTAATGACCAATTGGATTTTGAGTTCATATTCAGTTCATATGTTCAACTACCAATAAACATTAAAGTAATCCTTCGAAAATGATCTCAAACCGCAAAAACATTGCATAACAACATTTCCGTAGATCTGTCGAAGGTTGGAGTGAAAGCTTACGTTAAGTCTCAAGCACGCTGCGTTGTCTTACGTATTGGCAGTTTGACAACTAGAATACAGATTTCTCGGTATTGTTGATCAACTGTTGCCAAGGTGTTTGTGCTTCGGGGTCTTGAGCCTCTGCTAGCCACTGGACGCAGCTATATTAGTGTTAATCAACATGGTTTTGTACCCAGAAGGTCTACAACGACAAACCTAGTGCAGCTAGTTGGCAATTGCCACAAACCATTGGAAGATGGCTACCATCGGTCGGTGCCAGCTA
This sequence comes from Anopheles stephensi, assembly GCF_013141755.1. Lineage (NCBI taxonomy): Eukaryota > Metazoa > Arthropoda > Insecta > Diptera > Culicidae > Anopheles > Anopheles stephensi. The sequence goes on from NC_050202.1 coordinate 46,281,255, forward strand.
TACGGACATTAAAGCAGCCTTCGATAGTGTGCCTCACACGGTTCTACCTTCCAAACTCGATAGGCTAGGCTTACCAACTCCATTGATGATATGGCTGCGATCGTACCTGGTCGACCGTTCCTACGCGGTAAGGCTGGGTCTCTTGCATTTCAAGATCGCTCAGTGCATGTTCTGGTGTTCCACAGGGTAGTAATCTTGGCCCGTTACTGTTTGGTCTACATCAACGACCTGTTGATGATGCTCCCTGATGACAACTTCCTGTTATATGCCAACGATGCAAAAGTTTTCCGTCAAATCCGTACGCCAGAGGACCATCTACTTGTACAACCCTCACTGTGTGAGTTCGACTCCTGGTGCTAGCGACACCCTGAGTCTTTGCTACGACAAATGCGTCACCATCACCTTTAGCCGAACACAAGCCCCTATCCTGTTCAGCTACGAATTTAACGGATAAATCCTCGCGAGAAAGGACTGCGTTAAAGATTTAGGCGTGTTCATCGTTACGAGGCTGTCTTTGGAAGAACAGCTTGATCATGTCCTGGCTAGGTGTAACCAATTGCTTGGATAGGTTACAGACATGACGCCCTTTGTAGCAAGTCGTTATACTGCTCCCTGGTTCGATCGCTAACAGAATATGCGAACACAGTGAGGTGGCCTTCCTCGATCCGCTCTTTAGTGCGGCTCAAGTTCATTCAACGTAGAGCAACGCGATTCACCCTTTGCATTGCTTTGCACTCGTCTGCTACGCTGGTTGCCACAGCCACTTGGCTCAACGGTACCATAGATTGTCCAGCGCTCTTCTCGACGGTGTGTCTATTCGTGCTAGCCAGGTCGCTCCGGTTTCGGGCAATGCTATCAATCGTAGAGCCCTGGACCTCGTTTCGTTCGCGTGACTCATTCTTCTGTATGTGTCGTCTCCTCAACTTGTTCGGTGAGGCGTTTGAATCGGGAATATCTACGGCAGAGAAACTGGAGCGCGTAAACGTTCGGAGACGAAAGCTTTCTGATGTGCGTTAACAATGAAATATCTGATGTTCCGTGGCCACGCCGTGAGGGCTACACAGTCAGTCGGTTTTAACTTAAATAAACAAATAAACAAATATAGTGAGCTTTTTTCAAACTCTCGAGCATGGTAAATAGGATTTATGTCACGTATCTTTACGGCAAACTCGTATTCTGATCTGAAGATCTTTATTATTAGTCTTTTAAATACAAAGACTCTTTCTTTATTATTAGTCTTTTAAATATTAGAAGACTTCAATTCAACGTTAAAACATTTTTTTAAATTATTGTACAAATCTTTACCGTAATGAATCTCACAATACTTCAATCGAAAAGTGTTCACAATCGGAGCGTTTGAAAATATCATTGCTATCAATCGCTTACCAAATCGTTTCGTCATTCGAATCAGATTTACTCAACTTTTCGAAACTTTCACCTAGCATCACAGTGAATCAATGTAGTGAGTAAAATAACCATCCCGTTACCCTTTGCCCACCGGCACTCCACCACTAGTTTCCTAGTAGAAAGAAAATTATTCATCAACCTCGCTCTGGACCTGCTGGCCGAATCACGTCACGTCTTGACTTTGGCACTGGAGGCAAGCCTGAAGCGCACGAGAAAATTTTACAATTGTCATTTGATTACAAAAGTAGTCCGACTGGAGGCGCCGGTTGACACTCGCAGGTTGGCACTATGCTCCGACGCTCCGTCCGGATCCAAACCCGATTGCCTGACTTCACCGGGGGCAATCAGATTCCGAGTGATTACTGCGGCATTGTCAGTGTCAGAGGCTCATCTAACTTTCTGCCGGCGATCTGTGGCAGTTTTGGAATGATTACGGGTATGTAGAGCTTTCGCCCACTCTGCTGCCTGTCGTTGGCGAATGGTTGGTTTTGCAAAAGCGGCAACCCACGGTGAGGCGATGTTGATTACGAAAGTTTTAATTTTTATTTCCGAAACTTTTACTCGGCAAGGGTTCAGCTTTGGGGTTTACGTTCAATCACTTCCGTTCCGTGTGGGGTATGTTGCCGCGTGGAAAGTCGTTCGACTGGCTGCTTTTGATGGGTGTGCTAATATTTTATAGCTGAAGAGTAAATTTCAATTAACTCTCGAGCATTTTAACTGATCTTTGACGTGTTTGAATGAAGGAGTGAAAGTTGGAAAATTGATTTGAAGGATATGCTTTTCCTTTAATGAATTCGTTGAAAAAAGAAATGAAACACTCAAACCCTCGAGGGTGTAAGCCCTCGATAGACCAGAAACAATTCCAACCAGCTCGTGTTGCAACGCACGGTAGCCGACGCCTTCAAGGGCAAAAAGTGATCAAGCGTCAAACGTCCTTCTCCATCATGCAAACGTTGAACGCTATTTGACTGGAGTCTAATTTCCCTTCTCATCGAACTTAAGCCCCAAAGAACGAGATGAACCAGAAAATCTGCCCCCATAAAAAAGAGGCAGACATAAACGTGAAAGCACCGAGCGAAAACAAGCTCGATAACGTTGGCGAAATGATACTGGCACGGTGGGTAGACAATGTTGATGCTGATTACTGGCGCGATGGGCGTGAAAACCGAGGATGAAAACGGTTTTACCATTCAGGATACTTTGGCCGAAACTATCTCATTAATATTTCATTCAAGATTAGCACCTCGCCAAAGGAAGGAGTTTTTTTCCCCGCTACCGTTGTTGTTGTAACTCTCCGGTTCGGTTGCTGTGCTGGGCGAGCTCTGGACGAGACATTCCAGGAGAATGAAGCTGTTTTTGCGCCGCACGGTAAACTGGAGTAAAGGTTGATGATTTTCATAAAATTTTGTGTGACTTTTAGATTACTTCCGGGAGTGGACTAAGTACGGGTGAATGGTCTGGGCCTGGACCGGGCGGGCAGACATTTGGGTAGGTACCATTGCACACGGCGGTACTTACGCGTCGATGCGATTTGTTATTATGGATTAATTTGCGTCAAGACGATGTGGTCATTGGGTTCGGTAACGAATGGCTCGAACGGGAGTGCTCCGATTGAATGAATGTAGTTAATGGAGCGTACCCAGGGGTCGACCGATGAAAATGAAACCGTTTCATCTTTGGTTGAAAGTGAAGCAGTTAAATGCTAGATAGAAGTAAGATAGACAATTAAAGGAATTTTATTCGCTCGTTGAACAAGGAGAGGGTTGTCTTGGTAGCAGGATAATTGGCTTAGCAGGACCAAGTTGTTGGAGGCGGCCTGGTGGTCGAGACGACAACAGCGCCAGTTTTCATGCAGCAGGACCGGGGTTCAAATCTCATCCGGAACGTTCCTCCGTTGCAAGGACTTGACTATCACCCTTCGTTGTATTATTATCAGGCATGACCGAGGGGAGGAGAAAGAAGATGAATATGTTTTTTATCAAGCAGTTCGACCGTTCAATTTTAACTTTAAAAAATCGTTCATTCTATTGATATATACTGTTTGATAAGCTGTGTTTATTATTATGAAGCGTTCCGGATTGATGTCAATTGCTTAAAACCTAATTAAAAGCCTTGCTAATATCTCTGTAAAATTGTGCTCAAATGTTTTGCAGTTTTCATAAGTCTTCCGAACAAACTGTATCTTTTCGTTTTGTTTCGATGAAGATGATGATCACACCTAAACTCCTGCTTAGGCTTGGGATGGTCTAGCTTATCCTTAAAATATTTGTTCAAACTTATTTTAAATGTAAATTTGATTTGTTTTACAATATTTATGAAAAATCAATAACCATTGAATTGAATTTTTGGAACTTCAGAGCAACTTGTAGCTCAGACTTGGGTTAATCTCCTGCCAAGTCTTTGACATTATTTAGTATACTCAAATGTGCTGCCAAGCCACGCAGACTTATTCTGATTCTTATGTCTAAGTTTTGTATTATTTTATTTGTGTGATAGAGAATAAAAAGCTTCATCATCATGACCAAAAGTGATGTTGGTAACGGCTTACAATATTCTCCTCAGTACTTACAAAACAATTGACACTGATCGTCAGATAGATTTTGGGAACCCATTGTTTATTTCTAGTTGAACTTATTTATTTTCTTCTTTACACAAACAGCTATGAACAAACTGAAGATATTCTTACTTAGTTTAAAAACTTGTAATTTTTTATCAAAACTGCAATGTACAAGCTTTAAGAAAAATGAATGGAAATATATATTTTTTCATGCAAGCATGTCGGTTGTACACTCTGCATGCCTTAGATGAAAGATTAGATTATTATACTTAGGCAGACATTTTTCATTACTAGTGAGTATAAGCTTATAATAATAAGAAGAAAATTAAATGATTTCTGATTTAACAACAGATAGATATAAATAATAGTTTGAATCCTTATTTCTCTCGTTTTTTGGAGTTTGCATATTGCATAAAACTTATATTAATGCTAACAACAGCAGAAAACTTCTGAGAAGAAATGTTCACATCGCAAATTTATTATTATGCTTACTTATTTTTCGACAAAACAGTACTAGACATTAATTTTATTTGGAGTATTCTTTAAACATATTATATTCCTACGTTTCACAATCAACACCGAATTTAAGTTACGCCGAAAACGCATCTCAACGATGCTGTGCGGCACACGACAAACAAATGCACCGCAATTGCGTACTGCCGGTCGGATTATTTACTGGGCCACCGAAAATTCGTATAAATTTGCGGTTTCTACCAGTTTCTATCACCGACACTGTCACCTCCGCCACAATCAGTTCCAGCATAAACAGGTACGACGAGCGGCACACGTGGCACATGCCAAAAGGAGTGCACTGCCGATCCAGGGCGCTTGCATTCCGGTTGTGCAGTTGCATCGATCGAGTTTTACAAATATGTTAATGAATGTTAAACTCGCACTACATATTCATAAAATGTCGTCAGGTTGTGAGCTCTTGGGACGTTTTGGGAACGGGAGCTTTCGTTGGCTGACGAGATGAGTTAGGCGTTGAGTTGTCAGCAGGGACTGGCTGTGAGAGATGTGTATACACACGCGCACCACTGAGCTATGGGGGATGTTGATAACGCTCGTGATGATGATGACGATGATGATGATGTTGTTGTCGGTGAAATTATGGAGTAGAGATGTGGCGCAGATTCACACAACGGAATCGGGGTTTGAATGTTTGCAAAATGGTAGATTTATGTCCTGCAACAAACCGGGTGGACGAACCCAAAGGCGACACATAATTTTGTATAATCACCACTGACAACACAATTGCACACACACACTGACTGACTCATACCGCAGGCATTCGGATGGATGCAGCCACAAATGAATTGTTACATTCGTCCTGTCAGCTTCGGTGTTTGCTGCGTACTCTTGGGAGTACTCCCAAAGCCTCCGAGAGCTCGACAGGAGACTCGACGGTGGCCGAGTGTTGACGGGACGGAGCGATCCACACGGACGAGTGGAAGAACGGTGTTGTGCACACAAAACACAACACCACAAAACGCACAGGCCTAACAATGCGCACTGGGGCGATACCATTGTACCGATGGTTGTGTAATTACTGAAAATCTTTGCACACACGGGCATTGGACGAGTGAAAGCCGGCTACCCGCACCAAGATGCAAAACAAGAGATCGGCCACACGTGCCGAAAGCCAACCCCTTCCCAAAAGCAGACCCAGCAATCCAGCAGGCAACGGTAGGCCACTGTACAGGCATTCCGATTCTATAGGCTCGGAGAACGCATTAATTTCAAACGGCACACGATACCCGGCGCATGTGACTAGGATGCGTTCGGCTGGGACGGGTATGACAGGAATGCAATTACCGTTTGGGTGCGTTTGTTAAGGCAACTGGAGCACCGTGCTGAAAGAAGCCGGGAGTTGTCATTCTCCGATCGGCAACCGATCGTTGGCTTTGATTTGCGGCCAGTCGATGAGTGAAAGCAGTCCCGGGGCCGGGTCTCGGTTTGGGCGAGATAAAGCGTCAAGTGAGGGTTGCAATTATGTCATGCTGGGCGCGCGCGTGTGGGGTGTCATTTGGTGATAAATTCCATTCCCTACGCCGAACAATGACATTTCTTCCGGCGGGATTCGATGGATTGTAATGTTGCGTGTGAGTGTGTGTGTGTGTGTGTGTGTGTGTGTGAACCCGTCATAGAAATCATCATTTTGAGAAGGAGTGAGAGATTGCAGTGCTCGATCGAATTCCACACATTTAATTTACAGCATCCTCAGCGCCCCAAGGGGAATGTCGTTGTCTGAAGGAAGTATTGTTCGGTCATGAATGTCGTTAGTGGTTGAGATTGAGTGTTGATGTTTGGCAGATGGAAGTTTAGTTTGGATCCCATTTCCGTTAAAGGGTACCGTGTGAGCTGAGCTACGTGAAGAATGACAAACTGCTTAAGGTTGGTCTTTAATGGTAGCAGCTTGCTGTTGGAGAGCTCAAATCATCAAAATTGATGTATGATAATCAGTTTATTTTTATTAATCTTACTTTCCATGTGCATTTAATAAAAAATGTTGGTTTCAAATCGCTTAGTCAATATTTTATAAGGGCTTTATCATTAATAATTTTATAGCGTAATAAAAATAATTCCTTGTCAATTATGATGCTCAATCAGTTATTCGAAAACTAGACTCGTTACTTGTAGCTTAAACAGTATTTTTTATTTAACACAAGACACGAATAAATGGTCCAATCTCTCGAATTATTCCATTTTGACGCGTTCCTAGTATTACAACAATACTTATACTATACTGCTGTTCATAAATTATAGCAGTTCTGCCATAAGCACTTAGGTACGATTGACTACACGTATCGCGGATTGCCTACATTTCGGCGCGAACACAGTCATGAGATTCAAAACGTGAGGTGAAACGAATTCAACCCATTATTTGCTTGCTTATGACATGTATATAAAATTCATTTTATTTCAATTGATTATTTGAATAAGATTTATATCAATTATGTAGAAGAATCTAATAAATCATTCGAGATTTAATCCTACAGAAACATACACAAAAAAACGTCATTCTGCATACTGCAACGCGTTTTTGCAGAATCTTAAATACAATCCCGCTTACAGCGGTGATGCTTCCAAGCAAGAGCTGTACGAAAAACAAAAAACCTTCTCCTTCGCTATCACGTTTTCCGCAAACTTACAAACAAGTGGGGCGGATGCTCTGTTGTACAAACTACTGTACAAAACATGTAAAAACATTCACGTTACACAGAGCGAATGCAAGAAAAGAAAAAAAAAAACACACACACACACACACACAGAATGGTGACAAAGAAGTGGTGGAAAAAGTGTGCACCCAACGGTGAACAATAAATATTACCAAGTGGTTGTATTTATGGAAAAAGTTTCACGTGCAACACACTGACACATAAAACACACACAGCACACAACTGCATCGCTACCGGGCATTCTTATGCGAGGGAACCAATCTTAGGGAGAAACTTTTTGCAAGCAGCAACGCAAAGATGTAACCTGATAGACGGATAGCTCCGTAAGCAGTAAGCATCATGAACTTCTCACGATAATAACTATCTTGCCAGAACGTTGTGTCACGGGTTTTCCTTTGGAGCGAATGGTTAAAGTTGTGTTTGAGTTTGAGTGAAATTGCATCAACATTTAATTTCCATTTGTGCGTGTCTTTCCAGTGTGTGACGGAATTGGCTGCAGGAAGCATGAATTTGATCGGTGTATCTTGTTCATCTGCAATTGGAAGTCGTTTGCAGCGTGAAAGTAGGATTATTTCATTTTTCCTAAAAATGGGTTCTCGAAACGATACGACAACGGTCTTACTGCACTGACATACAGCAATAGATTGTAAAAACTTTGGACATACGACTGTTAAGCATGAAAACAAAGTGAAGCGTTACAGAAGAAACGTAATCAAAACCATCCGCAATTACACAGTGATTCCTTGATATGCGTTTGTATCACTTTGATTGATTGCGCGCTGGATAAGGCGATTTTGGAGCTCCTAAACAACGAAGCAATTTCTAACGATCCTCGCTTTCTGATGGATCCCGAAGAGTTTGATTTTGATTTTCATAAGACGAAGCCTATCCTTCCGAACGAACAGTTGGGAGTTACGCGAACCCTTAATCCACAGAAGGTGCTGGAAGCTCTGGTCAAAAAGTATAGCTGCTGCCAACTGAGAAACCTTCTGGATGGCAAGTGCAACTCGAACGTGACGCTTCCGTGCTGTAAAGGAAGTGAGGAAATCTTATGCGATCCGACGTACCCGTAAGTGTGCTAGATATTATTGGAGGAAGAGTTACACAGCAGCGATTTTCTTCTCGACAGATATCGAAGTTACGATGGCAGCTGCAACAACTGCTATAGTGATCTCGTGTCGACACAAGCGCGCAGTAAATCTGGAGCTTCGCTACCACAGAACCGAAAGCTGATTTCAGGGCTGGCAGATGTGCTAAGAAAGCGAGACATCATAGCTATCACGAACCTTAACATGTGCTCTGTGTTTCTGAGTGAATTTATCAACTCGGATATGATCGGACGGGCAAACAAACGTACGAAACGGGGAACTGAGGGTTTTCGTTGATGTCTTGCGGATGGATCCGATCGTAGGCCTTTTGTATCGCCACTCTCAAACCCATTGTTGGTTGCGCCAAGCGATCGCTACTTCGGTAGGCTTGGTGTGGCGGAGCTAAACCTGGAGAGTAGCTACCTCGATCTGTCGAGCCCGTACAGCGAGTCAGCAGCGTATGATGGTTCCGGCCGGTTGGAGCTTCAGCATTGTGGGGCTACTTCATCGATCGTCAATAGTGACCCAATTACGGTACAGTTTTTTGCCATTGCCCGTACTATTTGGTAAGCTGCACAACTACTGTGTTGATCGTGCCAGTACATGCCTGCAGAGTCCGGGACCGGTAGCGGAACGGTGCCGTGCGTTTACGATAGGCGTGTATCAGAAGATAGTTTTCGAGCAGCTACTTCCCGTACTGTTTGGTGAGGAGTTTTACAATACGTGTGACTTGAACTGCAGGTACAATCCAGTACAGGAATGGGTTTGGAAGATTCCAGCACGTTTGGGTACCGGAAACCATGCTGGACCAGGAGCAGGGCCAGATGAAGTCTTTACCATTTAACACGTTCTTTCACGATAAAGAACGGTTCGATTGTACGGGTGTGTTGGATGGGGTTCTGGAAACACCAATTTACATAGGAAATCTGTCCAGTGCGGTGAATGGCGGACATGCAAAAGGTGAGAAATAGTCTAAAACGATCCCTCTTTTCTTCCTAGAATGTGGATAAGTTTTACACTGTGGATGGAACTCGTGGCACCTGTTTGTAGTGTATCGAACTGTCACGTAACCATGATTCGGGCCTGTGTCCATTGCTGACCTACAAACACTACCAAGAGCAGCTGATTGGCGAAGAAACGAGATGCTACGACACGTTCGAAGATCTGAGCGATATGTTCAGCGACGATGTAAGTGGCGATCATGCTTAAGAGATATCTTAAACAAGTTTTAACGTTTCTTGTACTTCAACTAGGTGATTGAATATTGAGCCAAGCGCTTCGAGCATCCCAGCGATATTGATCCATCCATTTTTCGTTGCTAGCTCAAGAATATCGGCGAGCGATATTCGAGGCTACATGAAAACGTTGAACTACTTCTTCTGTCACCTTTAGAATGTTGGAGCTTTCTGCGCAACATATTAGCGGTTAGTAGATAGTTCCATATAAATTATTGCCTTTGTTACAGTCAAATCAAGCAACAATTATTTACTGTACCGCAATGATGACAAAGAAAGACTGCAGCGGGCTTGGGTATGCGGTGGCAATAGTGAGTTGTTGTACATAACAAGGAGAAAAAGAGTAAACTGTTTCGGACCATACCGGCCCGGGAACCATCAACAAGACACAATGTGAACCAGCAACACGGTAAACACTCTGACCATCAACAAAGTAAAACATCCAAACATAAAACTCCACAGCGAGCGGAATCTTATAAAACCACCACACCAGAAACGCGCCATTCAGTAAGGGTGCAGGTGGCCTGCTGGTGGTACAACAGAAGTTCCCGATGTTGCAGAAGTGCTAGTTTAGTGAATTAACCGCTATCGTGAAAGTTGTTTTACTTTTTTTGTGTCTAAACATGGCTTCCCTAAGTCAGACATCGTTTTCTATGCACGTGGTGCACGTTCTAGGGATAGCGGCCGCCCATTGTCTGCTTCTGTGCGTAAAATTATCGTCCGCGGAACCTTTCGGTACGGTAACACAACTAGCACGGCTGTTGTTTACTATTAAAGAAAAAATGATTGGTTTAGCGTATACTAAACTAAACATGGAGCGTGTGGCGAAACTTAGATTAACATTGAAAAGTAAAACGAACCGTTAATGTCAAGTTCTAAGGTGCCTTGAAAAGTGTCTGCACCACCAGAATTGGATCGTGTTTTTTTTTCAGTTGTGGCACTTGCACTTGGTGTTTGTAAACTTAGTTAAATGTTTTTAAACAAAGTGCGCGGCTTAACTTTTAGCGCCGAACGTGATTTTTCTAGCTGTGGCGTTGTGTACGTGACATTGTGCATCAGAAAAAAATGCAGTGAAAGAAAAAGAAAACCCCTTTTGGTCTTGAAAATGAAGCAAACCCGTGGTTCGAAAGCTATTTTCATCAAAGTTTTATCGGGTTTCTTTACACGAGGGAATTTTAATGTTTGAGGAATTATCATATTCATTCCGTATTTGATTAACAGACTTTTGCCCCCGGGGAAATTCTATTCGTTCATCTGCTTCGAAGAATGGGACAGTGCTTTGAGCAGATTAAGATGATTTTACTCCAATCGATATCAATAAGGATCTACTTAAAAATATGTGTTCGATGATCTTGAGCGATGGTGTATCTGAAACAAAAAAAATAGGATTTTATCAAACCAGAAAATCTTGGCAATTTTAAAAACAATAATTAACGTAATCTTTTGACATTCGTAAAACCCTTCGCTCAATTCGAATGTTTCTATAAATATTTCTAACTTTAGCTTCTTCTTCTTCTTCTTTGGCATTACAACCTCAGGAGTTCTCGAGGCTGCCATTTCTTGCTTTCTGTGACTTAATACCTTTAGCTACACTTGAATAAAAAAATTGTTTGACTAAAGGGCTGTAGAATAGCGTCACAGTAAATATAATATCTTCTTCTTCCTAGACACTACAGCCTCGAAAGATCTTGGGTTGCCATTTCTGGCTTTAGGTACTCAGCTTTCCGTACGGGGAGACATACTGGGTGGAATTTGAACGCAGGCCCTACAGTGTAAAGATCCCGAATAATAAATACAAATATAATATCATCAAAAAATGAAGAAAGAGTCTATTGGGATAAATAAGACAGAACACGGGAACGGAATGTAGCGAACGATATTTTCTGGTCTAATAAATACCCATTGGTTCACTCTGAGAGAACCGTGTGCGTCGCAAAAACAGAATGGGTTATACATTGCCCTCTTTGGCCCCGGCCAGACCTAGCAATTACGACCGCTCTGGACAAGAAGGAAAAGCAGACACTGGGGTCGTTAAGGAAGCGTCTGATGTCGATTCTGGAAAACTTCCACTGTACTCTGTCAATCTTTAGAGGTGACGCCTACAGGAGACTAAACGATGCTGGCATAGTCCAGGATAGGATGCAATTAAACGCGCTTAAGCATAGCAGTTGACGGACCTCGGACGCCGTGCAAGTGATGAGACCCAATTCCATGTTGAATCGTTCGAGGACTCAATTGATATGTGGCTCAAAAGACACTTTATACTCGAGCCACTCGCCAAGGTCCGAGTATGTGACTTGAGTGACTCGTGGGAGTGGTGAGCCAAAGAGGAAGTAGTTATAAGGCAGCATTATAAGGATGATACTCCAATCAGTAATGGATCAGCGTAGCTTTGAAGGGAGGAGGAGTCAAAAGCTGATGATATGTGTAAAGAAGATCACATTTGTTGCGCTCATTGACTATTTTATAAATTTTATAATATTCTGTAGGATTGCTTCCAAACACCACAAAAAATCGAAAAGAATCTTATGTGAATAAAAAAAACCCGAAATAAGAAACGATGAAGAAATGAATGTTCGCTCAAACTCAAAACCTTCCTCCTAATATCTCTTTCCACTCAAGATAAATACTATCTGTCTGAAGTTCCGGAATATTACGCTGGATACGACCAACAATGTGGATACAACACAAAGTGTTCAGGTGATCAGAGGTAAATTATATTACCGAGCTTGTCAGCAGCAGCATAGGTATCAAGGTTTCCTAATCATCCCACTCTTGGCCTCCAGTTGCCCTAGCCAGGAGATGTTCGGTGAGTACGAGAAGGAAGCCTTCATCAAGGCGGTCGCCGAGATGCTGAGCAACGAAGAGCAAGCACAGAACAGCTGCTACCGCATCGGGAAGGACGAATTCGACTTCGGACTCTTCCAGACAAATTCCATCAACCCGAACGAAGATCTAGACTTACGGCGTACGCTTACGACGGACAAGTTTTTGAAGACGTTGGCAAAGAAGGTGGGAAAATGTCAGTTGCGAAATCTGCTGGATGGGAAATGTTATGCCAATTTGACGCTGTCTTGCTGCAATGGTTCCGAGCAGATTGCCTGCGATCCGAACGATCCGTAAGTGTGGAGTGAGTGTGAATGATGTCTTGATTATTCAAAAGCGTTTTCTTTTACATAGCTATCGTACATACGATGGAAGCTGCAATAATCTGCAGCACCCTAGCTGGGGTAAGCGTGGAAGTGCGTTGAAGCATCCCTTCGCACCGTGCTATAGTGATGTCGTTTCAAAGCCGGCCCGCAGCAAATCAGGAGCACCGTTGCCCCAAAACCGGAAGCTCATCTCCGAGTTGGCCAACTTCCTGGATAAGTATGGTCCCAACACATCTTCGTCGCTGAACATGTTCATGGTGTTCTGGATGGAGGTGATGAATTCGGATATGATTGGTCGCGCAAACAAGCGATCAAAGTGTCCGACACAAGGATTTCGGGGCTGTCGCGCGGATGGCCTGGATCGAAGCGCTTTCGTGTCCACTCTGTCGAATCCTCTGCGCATACCGTCGGACGACCGGTACTATGGTGGGTCCGGTATAAGCTGTCTCAACTTTAGCCCGCAGGAGAAGGCAAACGATCGGTGTGAGTTGAAGCACGTGGGAGATCGTAACAAGGAAACCAGTTATTTAGATCTGTCCAGCTTGTACGGTCCAGCGCCGCACTACGATGCAAACGGAAAGCTACCGTTGTACCACTGTGGAGCAACGGCATCGATAGCCAAAGCGTCACCACTCGCCGTACAGTTTGTTGCCATCATTGGGCTGTTCGGTAAGCTGCACAACTACTGTGTGGATCGGGTTCGATCGTGTCCCAAGTCTAAGGGCTCGGTACAGGAGCGCTGTCGGGCGCTTACGATCGGTGTTTATCAAAAGATCATTTACGCACAGCTGTTCCCGCTGCTGTTTGGCGATGAGCTGTACAACCTGTGTGGTTTCGATTGCGAGTATAATCCGTATGCGGAGAGTGCTGTTTCGCAGGCGTACAAAAATGCGATCGGCAGGTTCCCGCACGTATGGGTTACGGATGAGGTGAAGTATAAGCAGGACGGTAGGAGCCAATGGCGACCGCTGAACGAGTATTTCCGCAATCATGAGTCGTTCGATTGTTCGGCAACGCTAGCAGGAGTGTTAGAGACACCCATGCAGACCGATCGACTGGTTGATGCGGTAAGAGAGTTGGGATTTTCTAGTGGAACTAGTAAACGACTCTAACTGCTACCCGTCTTTCACTGCAGATTGTGAACAAGTTTTTCTCCGCTGATGGACAGCGAGGTAGCTGTCTGCCCTGCCTTGATCTGGCACGCAATCGTGACTCTGGGCTATGTCCGCTGGTGCAACACAAGCACTTCGTCGAACAGATTGTTGGGGAAGAGAGCAAATGCTACAACACGTTCGACGATCTGCGCGATATGTTTAGCCCGGAGGTATGTGCTGTAGTGGCTGCAAACATGTCTGAGCGTTTGTTTATTTTTCTAATGGTCCTATCTTGCACAGTTGATCGAGTTCTTCGCACGGCACTACGAGCATCCGGGCGACATCGATGTACTGTTTGCCAACATGGATCATCGGGCATATCCTGGTGCGAACCTGCCGAAACTCGTGTCACAATCCTTCTGTATTGAGTTTAAGCGGCTCAAGTGTACGGATCGGTTCTTCTACACCTGGAATCCAAACTTGGGAGAAGGTAAGCTATTCCGGCCCTGGTGAAGTGTGGCTGTGGGTTAAACCATGACTTTCCTCCTTTCTAGGAGCTAAACATCTGATCGAGATTCTTGATTTCACTGCTCTGTTGGCACTGTTTACCGACATGGATGAGGTCCCGCTGGAACCATTCCTGGTTGACAGTCCGAAGGTTGCTGCAACGGATGTGAGAAAGTATCTGGAAAGCGTCGACTATCTTTATTGTCAAGTGTAAGACTGTATTGCAGCTACGGTGTGAAAATAAAGTGTATCGCAAAGTGATTGTGATATCATAGCAATTTAAATTGGTTTGTTTTGAATGTCTTAGACATTTTAAAGTAGAACATCAAGTAGTTTAGATGAACGACCTGCTAATACGACTCTGATTGTTTTAGAGCCTGAACATAAAACGAAACATCAGTTTACTATGATGGTGTCTGGACTGGATTGGCGTTAGGCTATTAGGCCGTGTCATTACAAGTAGTCTCATCTCCACTTTGTCATAATGATTGTGAAGCCCTGTAGGTTTTCCTGTCGGTTCCACCTATTTTAACTCGATCATAGACTATTAAAGAATATAGTTAATTTTTTTACTTTCTTCTGCATTGTGTAACGTCCTCTTTCAGGTTGGTTTCTGTACGATGAAGGAAGCGTTATCTAGGTTTATGAATGGTTCAGCGTGTTATAAAAAAAATCTGGGAATGAAAGCATCTATCATCTGGTCTAAGATGCCGCTAACTTCCCCATGCCGTAGCGTACCTTTCCTGTAATGCTAAATCCGCTTATGATTGATTTGTTAGCCTTTTTCATGCAGCCTCGTGTTGGTTGATTCGATTGAGGCACTTTGTTTTGTTTTCCTGTTTTTATTTCATAAAAAACGCACTCGTTGCTTCCATCTTCTATAAAGAATGTTTGTTCGAAGTGGTATTAACCAAAACTTCTTTGTAATAACTCGCTAAAATTTATCCGGTACCGCCAAAATACGATTTCAATAAAACATTGTTGAAGGATATCGGGTTTGGAAGCAGCAAATCGAAGCAATTGAAAAGAAACGTGAAATAGGCTGGTTATTGTGCTCCGTTCAGCACCGAGTACCTTAGGGCTAAAAATCAAATTTGAGGAATTGTAAAGGAAATTTGAGGAAATCGTTCAAAGTGAATTGTTCCGATTGACGTTTCCAGCCTTATGTCCTCAACCAAAAGCTTGAAAGCGTGCACTGCAGTTCTATATGCAGAACAATTCTCATCTTTACTTCCGCAACAACGTAATGCCAATATTGAAAATCACAAACGAATTATGGATGGGAACATCTAGAATGTTGACAGAAGTTTTGGCATTACATTGGCAGAAAAAGCATTCCAAATTTTACATTTAAATGTGTTTCATCTTCGAACTTAAATATTTACTGCCTTTATTGCACTAGAAAAAGCTTCTCAAACCAATATGCTAATGTATCCACGTTCCAAATGTACTCATAAGTTGCGATTCTCGATGGCCAATGAGTTACGGATCAGCATTTCATCTTTTTGCACCATTCGCTATAAATCAGGATTACGTATGATGAATGCGCTTTCCGACCGACACGTCAGTGCATTATGGTTCAGTAGGTTAAAAGGAAGAGGATTTTACTGGAGCATTGGCAGCCTCTTAGAAATAATGTTAGTTCAAGGTAATTTAGAGTCGAAATGCACTGTTTGCAGTATCCATCTAGAGTCTAGAAAGCCTTTTATGATACTGTCCATTTTCAATGGTTGTTAGTTAGAATTTTCATTAAAATTTCCTGTGATTAAGCAATGCATTGAAGATATATTGTGAATGTTAAAGAAATGAGCAAACTTGTTTTGAGTACAGGAGATCCCTTCCGTATTTATTTATATTTTTACTTTCTTTTCCCTCGTTGAGTAACTTCTTCCACTAAATAACTAAAACTTAAAAATAAAAACCAGATTAAACGGTAGAAGCAGTTCAATGAAATAACGCAAGATTTTAATAAAGCGACCAGAACATGTTCGATTGGCCAGTGTGTTCGATTCATTGGAAAGGCAAACGCTTCCCGAACGACGCCTTTGTGCAACATTTCTTTTCCCCCTTTTGTGAATGTGTGAAGAAATGGACCGATTACGGTTATTAATGATTCCAGGATCAGGATCGAATTTATCATCATTACAAATGTGGCCAGCCGAATCGAACAGCCAGCTCGTGTTCGAAGACAGCTGAGACCGACCGTGGTGGTACGCGAGCGAAACGAATTTCTCACATTCGTACCAATCGGCACAACCGTCCCATCCATTCATCCGATTTAACATCGTTTGCAGTCGTTGCAGTGGGTCATTAAAAAAAGCGTTACCGCTCCGTAACAACTCCGTTCCCTCGGTTGGCCAAGATTGAGATTATCGGTTCGGGCAGCAGCGTGTGAGTGGATTGCAGCAGTTGAGCTTGTTGCAACGGTATTGACCAGCAATGACACTACCGTTTGCCGGGCACGGCATAAAGAAAGTACCCGAAAGGGACGGAAAAAAGGCTGATCCTGCAGCTCGCTATGAATTGCGACCGTTATCGGTTACCGTGCTGTGCCCACATTCCTGTTCCTAACAAGCACCACGCAGACATGGCAAATTTTCTGCGAATGAAACTCGAGGAACAGCGTACGAAGTTAGCAGGGCAGGCACGCTCGATGCATTTTGAGCTTTTCTCTTTCCTAGTGGAGAAGCAAGTTTTTCCGCAAACGCGCGTTTTATGTATGTGAGAGATTGCTTCTATGTGTCCGTGTTGAGAAATATCCCAGAAACACTAAAAAACTAGCGTGCGAGAAAATGCGCGAGAACACGGCTCTGTTCGAACGTTTGCGTAATTGAAGCAAATTGAGCGATAATTTTAATCATGATTTACTGAAATGTCAATTTGTCTCCGGTCGGCCTGTGTCGGATTGTGCTTTTGCGTGGAAGGAATGGTAGTTGCTTAACTGATTGTTCCGCAGTTTAGTTGGCGTGAAATTGGCCCCGGAAAAATTTTGGTGATTGGTAGCACACAAAAAAAGGGGATCTGAATGAATAATGAAAAGCGGTGGTGAAGTATTGAGCGATAGTGCTGATGTTCCCAGTGTGTTCCAGACGAAATGGAACGAATTGAAACAGATTCCAAAATAGAAAGTCAAGCATGATTTTCGCTTTCCATACAAAATGTGCTCGAACAACACGCTTTACAAAGCAGTATTACTAGTTGCGTTTGATGTGTTGCTTACTTAAACATGCTTCCGAATATTCTTATTGTAGTGTTTTTATGATAAACGAACAAATCGTTGCTTCTGGCAAGATGAGACACCAGGTATCGTTCTCATGAGTTGACCACCATGACACCATAAAATGGACGGATCATAGCATAAGTAAACTAAGCAGATGCAATTGGCCGCGAAAATTCAATACTGACAGAGGAATATCTTCCTATGAGCTAGTTGTAGGCTTTCCTAGGAACCTCGATCATTTAGAGGGCTAGAAATCCATAAAGGGTCTCGTATAATGTCTTCGCTTGAACTCTGGCTCTGACTCAATCAAATTGTGATTGTGATTCAAGTTTAATTCTGCCTACGGCTACCAAGAGACATGTTCCGCCACTGTATCAGCCCCATGACAGAATTGGATGATGGCGTGTTTAATTCGCTTCTCAAAAGTGAGATCATGATGCTCTTGTTCCGTTAATTACATTTCGCTTTATGTTTGATAAAAACATTTCGTTTATTAATTTTATGAAGACATTAGTCTTTAAATCACTTGCATTGATTTTCAATAGGAAAACAGTTTTGCGAGTAAGCATCAAGCTTCAGCGCCATTCATTTCCGTACGAAGTTAAACAACCACCAAATCTCAATCCCAGCCATCCAGAAGCTCAAGAATTCGTGGAAAATCAACAAGGAGGACAAAAATAACGACTCGCCCCTGTTCTCCTCTCAGGTGGGAACTGGTTTGATGCTTTATGTCTGACCAAATGTCGAGCAGGTGTGGACCAACAAAAACACATACACACAGAAGAAGCGAATGTTACCATGACTTTCCAGCACTTGCCGCTTTTCGATCTGCAGTAACGGATGTAGAGAGTATACTGCTGACTTTCCCGAAAGCCGTTACGCTTGCCGGTGTTGGGGGGGGTGGGGCTTCTTTTTTGTGTTGTCCATTTTCTTACACTTAAAATGCTGCATCATCTTGACGGCGTCGTGCTCTCTAGGCGGTGTGCTCGGTTCGATTTATTTCTGCTCTTAATGGTGGTCCACGGTGTAGTGCGGTAAGAAAACATCCCCATTCCCCATGGCACGGCATCAGCCGGATGCAAATCGTAAAATTCCTATTTACAATTCGTCGGTAGAGAAAGAAGAAGAAAACGAACGGTCGGTTCCGGTTTTTGCCCCACCACGGTGGTAAGTATTTCGTTTTTATTTCCTCACTCTGTGTATGTGTGTGGGATGGAATGTGCATAAAGCACTTACTTGGAGGTAGAGTAAAATCGCAATATAAAATCCGTCCCCAGTAGCATTCCAATGGGACCGTGTGACTGTGTCGTGCTTCCGGCCCGGTTCTACGCACCCACCAACACACGCGGTCACATACACAAACATACACAAACATACACACACACCGCCACGTAGTGTTTGATTTATTTCTTCCGGCTGCCATTTACGGCGGCTTTTACGCTTTTACGCGGAGGTTTCCCACAGACGCGCGTGTGTTTGCATTGGCATAATGCAAAATGCATGATTTTGCCTTTTTGCAGCACCGATTTTTGTTGTTGTTGTTGTTGTTCTGCTGCACGTCTCTTTTTCTTACAGTCAGCTGTTTTTGGTGGTGATGATGGATTGGCTGGCAGGAAGCTCACCGCCGGTCCTATCCGGCCAAAGCAACAGCGGACGTACTTGCAGCCGTTTCGGAGTGGGAGTTTGTTTGTGGAAAGGAATTAGTTTAGTCCCTTTTTTTTGTTCTTCAATCTCATGTGCTTACTCACTGGGGAGTGAGCGAAAACATACTGGATTTCTTTGACCGCATCTTGGCAATGTTTGTCCTTTTTACTGGGCGTCATCTTGCGCTTTGCGCCGACAGTCCGGCAAGAAACCGACTTCCTTGGAATATTTAAGGAAGGAAGAGGGGAGGAAGTTTAATTATGCCAAAGTCGAAATCGTGGGGCCTCGCTTTTATGGGGCAATATCAGATTGTACGCACATAAAACATTGTGCCGGTGGTCGCGACGCAGCGAATGCTAATGCGGCTCGCTGATCGGTGCAGCGTGAACCAACCACAACCGCAGCCAGTGTTTGTGTTGGTGTAGGTAAGGTCCGGAGATGGGGGGGGGGTGGGTTTTCGTTAAAAGAATGTCGGGTGAGGTGGGAGTGGTGTGAGAGCGGGTTAAAAATCAATGTAAATTCCAGATGTGCCGCTTGTTTGTACACGATGTTTTCTGCATGTTTGGTATGGCATCAGCAAGAAAAAACAATCGTTGCTATTTGGAAGGCAACGGAGTTGAAAGGTTTTACGATTTGTTTGCTGCATTTATTTGTATAAATTTGATAAAAAAAGATGAGTTGCACGAAGTAAAAGCATATCATATATGTATGGTTTTGTTAAGATGGCAAAAAATATAAAGACTTAACGTAATGTTCAATGTTCAAAGCTGTTTCTGTCACATCCTGTTTCAATTTTTTGTTCATAGTGAAAGCTACATGATACCTATAAAAAACTTGATATATTTGAGCATTTTGTAAATTATCATCTATTCAGTCGGATACATCAGTTTCCTGTTCATTCATGAAAGCCTTAATGTAATATTTACTTGAAGCATGCGACTCGCAGACAGAAGAGATGATGTTAGCTGTAGAAGATTGGGCGAAAATATTTATAGGATATGGTGAAAGCAACAGAAAAAAAAAATCAAAAACATTTTTGCGCGTTTTCCCTTAAGTGTAGGACAGAATGACGTAGTATGACAGAATTGTTAGAGGACTCCATGGCTTTAGTTTATTGTCCATTTACTAGGTGAATAATATTTTAATAAAATGCACAATAATTGTATATTTGAAGTTAAAACTTAGCTGTTGATGCGTTGAAGACGTCACCCGCTAAGAACATAAAAAATTGCATTAACGACAGAAATTATTTGCTAATAATACAGGTTATTTTATAAAAAATATATTCTTAGCCGTTGGGGATCAAGAAGAATCACGCTTACGAGAGCGGAAACGGGATGCAGCGATATCAAAATCAAATAAGTGATAAGAAAAGTAGGAAAGTACAGGAACATCAAGCTCATTCGAGCGGAGACAGGAGATAAAATAAGAAAGAATACGGGAGTATCGCGTTCTAATCGGTTCAAGACCAAATAGTCGCCAGTGATGAGGGTAAGGTATCATCATTCGACTATGGATATGATAGCAGACACCATACGCTTCTTACATCGAACGATAGGAGATATTTTGGCAGAAGGTTTAAAAATCGCCAAATTTACCTTTTCGTATATGATTTTATTGTATTGTATGTATACATACGTATAAATTATGTATTTGAGCTTTAAAATATTATGTGACTTTTAGGTGACAAAGCTGGAAAATCTGTGAACTAAGGTCTTTTGATCGTATGGCATTCTATGCTGCGTAATAAAAGTGATTTATTTGAGATTTTTTTCTATTTCTGCTTTCAACCTAGTATCCTAGGTAAACTTGAATCCAGGGGTCAGCGCATATCCTGGGAGAAATGGACATTCAAAAAATCAATGTGCATATGTCAGACATTACTGAAAATGGTTACAATTAACGATTCTTGAATTAATTATTTTTTCTTCTTCTTCTGTGGCACTACAACCTCGAGAGGTCTCGGCCTGCCATTTCTGGCTTTCTGTGACTTAATTTTACCCGTAGAAAAGTAGTCAGCCTTTCGTACGGGGAGGCGGTCTGGATGGGATTTGAAGAAGAGCTCAAGAAGAGTTAAAGAAGTATGCTTATATATTTTTAACACAGACGTTTCAGATTACTGTAGTGCGACCGATTCCTGAATTAATTTTTAGTTGTTCTACTTAGTGAAGTGTATTGTAAATCGTAAATAAATCGGTTTTGTAATGCAAACACTCGGCAGAGAAGTGTAATTTTCTTGATAAAATTCAAATTTATTGAAGGTAAATTTATTCTAAGAATTATGAGCAGAGAAGCTTTCAGACCTTAGTAAGTAGTTAATGTTAAACAGAGGGGAAATAAGTTAAGGTAGACTGTAGAAAATGAAGGTTTAAAGAAGCTCAATAATTAGACGGGAACAACTACGATTGCGAGAAGGTAGACTTAAAAAATGTAGAGTTGATAGCAGCATGTTATAATTCGGCCTCTCGTCTGTAGTTTACTGTTTTCTTCTGGTTTTTTTTACCCTTAGCTGAATAGTTACTCCTGCTGCGTACGGGAAGGAAGTCTAGTTGGGATTTGAAGCCCGGTCATGCCGAGTGACAGAAGACCGACGCCGCTGTCGCCTCGACCCGCGATACACCTAAAGAAACAATTCTTACCGGCAAAATAAATTTTGGTGTAATTTGGTGAATATTAAATGACCTTTCGTGCCGTTTTTTAATTTTTAATCCAGAATGACCAAACGTTTGTGTAAAAGCACTGCTTATTTAATCAATTATTGCTTAAAATATATCTGTTGCTCGCTTTATTTATTTTTGTCAACTTAAAGTGTAACGGTGACCCAATAAATACTTCTTCAACTTTCCTCTACAAAGAAAACACTTCTCCTGTAGCAAGTGACTGCAATTTTATTGCCTTTGCGTGAGATGGGTCTGAGCTGGTTCAAGATTTCACATGTTTCTCATTTCTTTTTACGATGTTTTAAGATGCTTATACAAAATCAAAGGAGCAAAGGGCTGTGTGACGAAGCATGACTCATATTTGTTTTGCACAACCGATGCTAAGTGAGATAGATTTCCAAGCACGGGTCTGGTTTGGATTTTCATGATGACTTCAATGCAGATCTTCTTTTTTTTTATAAATCCAAAATCATTTAAAGCTCAAACTTCTTCCACAATGTTCTCTGAACACAATTTCTCTCACTTGTCTAATGCTATTTTACAGATGGTAATGAGTGTAATATCCATAGAGTAAAATAGCTCTACATTTCGCGATTGAGCCCACAGAATGTAGCAACAACTCGTAAGTAGTGGCAAGTTCAGTGAATTATAATCCGCTGATTTGCCGTTTGATGTTCGCACTGCAATCATGCCTCGACGTTCAACGGCTTCCCGGTGACCCGCGTCTTCCGGGCCCCAGCTGCCATCGCCCGTACGTACTACATCGACCGCAGCTGGTGCAAAGCTGGTAAAGATGTGACTGTTGACTTGGTTCCGCGTTCACACAAATCCCAACAACCCGCTCCACAAACCCGCTTTACGTGAAGCACTAACGAATGCTAATCAGACAAAGCGTTCCGACCCGGCACCATAAGCGGAGGCTCCCGGAATGCTGCAACACGACAGTAATATGGCTCCCGAGAACATCGTTTCCACAAGCAGTACGACGAACATCGAAATTTTGCAATCTGCGCTTCCCAAGGGAAAGCGAGAAGCGTTGCATTTCTTCCGTCAGCGTGTGCGAGTGGAGCAAACATTCGGTGGAAAGCTTTGGCAGGTTCGTTTTCTTTCTGCACGCGGCATGCGGGAAACGCAAACGCGAACAAACTCTTTCGTACGGGGTAGCCCTTGTCATTTGAGGCGAGTAGACAGCGGGTGCAGCGAGCGGACATTAGCGAGGGCAGAACGTGCAACGGAAGAGTAAGCTTGCCAAGAAAGCCTTCATAAGCCTTCGGAAAAGCTCTCAGAACAAATGCCTGCCGTGGCTCTGCAGGCGTGTTTCAGGATTAGGCCCATATTGTTGCCCATGCATCTAGCTTCCGGGAGATCATCGTTATGCGCTGCGAACTGTAGCAGAAGGGGGAAAAAACTGTTACGGGTAAAAGCTGTTTCGAAGAAGCCGAAACGAGTGCCAGAATACACACACACACACACGCACACCAGGCCGCAGAGCTGCTTGTGCTAATCTGGTCGGTCCGGGAAATGGCCGCTGTTTGGGAAAGTTTTGCACCCATAAAACACTCAATAAACTGCATCTGGAATAAAATTTATTTTACGTACTGGTGGTTGGCTGCCGAACTTTGGCTCCGGGTCGTGTGCTTCGACCTGTATGCTAAGCTGGAAAGTTTTTTGGGATGTTCGTGTACATAGCTGGCATTTTTGTTTTGTACCTGCACCGGGAAGAACAGGTTGCAGGCGTTGGGAGCCGTTGATGTTGTTTTCTTTCGGGCGTTTATAGACATTGTGGTGTATCGTATGGTTTTTTTGCAATAAGCAACCGATCGAAAAGATGGCGTTGAAATGTTGTTTTTTTGTTGCGATTGCTTCCATGACACTTTGGTCTGGTGGTTGGAATGGCCTAGGAGTACATTTTTATGGCTTAGTGGTTTCGGAAGTGTTTGGATGGATTGTTTCAATGAAGAAAATGTTTCTTGTCGGTTTTCTATCGTTGCATGATAACAGGTTCAGGCCTTAAAGATTCTTGGCCGCATCGATCAAGTAATTGAATGCTTTAAAGGCCCAATGTGCATCAAGGCTCTTTATATTGGAGTCTAGGGACCGTTAGATACTCGAATGTGATTTTGTAACGTTTCTTACTAAATTTTCATCAGCTCAACCAAAACACTCGCTTTCTTTCACTCGGTATCGAAATTTAAGAAACCAAGAAAGAAAAACTCCCAGGATGTTGTCCAGAATACCTATCTGTTTACCTCGTTTTCCATTCTGGCAACAGGAACAGATTGTGATAGGTCACCAAAGAAATACATGCATATCAAACTCCAAACCCAGTCTTTTTTAAGATAAGTCATGAACTCTAAATTGTATTCATAATTTTACATCGAAAACGGGTTGAATTTACACGGCTTCCGAGATCATTTTAATACCACCTGCTGTTTGAGTTTCTCGGGTTTCAGCTTTTTATTCCAACCTTTAGTCATACGTACATTATTCATTTAACGCTTGAGTTCATTTTAATGTCAATTGTCATTCTGTGTAGAATCCAAGTATATATAATCTTGATTATTGTGAAGACTTATGTAGCCTCTCGTAGTCAAGTTTCAGAAATGCTTAAGCGTATGTAGAAGCAACGCCCATTACGGGCATAGCAGGTTCTGTTTTGATAATAAAGCTTATTAAACCTGCTTGGAGGACAGGAAAATTGGATCGTATTTAATTTATGAATCAATCTATAATATATTATTCTTTAAACATGTTGAAACGCACCTCGTAACTAATTGTTGTAGAAAATACGACAGCTTCTTGTTCTACCAGTGTTTTGTCCTCATTAGTTTGAGCAGAACCGAAACATTATTTTATTTAAACTATCGCTTGAAGTGACTGCCATACAACACACTTAAATGATCCAATAAATTAATTGTTCTGTGAGCATATTTAATTAAGCCCATTAACTGTCAATTAAAACGTTGTTGTGTGTTGTTGCTCTTATGAACAGAAGCTTGAATTTGCTATAACATTTTTGGACGCCACTTTCAAGTTGCCAAACACGAATCAAATTTATCGAAAATGCTTCTTGCAGCGGTACGGCAAAGAAAAAGAAAAAACAACGAAACCCTCCCACACACGCTCAATCCAATCATCATCATCAGCACCGTCACGGGTAAAAGTGCACCATTAAGCTCAGCAATAAACGGTCATCGGAGTGACTTTGGTTCATCTTCACATTCCACCCGCAGCACGCTGAAGCTCTGGTAGGAGCAGCAGCAGCCGGTACCCTGCAAATGGCCGTCGACATACCGACCAAGTGGCGTGATTTTACGAGCTTGCATTTTTGGGCTGGCCCTCCGGATGCAAAAGGGAAGGCCCATCGGCTCGCTCCAGGAACCAGAATCGCGGCAGTTTGGGAGGAAGTCAAAGTTTTTACCCAACTCCAATACCATCACCACCACCATTAAACTGGCAACTCGGTTAAGGGCAAAGTGATTGTGAAAGTTCGCACATCATAAAATGCACCCATTTGTGGGGAAGCAGCAGATGAAGCATAACAGTGTGAGATATTGGACGGTGGAGGGATAAGAAGATCAGGAGTCGTGATTTTAAATGCCACCGTAGTGCTTTTCCTTCCACAGCGGGAAAAGGAAGGATCGATAGTGAGTGAAAGTGAGCATGTAATTAGTTGATAGGCGGCTGCATTTATCAAAGGTTGTGTTACTGGAACGAAATATAGATTTTAATTCATTAATTGACCACTTTTAACTATTTATAACTATACTTATTATTACGAAGCATCTATATCCCAATTCTTAGAAATTTATACATGTTTTGCCCTCTTTCTTTTCAAATTATTAAAATATCCAAATTTGATTATCAAACTCAAACTTGTGTACTATCCGAACCGAAAACCATTAGCACACAAGAAGGGTTTAAAATTGGAAAAGTTTGCAGTTTCAATTGAAGTAGCAAAATTCGTTTACTTTTTAATCCACCAAACGAGAGCAGTTAACGAATTTTGTGAGCTATTAACGAACACAGTAATGAATGGCAAATGCAAACGAAGTTCGCTTCAGCTTTGATCAAGAGGAATCATATTTTAATGAAAGCTGATCCTTTTTCTAGAAATTCGTTTCAATTTAGTAGCTTAATTGATTTTGCTGTTTTTCTTTAGGGCCCAGTGCGAAGAGCTTACAGTTTCACCAAATAATGAATGACTGTTTTTGCATTTTGTTTTGTATTATTTAAAACAGCTTTTCAGTTCATGATTGTTCATAAAAAATCGATAGGAAATATAATAAGGGTTGTTTACCCAAAGGTTCAAGCCAACAGGCGAAAGGAAAATAATACTAGGGGCAAGGGTATTTATTATTTTTTCGATTATTTTGTATATATTTTATTGATTCTGTTCCATATATTATGTTCAGGTTCAATAACAAAAGCTTCCTTTGAACTTTTGGCTTTGATGAATTAAATTTTTAAGATTACTTAATTTTTATAAACAGTCCAAACTGAATTGAACCCTGGTCTCTTCTTGAGGGAAGCTTCTGGATACATTTATTGTGCGGTATACAAAATCATGTGTACATGTCACCGTCCTCGACAGCCCATTGCCATTTTTTGAAGCTGAAAAAGAAACATCATTTAGAGTTTGCTCAAACGGCCTTTAGCCATTCCCAGAACTGGCTTTTTCTTCTAACTATTTGCATAAAGATCCACGTTTCACTTCAACACCAAACGGCTCTACAGCTCTATCGAATTGAGCATGCTCTTTAAATGTAGCCAGTTGCCTTGCTCTGCGTAGCAAAAAGGTGTAAACGAACGAATGTGAACCTTCAGCCGCTCTTGCCTTGGAAGTAAAGCCACAAAGTGAACGATCATTTTTCGGCTGATTTGATGTGGAGCGAGGCTTATGGCCATTCGACACGATGGGTAGACGGTCGAACGAAATAACACACCACGGTTCTATCGCCATCCGGAGAGCGATTATGAAGATTAAGGTGTGCTAATTGTGGAAATGGGACTATGGCTATTTGTACCGACCTGTGCCTATAAAGTTGTGGACGGGCCAAGAGCAAAGTTTAAGACGATTTCGATACACGCACGCATTAAAATGTGTTAACATGTGGTTTGATGGTTAATGGAGCTGGTTTTTACCAGGGTTTTGGGCATGAATAAAATATGGAGTTGTGGAACAGCCTGTGAAATGGGGTGAAAATGGGGAATGTTGTATTTGATAACAGGCCGCAGTTGTGTGAGTAAGTGATAAACAGTTTATGCTATGAACCAATTGAGTGTTTATTTGAAATGTGGAGCAGTACCAAATACAAGCAACTGTTTAAAAGATTATTCACAATATTTTCTGAAACAGTCAAAAGCTCAACTATTTCACAATGACTCTTCGTAAGGAATATTACTGAAGAACAAGATGTAATGTACTTTAAATAATGTACAGCAATATTTGTTTTGAAGCTAGCAATAACACCACATTATTTTCAATCGGTGTAGCTTTCCGAGAACAAACACAAACCACAAAATGTCTCAGACCGCGCGCGCTCAAACTTAACTTCTTTCCATCGCCGGCTCAACAACCTTGCCTGCGGTTTAGCCGGTTGTCGGAAGCAGCCGGGCACACTAAGCAGCGGAAAATCAAAAGCTGTACGCCGAGAAAAACAAACATCCAACTACTGCCTCCCGAACTAAGCATGCCCTCGAATTGTTCCGGTTCAATCCCGGATTGTTTCGAGCAGTGAAATGCGATCAAAGAAAAATCCGCTTTTCCACCACAAAACCGGCAGCCCCGAGAGAGTTCTGAAGCAACAGTTCGCTAAACCTCGTGAACGGAAGGAAAAGTAAACCCTTTGCCAAGTGGCACGCACACACTGTACATGGTGTGCGTACCGAGCTGGGATTGAACGTCGAAACGACATACAGCACGAAACACGTGGCTCCTGATGGAGGCGCCCGGTCGTTTTCGCAAGCAACACGTGGGTGACCGTGAGTGCGTGTGTGTGCTTGGCGTGGTGATGCAGTGCTGTGACGTAGACCGGAGGCGTTTTGCCGGCAATTGAATCGAATCGAATCAAGCACTCGTGAAACGCATTCGCACACTCTGCGAGAAGAGAAAAAAGCCCTACGCGGTTCGGATTTCCTTCCACTCTCGAGGCTTGCGGTTAGGGTTTTAGGGGTTTTGTGTATTCCCTGGGTAGACGTTGAACCTTGTGGTCACGGTGGATAGCTTTCGAGGGACTTAAGGCAAGAGCGTGTTCACGTAGAAGAATGGGTGTGTGAGTGAGTGAGAGAAGGAGTGAAAGTGATTACAGTGAGACAAATGTTTATTCGCGAAGCGTAATGCTTGTAGTTGACACCTTATTTAAGCGATACTTCTCTTATGATGAGAGGTTGAGGTCGTTATGCTAGCTGATCGTCAGGACTGTATTACTTTGTACTTTGTAGGCATACAGTGTTTCTCAGTGTGAGAGTGTGCGGTTCAAGATGTATCTTTAATAAGACGTAGAAATACTACCAGCCCGTTCTCATTGAATAAAAAATGACGTTGATCGCTTCGACTGTACAAGTTTGCTAACTTATTTTAATGAAAAAACATTTGCTCTATGTTCTGAGCATTGGCAGTGTAAGTAGGTCAATCGAGAACTGAATAACATCATTTAATTCATATCTTAGTTGAGTTTAAATAAGGAAAAAGTTAGTAAACCATCTTTAAATAGTGATACTTTCCTGGTGAACTATCCTGGGATCTAAATTAAAAAAAAAAGCTATATCGTTGTAATGGACTTGTTGCAATGGTTAATAACTGGAGAAAGGGAAGAGCGACGGAGCGAACACTAGAACTACAAACCGAACCTCGCAAACAACACAACCTCGAATTTGGATGACGGAATTACAATCAACGGATCGGCTGAGCTTTCCCGGGATAAGGTGCCCTTTCACGCGTTAAAGAAGGAATTTCTCCAGATCGATGTCAATTGTACTCTGTTTTGCATTGCATTTTCTGTATCGGTAATTTATGAAATACTGCTAGAACGTTTCAGAAAAATTAAAAAAAAACACTTGAAATTATTCATACAGCAAAACGATGTATAATTTTATATGAAATAGAGAAAAAAAAGAGGCATGATAGAAGATAATGGATCAAACAAAAAACTAGGAAAGACCATGTGAATCCTAACTTAAATTTTTTAAAAATCTTATTCGTAGTAAAGTAACCAAGTTTAATGGCTTCATTGTTATAAAAGTGGAATTTCGCTCATGAAGAAACGGTTATTTTAGTCTTTAATATAAATTTGAGCTTTTTGTTCTTTTCATTTAACGACCCTAGGGAAAATTCAATATAATTGCAGGTCTTTTGATTTGAATTGTCTAGAATTTGTTTATGTTGGTTTAGTAATAACTTTTACACATCGTTGCAGCATAACGAAGCATGGGTTTAAACCTAGCCCAATGAAGGAGAAGTTTTTTTTTTTAATCTTTTATGGAACTTCGGTCCGGGAAAGCATATAGTGTCTTAAGCGTTTTACTTGCTGTAAGGGAGATATTTATTGGGAAGCTCAATTATTCTTTAATTTATTTGGGGAAGCACAACATCTTTTATTGCAAAGAAAATTAAGTTTTTTTTACAAAGCAGTACAGAAGCAGCGAATTTTAAGAAAACAGAATCTTCTAAATGACCTTTTGTTCAAAGTCAAATTATCCATCTTATGCCCAGAGGTCATGTTTTACACAACAAAGTATCGGTTGTTGCTATTTTGCACTGTTTCGCCGTTCTTTTTTGCTTTGATTTTTCTATAACAACAAACACCGCTGTCCAGTGTGGCATGTTGTGAATATCAATCACTTCAACAAGTGCATGATGACACTTGGCAATATCTTCAGCTGGCGGAAATAAATTACAACACCCAAAAGCCACTTCCATATTCAAAGCCCACTTGTTCTTCGCAATAACAATAGCTCGGCAGCATAAAAAGGCCAGTGCAAAAGAACAAGAAGCAAACGAAGGAAATGTAATCGAAGCACCTTGCCGAAGCTGCAAACGCGACAATGAATGCGGAAGCATACTGTCACGCTGCCACCAATAACAATATCCGACAGCCGGTCG
Source organism: Anopheles stephensi (assembly GCF_013141755.1). Classification (NCBI taxonomy): domain Eukaryota; kingdom Metazoa; phylum Arthropoda; class Insecta; order Diptera; family Culicidae; genus Anopheles; species Anopheles stephensi. The sequence goes on from NC_050202.1 coordinate 46,311,102, forward strand.
AATGCAAATCAGTCATTCCGGGCATAATTGAATATTTCTTCCGCCCAATCCGTGGCCCACGTCGTCGGTAAGGTCTTTGGACTCATCCGGCCAAGGAACCGTGCGTCCTATTGAGAGTCGATCGATAAGTCAAAGTTGAAACAAAGTTTCCGAATGAAGAAAGAGAAGGAAAAAGAGATGCCAACCGTGACCGGACCGGAGCGTTGGGTAAGTGAACCACGGTGAGGCAAACCAATCATTCCCTCAATTTCTCAGCATTTTTTTGCTGCTGCTAGTTAGGAAACACGCAACGGTAAAGTTCGAACGATTCGACTGGGATGGTTTATTTAACTTTTCCCGTTTGGCAAGAGCTTTCTACTGCCGCTGAATGGGGTGAAGGAAATTAAGGCGAATAAAATAACGCCTGAACGCACGGGAGTGGATCATCCAGGCGTGCGAACTCATAATCGCCACTTAGCGAAGCAGACTGACGCTCGGGATGCTTAGTGATTTGTTGGTGTGGGACTGTTTTCCAGCCGATGGTGTGACGAAGAGAATGGCTCCACGATGATTGATGTTTGAGTCGCTGGGTCGGCAGGCATGGGATGAGCAGGAGTTTCCGATTTTTTGTTCAAATCCCAACAAGCTTCTTTAAAAGGGAGGACTGATGAGTGGCGAACAAATGAAATGAAATAAGTTTAAGGCCTCCATCTTTCTTCGGTAATGGGAGCAAACACGGTGGCGTGCATGATGGGATGAAGACAGGGATGACTTTAATTAGAGTATTAAAATATTGATGACCTTTTGGCCTGTTTGTATGATAAGGGTTGATGAGTTAGGCTGTGGTGAATGAATATGCATAGAGTAGGTGAAGTAGGGTATTGTACTTGTTGACAGCTGTTTCTTCTCGGAATAATGGTTCTGATTTAACTCGGTGTAATAGAACAAAATTCAATTTTGTTTCATAATCAAATGAGTTTTCCAATAAATTAAAAAGCAATATCATGAAAAGAACAGATAAATGGTAAAATCCTTCAAGTAAATAAAGCTACCATGTACAGGGTATGGCTCGACAGAACTACCAAAAAAGTAAAGTTTGTTGCTTGTCCTATAAAAAGCACTAATTGAATACTTAAGAAAATAGCATATATGAACTAAGTTTTAGTTCAGGAAAGACATTACAAATGTGCAAAGTTCGATTATCGTATGTCTCAACTAAATTTAAAAAAAAAATTGAAATATTTAAATTATAAAGTTCATTTCTTTGATTACAAGCTTTACTTGATACAGTTTCGTCTTGTATCTACTCTCTGGACTCCTATGCCAAATAGAGCTGCATTCGTAGCTCAGGTTAGGGTCAATATTAGCATTGAGATCACTGTGGAGCTATTTGAAGTGATGAAATACACTAAAATTAAAATTGTAATGAAAAAGAGATACATTACACATCGTTAGACAGGTGTTTTCATTCTCAAGCCGTGATTACTACTAGTGAACTTACCCCATTGATGGTTGCAAATTTGTAAGAAAACACAAGCTTTATTAAGGATTTTACCTCGTAAGTACAAGAAATCCTCAAATTTTTGCAATACATAGTTCTAAGTGTCTTCCACAGTACCCAGTGAATATTCCTAAATTATCCAGCTTGGGGTGCTTGTCGGGTAGCGTTTGTTGAGCACATACCATAGTTTACTAGCTCATTCTTTATCAAACTCAATTTCTAACCAACCTTCCTACACCTCCTCAAAGCTTAGTCAGCTCAGCATTCTTGTTCTTTGGTTGAACATGGCTTTTGATAAAAAAATATTTTAAAAACGAACAACGGAGAGGTTTTTAAGAAGTTTTAAAATAACATATTCGCAACCATTCATGACTTTGTGCCTACGACAAGACCGGAGAGGAAATCTGAAGTATTAAATAAATTAAAAAAGAGATCACACGATAAAACAGAAAACAAATTAGGTACAGATGATCTAAAACATTGTGTTGCTGTTCAAACTGTCATAGTGGTGCAGTAAAAAATGTATAAATGTGACAGTTGTATTAAAATCCCGCCATACATTTATTGTATTATTATACGTCTAGAATTTGTATGTTGAAGCTACACTTCCTGGGCTAAAAGTGTTTAATCGCAATCTTTTATATTCGCTATTTAGATAGCTATTGTCCTCATTCAGCTTCCACCGTTAAGGACAATAAATGTTGCTTAGAAATTGTACCAAGACGTAGCATCGCTAGAGCAACGCAATATTACAATGGATGATCCGTGCTGTTCGTCATACGTACCGTTAAGTCGTTCAATATCATTTGAAGAATCCTCCAACGTACCATCATTATGGCCTAGTTTTTTCCCCTTTTCCGATTTACTTGATTTCAAAACTGTCACACACATACACACAATCACTCCTTGTCTTCCAATGCTTGATGTTGTGCAGGAATTGTAAAATATGAGCCGACACTTTCCATCCTTGAGGCCTGTTCGGCTGTGTAGGAGAATGCAACGCACCCCTGCCGTTGACACACAGACACAACACAAACCAAACGATGAAATGTGTTTGCATAAATCAGCACAAACGTAATGTGGCTTCGAACGGTCTCCCTTCTTGGCCGGGGATGTGGCATCTCGTAAGGGTTGTCAATATTTTTGCTACACTTTCCACTTCGTCGCTCGATTCAACATTGGCGAGCATTGGTTGCGCCTTGGCATGGTTGTTGCCCGAGGGATGAAGCGTTGAAGTCAGCAGCCTGGCCTGGCAGCACACCGACGCTAGGTTCCCTTTCGGAAAGGGTAAATAAATGTTCCTCGAAAGGCAGACCGCTCCCGGTCAACCAGGGTGCCAGAGTGTTGGCAGATATTGCTGGTGGCGTGGTAGTCGGAAATCGGCTTCGTATGCACTGGAAGACAGGCGAGAAGCTGCAGTGAGCTAGGAACCTTCCAGGATGGGAATATCCTTCGGGTGAACCCGCTTGAATCGACAAGGGAATTAGAAGGCACTTCGGTGACTTCTCAACTTTCCAGCATCGTCTCGTAGACCAACTCCCGACAATCAAGCACTACTCGAGAGTCTAGCAAGGTTCGAGAACCTGATGCCCATCCATCGCACTGGCAGCATGTATCCGAAAACCAACACACACGCACGCACACATGGTTTTGATTGCAGCTGAAGGCACTGGCAGACACTGATGCTGGAGCGCTGTCCATTAGTGAGATGCTGCTAGCGCTTCCTTCCGGGCGTTTGGGCGCATATGCTCCGCTGGCCGACCGGGATGCATTTCCGGAAGGCAAACGAAGGCAGGCTCCGGTCGATGCAACAATAGAGCAGGTTTGTCAACAGACACAAGCCAGTCTATTGAAGCGGACCCTCTCGCGCATGTTGCCTTCCCCGACTGGAGCAGGAGAAAGGCTTAAGGGTTTTCGTATTAAAACAACAAGTAGCACTAATGAATTGTTCGAGTGCGTTCGAGTTTAAGCGGAAAATATGATATTCTGTGAGCAGTGTGGGGCTATTAGCCAGTGTGCCGAAGGTTTCAACTTTTAGCTTCCACATGTGTGCATTTCTTTACGTCGGCAGCTTTGAGCCATAGGATTATATCATGTGGTTCCGTTAAGTTGCAATAAATGATTTCAGTACATATTAACGCGCGAAGGATTGGGAAAATGTTGATACAAAAACTTTAACATCACAGTTGAAGAATTCCAAAACATCGATCTTATTTTCTTGAGAGTGTAGATGAGCTCTTAAGGAATTTCCATCTGTGTTGTTAGGAAATTCATTCAAAAGATGGGGACTTTATATGCTGAAAAGATTATTTTTTAATTTATGATCCATTTTATGATATTTCAGAAATATGAGGTTGATCTCGAATTGAGGTATCTTCAAGTTTAATCTAATTTAAGCCTTTCATTCTGGGTCCTTATGAAACTCTGAAGGCACCATTTATTAAACAACATATTTGAAATATTCTGCCAAAGAGCTTGAAGAACAGGCATCATTTGCTCAGCATTTGTCAACACTTGCTTGTTTAACTCAACGTATGTTTAAGTTACTTTCCGTATCTAGAAAGCTAGCGATAATCAACATTCCACCGTGATGGATCGGAACCGCCAGGAAAAAAATCGTTGCTTGCAAACGACGTGCCCGAGCTGTACAAAAGATTGCTTGCCAACCCTTGCTGTCGTAGCAACTCTGGCAGCACCGCCTGAACGTTAACAAACACCGCCTTGTCGCTCGTCACCAAAAGGTTTTGCACGATTTGATACGGTCTGGTGCATAAATTGCATCCCATTTCAGGAATAATTGTCATCCGGCAGATTTATCGTGTGCTTTGCGTTTATTTTTGCATTTTCTTTTTGCAGTGCTCTTTACATTTCTTCCCCCAGCATTCGTTAACCTTGCAGCGACAAACCCTTAGAATATGTCACAGTTTAGCGATCGTGAGGACGGACTAGCGCTAAAGGACTTTTGTACAAAATTGTGCTGACAAAGAAGAACGAGTTGCGAGGAATTGTACGACAACAAAGTGGTTGAACAGTTTCGGTACCGATTAACGTAAAGCCACGACTGCTAGCAAATAATTGTGGCCAGGAAAACGATCAGCGATTATTGCTGTCATTGCGTCTTGATGAAGGGTTTGCCGTGGTGAAAAAGCAGCACACGAAACACATTGGCGGCCAACATGGCACGTGCTTGTTTTAAAGGAACTCTACTGCTTGATGCGTAGTCAAGCCATGACGTTCGTTGATGGCTTTCGTTGGGTCAGCAATTGTTGGTGACAATTATTGCTTACGGTTTGTGGTGAAGAGAAATGGCTTGTTTTAGCAAAATAATTTAACAAAGGTTATTTTGTGCGTCTTGATTTGTTGAGCTATGCAATATTTTGATATTTGTCACGGATTGGGAAGGTTTGTTGCAGATTGAAACACAGTAGCTCCATTTTGATTTGTGTCAATCAATGGATGTGGACGTGTCAACATCATACAGACAATGTAGGTTGAATTGTTAACGTATGTAATGAATGGTGTTAATATTATATTTATCCTTTGTATTTCTAAACAACGTGAATCGTTTGGTAAACCGTGATGCGAGAAAAACAAAGAGCCAATGAGTGAGTAATCATTACCTTCAAAACAATCCAACAGATAATTTTATTTCACACACCATTTTAAATGATATAAGTTGCTCATCATCATCATTTGCTGCTTTAAACTCAACTTTAACTTTGACAGATCAATACAGACAGTAAGAGATTTAGTCATCTCATCGAAAGACCAAAGCAAGAGGCCTACACACTCATAGCTCACACATATATAGCACATACATGTCGATCGATGAAATGAAAAGGAGGTTGTATAGATGTAGAATGAATGAGAATGAATGAGAAAATAAACTGTTGTTCGATTTCTTGGGGTGGAATACGTCCTTAATGGCCGACATGGCCAGGGTACCAATCTGTTTCCAAAAAACTCGTTCCTGGGCCGCATTCCACCAAACACGGCTGCATCCGACCTCCAACAGGTTAGACTCCATTTGAACCAGCCAACGAGCTCACTGTGCTTCTTTATACCTCGTGTCAAACTGGTTGTTGATGAGTATCCTCCTGGTGAGGCATGAGTTCGACATTCTCATTTCCCGAATTTGGCCAATTGATGTCTTCTAGATTGCAGGAGTTGGTGGAGCCCGTAGTATGCAAGGCTCTCCAGAACAGTATGCCCTAAAATTTCTCTGCTTACGTTTTTATACTAAGTTTCAATCGTACCAAGGTAGCAGTACTCCTCTGTCACCTCGAGATCATTGCCGTCCACTGAAACTATGCCTCGGGGCTTTATCAAGGTCAGAGCCTTTGGCAAGCAGATACTTTGTCTTCGTCGCATTGATCCTCAATCCAATCATAACGTACTAGCGTTTCTGCCGGGTGTTCGCTTGGCACATCACCGCCGCTGTCCGTCCAATGATGTCAAGCTCATCTGCGGGGCCAAGAATTTTCAGAGATCGGGTGTATTACAAATAGGAGAGTCCGACTTCTTACCAAAATCCCCGAGGCGATTTGAACGATTCCGACAGCATGTTCAATACTTTCAAAATCACTGGCAGATCTGCCGTAGATTTGGTGGATTCTCCTTCAACAAAACTCAAATCCTTGCCAATAAGCCGATGGGATGATAGCGACAAGCCTCTCCGATCTCATCTTGAACAGTTCTGCCACCTATCTATCTTTGCTAGCTAACGTGTTGCATTTCAGCTGTTTGATGGTAAAGTATGTCTTTTAATTAAATAATTATATGATGGTGTTTATATGCGGTATTGAGTTAATGCAATCAAACCTAACCTTCATACAGGCAATACGCACTAAAACGATGTATTTAATTTGCTTCTAATGTTGCCCCCAATCTAAAGTGCTTGCAAATGCAAGTTACATTATTTTCTAACAACATAAATTTGAAAATACAATCAGAAAAATCAGTCTTTCTGCGTTGCCTACAACCAAGGAAAATTAGTACGTATGACCTGAAAGATTAGCCGACATTTACATTTCCACCATGCTTCCACCACCCTCTCATACACCCATTGTGAGCGGTTCGCCTCACCGTAGGCCCTCGTCACGCTTGAATTAATAATCTCACTATCAATCATCCTATCTCGGCAGAAAATAAACGCACCCGATCGGAATCGGTCACGGTGAGCGCGTGTGTAAGTGTGCCAAGCGTGCCAGTGTGATTGGTACGGGACGGAAGCATAGGCGGGAGCATAGCTAATAAAATAAACTTTTCCCTTGTCTGACTTTTCCACTCGTTCGCGGCCATTTTTCATCCACTTCTGGTGGAGCTGGTCCCGATCGCAGAGCAGGTCGAATGAAACTCGATCCGAGTGCAAAATCGCTCACGTGTGCAAACAGTGCGCAATGTAATCAAATTTCCCTTCGCATCGCCAATGCTCGGTGGATGAAGCGTAAGAAGAAGTAGTTGGGCTTTCGCTTTTTCATTCTACCTATTCAATGGAGATTTCTGCATCCCGGGTGGGTGTGTGTGTGTTGTGGTTGTTTTTCTGTTCTTTGTGCGTCTCTTCGTTCGATCCATCATGGTTGGCGTATTGGCTGGCCAGACCGAGTCGTTGATGATTGGTTTGGAGGTTTGGCGCGTAAAGTTCGCGGCTGGTGAAGTGAAAAAGATATCGATAAAGATGGAAACCCCACGAACGGATATGGTGCTGCCCTTGGCTTTAGGAAATGGGAAGAATCTCATAAATAAGAGCGTAGCCATTGATCCTCCTTGCGGCTGGATGGACGCTTGGGAGCGGAATCAATTATGTAGCGAATGAATACGATTGATTTTTTTGTTGTTGCTGCGTTTGGCGGTGATATGAAGAACATAATTGCTTTTATTTGATTCATTTGCTCGTCTCTGTGGATGTAACGCTTCGTTCATGCATTAGTAGTTTTCTGTTGGCTAACGTTTAGGAAGGACGGATGGAAAGTTGTAATCAATGTTGGGATGTGCTGGGATTGGGATTAGAGAAGGTGTAGTGGTATCTAGATTACACAATCTGTCTAGTGCCTGGATCAACAGAATTGCTTTATCTTATATTTTTTCCGTTTATGAATGTAATGTTATGCTCCTGAGAGAAGATTGAAGGAAGAAGCCAAGTCAATCCCTAATAATCTACGTAGAAACACAATTCGCACAAATTTTTGAAGGAAAATCTTTAATCTATTTTGTTATCGACGGATCCTCATCCCAGCATGATCTCCTTTTGGCAGACATAAAAGAGCATTCAAAGCATTTTTCATACAATCGTTCTAGATGCATGTGCCGGAGTCAGAGACACTCGTGCTGTGCCTTCTTAGCACCGTCCAATATTTAAAATCTGTGAATGTTTACATCGATTAATGTTAAACAAATTAAATCAAGCTCAAAAATTTTGATTATGCAAACCTAGATCAACTGGTCATTAAGAGTAACTTTTCGACAGTTTTAATCAGTCTCACGATTACCTTAACACCAGTACTCAAAGAAGTCAGTCTGATGGATGATGAAGATACTGGCGTATTCGGATCGTTTTTCAGTAGGCAGGACTAACTATTCAGATACGGATAAATTAAGCCAAGGAACTGGAACTGGAACAGGACTTTGGTTACTTCTACAAAAATCATCTAATGATACAAACATGGGTTAGTTCGACTTTTATAGGCTATGAACTTCTGTGAGACGACAAATTTGGACCAATGTGGACATAGGCTGAGCGAACCAAATATCTTCCATACATTGACTGTTCAGGCAGTCGTTAAGTTTCTGTTTAAGAATCTTCTTTACTGGAATTTTGGAGACATTGAAGCCTTCCCTTTGGTAAGGGGACTCTTAATGCATATCGGCGAAACTACCAAGTGATTTTGAATATTCGGAAGGAATAGTTGGGGCTTCAAGACCTTACCTCGGTCTATTACATGTTTTCTCTTGCTCCTCGATATTATCAGACTGGTGAGAAAAGATATCGTTATCGATATCCATCTTGAATGCTATCGTGCAATAGTTTTTAACTCTTATTTTGACCTCTAAATGTTCCTGACTCAACAGAGTACTGTTGGGATGAGGTGCCTTTCACGGTTTTGAGAAACAGGAAATGCTTCAAATACTTTAATGTTCTTTAAAAAAACACAATCAACAAACCCTTTCTTTTTGGATAACAATTAAAAAAAATAAAACCAAAAGTTTTAAGTAAAAATCCAAATTAAACCTTTAAACTCACGTGACACGTAACATCTTTAAAAGTAACATAAAAACGTGATTCTGGTGGTGGTAACCCATGACAGCTTGGTAAAGAAGGAGAAGCGCTCATTTTGCTGTCATAAAACCTAAATGTTTTATTTCGTTTCATTAAGACACTTTTACTTTACGACAAGGGTCAGCTTGTTCTGCAAGAAAAACCTGCTGCGTTGATAGCTTTTGTGAGCATTAACTGTTGGTTCTACAGCTTGCGGTAAACATCGGAGAAATTGAGGAATTTTTGTCAAAACAGCCACTAAAACCTTTGGTAAAATCACTCTACCCGTACCCTTACTGATTAAACTCGTTCGGGGTGTGATTTTAAAGTTTAGGTTTATTATGCTGGCGATCCATGGACAAGGTGAAGGTGATTCACAACCATTTACATTAACCAATCTCTGCATATCTCGAATGTTCTCTTGCGTATTCTGTTCTTCTGCCATTTCATATTCAGGAGACAAAACAAAATGGTTCGGATGGAATAAAATTTTACCTAACCTGTAAGCAAATTGCGTCCAGACACCGACTGAAGGATGACTGTTATGCGTAGCATAACACAAAATAAGCATAAAATGGCAGACATTTAAAATGCAAAGGAAGAAAATCATCGTCTACGAGACGAAGCACGAACGTAACGATCTAACACGATCACGGCTAGGCAAAGACGTTAACAGTGTTTTGGGTGAAATGGGCAAATAAAATAGCCCACCTAGTTCGATTTAGGTGATTCAGGGGATGTAACAGCCAGCTAGAACGCAAGAGAAACGAGATGTAAAACGTTCTTACTTACATCCTTCTCGCGTTACCCCTGGCTAAGAAGTACTGGAAATTAACAAGTTTGATTAATGGTTTTACTTCGGAAACATTTCCAACCATACCCACCCTGACGAGGGAGAGAGAGAGAACTTCCAGTAAAAGCTTGCCCTAGCCTGAATCCTAGCACACTGAAAGTTGGCACAAATCCCTCAGAAGGTTCAACAGCGGTCCATTTACGGTGGTTCGCCGGATGCAAAGTGGATCATCGGGTGAGAAAATAAAACGCAACAGCAATTTATCGGAATCGGAAACTTTTTTGCTGGCTTGAGAGGTGGCGAGAAAGGCCGAGGCTCGTGGATGAGTGGCGTGGACAAGCCAATGGGACGAGAGAGAAAAAAACCTTTTCAATTTCTTACATCTTCATTAATTTTCAATTTAAGTTTCTAACCATCGCACCGTTCGAGGTAGCGGGTCTGAGTAAACGAGGTGTAGATTGACCGGAAGGAGGGATGGGATCTATATTCAAGCCAACTAGTGAGTAGGTGACTTCAAAGCTTGTGGTTAGGCACAGCATGTTTCCGTGCTGTGACCACAGAATGGCAAACAAACTGCAGACGGAAGGTTAACTGCTTTCGGTACAAACACTTCTTCAGAGCGGTGTACGCAGCTCGTTTGAAGCGTAATGTGTTTCTGAAAGCAAATGACAAACTCGGACCGAACGCTACATCTGACAACACCTGCTCGGTCTAAAGTGGTCTTGGTCTAAAAGTTGTGTCAAGAATAGAGCTAGAGAAAAAAATCACCCCACACTGATGAAAGATCCCGAAAAAAGGGCTCCTCAGAAAGCGGATGAAATGGGATAAATTATGATTTTCAATTTACATAAATTAGTCCACCCTTGCTTTTGTCCTGGCCGCAGCGTCCGGGCGCAAGGGGACATCGTTCGCATCCAATCAACCGTAGCGTTGGCTATTGACGGCAAACACCCGTCCAGCCACACCTGAGATCATCCGGGCCCCCGTCTCAGGTGACCATTTTATGACGGTTAACTTGGTTGAGTGGACAGATAGCAAGAGAACAAGGCGAACCGAAAAACGAAAGGAAAACACACCAACACCAAGACAATTTGTTTACGCGGTCAACGGACGAGAATGATGGCCGGAGTTTATTCCTTTCATTTTTATGAGGATTTTCATTCGAGAAGGTGCCCATCGTTTATGACGAGGGATGAAGACACTCCATTAAAGATTCATGGAATCGCCGAGTCCCGCTTGTGTTGAGCTGGTGAGATGATTAGCTGAAACGCAAATTGAATTGATCTATTTTGCTTTGGCTTAGCGTTCAGTCTGGCCGGAGTGCTAATATCTGTTGGAATTAAAAGCTTTTGCTAAATTGGAAATTTTTGTTTCGAAATGTCTACTTAGGCGAAGGTGAAAAGTTATTCGGAATTATGGTTCAATTATTGATGTATTAATTATAAGCAGATTAGTTTTGCTAAAACAGCTGAAATTGAAGTTATGGAAAAGCATCGTTTGAAAGGGTTTTCGAAGAATTTCTTCAGATTTTTGTTTAATTATTTTAAAAGTCATTCAAGAGACATTTCGCGTTGAATGTCCATCTGCAGCGAATAATTCTGGCTCAGACGAAGATGTGTGGCTGCGGTGACGGATTTCACGATGTGGATCACCTTCGACCAGTCGAGAGCAACGGCAGACGACCGGACACATAAATTAGAGAAGTGTTGGCGACCAGCCTCGCACACATGAGGCTCATATACCAATTCGCCAGAGACAACGGTCTTATCCTTTGATTCCGCATCGCTGTTATCCTTCCAATCCACATCCCCCACTCCTCTCCGGGTGATGCGTTGACGGCGCAATGTTATTCGAGGGCGATTTCCATACTGCTGTTAAAAGAAGGCTGGCTTTTTCGTCTGTTGTAGTGTGCTGCAGGTCAGTCCAGCTTTGATACAGCGGGTCCACCTGTGCTGGCGTTGGGCTCGGGAGTGGTCGGCGGGTACAGCCTCGTAAGCAGTGGAGCCACTCCAGCTGTTGCGAGATGGAATCCGCCGTTAACTTTTGAATTTGATGTTGACTTGGTCGATCATGAGCTGTGTTATGGCTGGGCTGCTTGGAGATCATTGTACGCAGAAAAATTCATGTTTGTCCAAATAACTGTGCTTGTTTGTTTCAGTCAAGACCCGATTCTACAATAGGCAACCGGAATAAACCAACCCCCATCGAAGTCATAGCCACAACAATAGAACCGGATCTAAAAACCTACGACACACATACACACACAAACAATAGAAATGGACAACAACCAACCATCTTCACTGCACAACCGAGCATGCCCGGGATATGGCAAATAACTAGGAGGAAATGCCAAGTTAATTCTCTTTAATTGTTTTTTTTTGCGTGAATTTAATTCACAGTCACCACATACGGTACTTTTTGTGAACCGGCATAGGAAATTGCCTTGCTGTTTCACGAGTCTTACACAATCCTGATCATAATACATTTCCTATATGCTTCTGATCTCTTCATGATTTTCCTCAATCATCTTATTCTTCAGGTATTGGCGACCGTCGGGAAGTCTGTGCCAAAAAAAAGTTCAGCTAACAAGAATAACATTCGTCTTCTAGACGCGCTATGTTCGGACACAACATCTAACTAAGACCTTAATAAAGTCATTAAAAATGGTGAAAGCATTGGCTGCTAAAGTTAACGTAGTACTGCATTTATACCATTAAAAACACGAATTTTTCAAGGATGAAGATGATATGAATGTTTCATGTAATATGAACCGCATGAGATTGTGTAAAGCACACAGTCTTAATTTCCTTGAAAATTTAAATGGACTCAAAAATTTCGCTGGTTTGAATGCTGAAGAAAGTTTCGCGATCCTCAGCCCGAGGATCGTCGCCTTCATTTGATTCTCTACTTCCCTGTCTTACTTTTTCGTGATCAGAACCCTTTTGGTAAGTAGAAGTGAAGTTTTTTATTCTGTTCATTGATCCTCAATCCAATGTCGGTTGGTAGGATCAACTTCTACAATAACTAAACGGTGGTGACAAGCCTTTTTGACCACATTCTAATCAAATACACCGTCAAAGCATTACGAGCAGTTACAAATGTCAGAAAGAATGGAGTCAAGCAACAGTTTATCTCACCGTGAATGCCATCATGAAACTTTCTTTGAAAATCATTTTAACTTAAATAATCATTAAATCCGCTTTGAAATTAGGTGCTCCTTCCTTTTGCGCGTGTGTTTGTGAGTCCCTTTCATCCCTAGATCTCGTGTCCACTTCACGAATCATTCCGCTCCATAAAATCCGATGGTCTGAAATTTATAATGGCTCTCGGGACGATGCTTTACGTTCTACTTCGGGCTGCGGTTTTGTCTATCCACCATCCACACAGCTAGTCATCTAATCCGGTGATTCACGATTTCACTGAAGACACGGAATGTGCCGCATGCACGATAAATGGGTAACGAATGGCAAAGCGAACGAAGTACGGCCAAAAGCGGAAAGAAACCAAATACGGTGCCATTTCCCATTTCCACCAACCAGCAAGAACTGTAAACCGTTTCGAGCTGTAAGAAATGCAACCAAAGATCGTCTTGCACATTTTCTGACACTTTGTATGCTGTCGTCGAGTCAGGTGGAAACATGCGGCGGTGTAGTAAAGGGGGAGCAAAGCCAGGAGACAAAAACCCACGATGACATGAAGTTGCGATGCGAAAAGGTGCGACAGAACGTTGGATCAACGAAAACTCAACCACCCGTTACGCTGGAAGTACCCTTTTTGGTTCAAGTTTCTATTACATTTAAGGCAGGCCTTCTGCGCGGGAAGAACAGCCGGCGCGACGGCAAGCTGTCCAGTGTGGATTTTCACGTGTCGTCTTCCGTCGGGGTCAGGGTGTAGGTCGGATGTAAGCTGGGTGCTTCAAGCCGGTACTGTGCTGCTTCCTGCGTTGGAAAAATTCAGCAGCGTCAGACATTGCAACGGGTGTGTCGTCCCGTTGACAGTCTGCTCTGGACCGGAAGTAGTGTGCGTGAGAGCGCCAACCGGCACCAGATGGTACGCTGTCCGGTCTGGGAGCCCGACCGAGGTTAAAGGTCTTCCAAACTTGCAAAGGTACTACTATGTGCACGCGTCATATCCTAGCAGGTGAAAGCTAGAACCTGGAACAACCGGTAGCAAAGTTACGAGACCCCAAACCCGCCTCCAATGATGCTGAGTAAGGGCAAAATGGTACATTCTTTCACCGGTCAGTTACGAACGTTGGGACCGGAGGCCCCGTCGTGGGGTTTCTTCTCTCCCTCTCTCACCTTTTATCCCCAAGCCCATCTTACATGGAGCTGGAATTCAATTTTCCACCTGCGAATGAATATCATTCGTAATGCGACGAACTGTCGCATAGAAACTGCCGGCATGAAGCTGAACTGAACGGGCCACACAAAGGATACGCAAACACACTGCACACGTAGGATAAAATCCGTCCTTTCAGATAAGATAAACCGAGGTGGAAATTTATTGTAAAAGATTCGTGCCAGTGTCGGATTTTCTGATCATCGAATGGCCACGGCTACGACGGACGCTCTTCGGCTGTGTGTAAGCGTGGCTGGGTTGCTGTTGGCGAATAGAAATGAATGGATTGAATAGTGTCGTAAAGGTGTTTAGAGCTAGAGAAAGTAAGCTAGCCGAGGACCACTGACGGTATAAGTCGTCTCGAAGGGCTGGATGATGATTCTCTTGCTGCTGCTGCTTCAGATCGAAAAAGTGTTACCATTTGAATTTCGATCGAAATCATTCCACTCGTTAGAAGACCGGTTTGAAGAAGCACTTAACGGGTGAATGGTATAATCGGGTTCTTTTTCTTCCTCACCTTTTGCTAGGGGAAGAGCAGCGAAATGAAAAGATTGCGCTTGGAGAGTAAAGTTCTTTGTGGGAGCTTTAGCTTTAGATAGAGATGCGATTAAATACCGTAAGGAAGATGTTCCTCCGTACGACGAGAAATCAAAACTAGATATTGATGTTGCCTACTTAACGCAATATGTTTGGTCTGCTTTAAAAGTGGTGACTTCACTTAGATATTTAGTGTTTCTTTAAGCTTAAATGTCCCACAGTGTATTCATAAGTTTCTATCTCATCTTCAGGCTAAAATGTTTAATGCTATTTATTACGGTTAATGACTGTTCTAACACTGCCCTATAGCTCGATAGCAGCAGATGATTGATTGCTGTTAAAAGTTCAGAAATTATAAATGAGTTGACATATGAATAATTGCCAGCTGCGTAGAAAGGTTCTCCAAATGCTATTAGGACTGATAGGGCCTTGAACTCGCCAGTATCATGAAAAAACTTTGCTGCAACAGCATGTTTTCTAACAGTGATGTAGTTACATTTTAAGATACCTGGTTGTGAATTCACTTAGCAATACATTTTTAAGTCCATTTACAATCATAGCATGTTAGTCATTGATAAATACTGTATCATTGGAACTATCACGTATCTTGAAAGATGAAAATTTTATGAGTTGTATATTTTTCAATATTGCTGTTAAAAACTAGTAACGTATGCATCTATCAAAACTAAAATTAATTTAAATTGTAATCATAATAAACTTCCTTCACATGAAATTTCCTCCACAGACAACGATAACGGAACTTGGCATTCGGCTCAGCCTAAACTTCAGTTTAAATAAAGGGTCTCATAATGGAATTCCTTTCAAGGCCTTGAATCTCAGTTAACCCTCCTTCGAAAAAATAGACTCAATTTTTTTTTTGTTTTGCATTACACTTGAGAATCTCTTTCGTCGTATTTTTTGAGTAATTGTCGACTGTGCAGGCATTGAAGGCTTGGAGTGGAGATTCAGGGTAATAATGATGATTTGGTCCACATTTATGTTAACAGTATCAGCATATCAAATAAAATAAGGGCGGTTTGGTGGCCGAGGCGACAGCGGCGCCGGTCGTCACACGAAAGACGAAGAAGTATTAGCAACCCTGAACTTTAAGCGTAGCTAAAACATAAAAAAACAGCTTCCCTATTTTCTATACCAACGAGACAATTTTCTTTCAAAAACTTCTTTAACAAGTTTCATACTTTGGGACGGTCATTGCTATAAAACCAGTAACTGTAAAAAATACACGTAAACTGTATACTTCACCTAGACCAGGGGTCAGCAAGTTCCTGCCTGTAGGCCAAATTTCCACCGCTAACTTTTTTAAATGGCCCGCAAGAAAATATTGATAGGTCTCATAAAGAACACAAGACCGCTTTACCAAGGCTTCAGCTGCTTCTTACTATAATTCAACTTTAACCAGAGATCTGGTTCACATTCAAGGAACGCATTGTGACTTAAAAATCCTCAGAATTCTTACATACACAACACGGTTACAATGAATTGGTGAGTGAGACAATATGGAAGCGTAAAGCAAGTATTAGACATTCCAAAAAGTACTGTCGGGTAGTTTGTAGGGTTAATTATGAATTGCAATATTAATTTATGTTGTGTGTTGCGAATTGCAATCCCTGGCTGGCAGTAACGAGGTGAATCGATTCCTTAGTAAAGTTTTCTTTTCTAGTCATCTAAAATTCTTCCGCTTGGCCGCCTGGTCGGGATCAAAAAGAACGATCCTTTCTTCGTCCTAACGATCGACACGCCAGACCACGTCATCCTTCGGTTCGGGTCCGTCCGCCAATGTCTTACAAAGCGATGCGTTCCCTCGCGACCGTCCTCTAGCGATCGCGTCGTTACCATAAAGTAACATTAGGTTTATATAATATAATATTGTTAGGATCTAGTTAATGATTGAGGACGTTCAAAACTGGAACATATGGCTCATAGCTTCAGTTTTCATTAAGTTTTAGTCCTTTTATAGAAAAGTATGCCTGTTTCTCACGCTGCCGTAAAGAGTGTTTTGCTCAAAGCGACTAAGCACTAACGCAGTTAACAATTGATTGAATGGCGCTTATTGCTCTAGAAACGTATATGAAAGCAGGCGTCTTCATAAGAATGTAACGCGGTTTTTCGAATATCGTTATTTTTCGATAACCAGTATCAAACGCTTGGTTTGAACATTCCTAGTTCTCTGGTGGCCCGGAACTGGTAATTTCAATTAGCTATAGTTATTCAAAACAAAAATCTCTCCATCCATAATTTCTTCGTTCGGATCAGTGCTGTAAGTGCGAAAGAAGAGTCAAACGAAGTTTCCTGAATTTAAAAGCTATAACTACTTCTTCTACTGCAGCTCCATAACCTCGAGAGATCTTGGCCAGTCATTTTAGGCGGAGACTTTGAAGACTTCTACTTGCTTATAATCAGTACTATGTGGGGGGTGATGTTCTAGCCGAGAATCTACACCCGTCTTGCCTCACTGCCTGAACCGCCTAAACTTTCCATTATTAACCAGTTGAATTTTTGGATGGGTGTTTTTCCAGCATACATATAAAACCTATTATTTTTTTACTTTTTGTTTTAAAATATTTATACCAACCAGCGGACGAAAACCAATATGAGCCAACCAATCGATCTGTCCTGTCAGTAGACTATAAAAATATCCTCCCAGGATGTAAACGATCACCAATTTCCATCCGGAATCACAATTCCGTTGCACACACACACACACACACAATGCCAAAAGAAATCCACCAAACAGCACGGCACGGGAAGTAAATTATTTGCAGCCCCCTGGCCTGGGACCGCCACCACCCCATGGGTTGCTTCGTTGTCCCCATGGGACATAAATCTAGGCGATGTGAGCGAACAACACGACGGCTCGTGTAAAATAAAACACCTCTTGCCACCTTTTTTTTCGGGACGCTCCTTTCAGATGGGCTTTCGTTTTCCTTTCGGGCGTTTCGCGGTGGCGATTTGTTACGTTCGAAAGTTTTTCATTTTGGGAGTAACGTGATGGGCAACCCGCTGGTTCGCGCTGCCAGCTTTTCATGCGAGGCACGTGTTGAAGGCATAAGAAATCCACTGTGTGGTTGGAATTTAAATTTTACCTGGCTTCCCACTATCGGGAACATTGTTGTTGTTCGGTTTGGGGAAAGCCTTCTCGGCTCATGTTTCGATACACCAAGGGTGGCTTTTTGTTTCGCCTTCTCCCCCTGTTTAGGTGGCAAATGGGAGTGTGGCCGACAGAAGGAGATAATTTATCAAATAGGATGAAGAGCGAAAATAAATCCACCTCCGCCACAACGCTCCCAACTCGGTATGTTATGGTGTGTGTGTGTGTTGGGTGTTTGAACAAGGGAATCGGTGACGAATGGTTTGAATGCGTGAATTTTCAATTCAAGATATGTAACAAAACAAAGTCAATTAGGAAATTGATATCCGGTGCTAGACCAGCAGAATAGACAATGGTGTTTTTACGATGCAATAACGATCTGCTGTTATTTATTTTCCTTCATAAAATTAGCCTTTATTTCGTTTCTATAATGTTCGTGTTTTAATTGTACTTTAATTTACTTTTACATTTTAGCATTTTCACTGATCGATCGCGGAAAGGGATTTGCGTTGGTTCAGGTAAACTTGTGTTACTCGCTTGCCTTTCAGTTAGCTACTGTATGATCATTGTGCGGTTGCATGATTCATTCGTCTGAATTCATTCGGTGATTCATTTCAATTCATGCAAGGGTCGTGATGACGCTACAAAATACAAAAAATATGTACATAATTATACAATAATCGTCTGACCACAAAAATATACCAATTCTGAAATGCAATGAGTTTAGAAAACATCTTCTAATTCCAATAGGCATATAAAAGTAAGTAGCTGTCTTTCAAAACTAAATGTTGTTCAGAATTTAATATCTTTCTTGTTTGGAAGGACGGTCAGAATGTGTTATTTTTATTTCTCAGCAAAACAATTTTTTACATATTTTTTTTTATTTTAAATTAAGTAATAAATTTTAAAAATCAATTTAATTGCCCTAACTAACTCATTTTAAAAGCGACAAAGGTCTATCAAGACTTGGCGATAGGTAGACTAAACCGTTTAAACCTTTGCTATCAAAGTTATCAGATCTTGTCTTCATGTCTTGAATGTCTTCTATAATAGTTAACTCAAATCATTTTTTCTTGGCACCACAACCTCGAGAGGTCTCGGCCAGCCATTTCTGGCTTTCTGTGTCTTCATTTTACCCGTAAGCAAAGTAGTTAGCCCTGCGTACGGTAAGGTGGTCTGGATGGGATTGGATCCCTGATCATGCCATGTGAAAAACGGAACCATTATCGTCTTGGCCACCGGATCCAAACTCAAAACTCCCAAAACTCAAATCTTTAATCCTATTTTAAAACCTCAAACTTTATAACTTCTTGCTAGGCACACCCTCACAGTACTGTTTTTTTTAAATGGATTTAATTTAAAGAAGGAAATCCACACAGCGCAAAAGCTGCCGAAGTTGCCGTGAAAATGATCCCCCAAGGAACTCTTCATCTGCAGACGACAAGCGCTAGCAAGGAACATTATCCTGGGACTCATTGGAAAATCACCCCCATCCCACAAACCAGTACACGCTTACTTTCGCACGCTTACTCCTTTTTATGAATTAAATTCCACTTTGTTGTGAGCTCCCGAAGGAATAGCACGTCGCTGTAGGTGTTGGCGTTCACCAGAATGCTGTGTCTGTTCTGTTCCTGTCAAACCAACCTAAAATCTAAAGGCGAACGATATTTCCCTTTCTCTAAAATATCCCGCCCCTAGTGATGTTGTAGTTCTATTAGCGTTCTCGCGGGGGCGCCTTTGGAGTGAAGAGGTTCATTAATTAATTTGTTCATAAAAAAACGACAACGTTTGTTTGTGGTGTTGGACGAAGTGCGTGTAAGTACGATGTTTGTGGTGGCACTTGGCTAAGATTTAAGCACAATGACGTTAGTTTGCGGGAAAGACCGCTGGTGTAGCTTTCTGCCTTAGACGTAACCGCAAAAATGGATTTTCCTCGCGAAAATCTCCCGCCCGAGAAAGGGCAAAAGAATTAATCCCCTGAGGAGAGTGCCGTAAAATGTGCCACCAAAAGGCAGGAAACACTCAGCCCGATTATCAAAAGTTCGGTCCATTAAATGTCCGCCGTCGTGCTCTAATGGATGATCATACCGAGAGCGCGATAAGGATGAGGAGCTTTTAAAAACACGCTGAGCGATGATGGACTTCATCATCCGGGGTTCAGGAGGATTGTTCGAAAATCGTGGTTAGGTTGTTACTGCAGGCTTAGGATGAAGGCTTAGGTTTTTTTGACCTCTTCTCGCCAAAAGTTACTTTTTATTTCTGGTCTCTCAGCCCATTCTGCTTAAGCTATTCAGTTTGAACGGCCATGTTTTTGGATCTTTTTTTGTTGTTTTGGTGAACACCTGTCCGATGTGGGATGGTGGGATGGAAAGAGTGTCGATCAAACTCGTCCATAGGCTTAGGGCCTCTGGCCTTTCGCTGTCTGTCATCGTGGTCTGTCTGACCCGGCTGGTCGCTGTCAACGGGGAGCTGGAGGAATGAAAGTTTAATGTTGGCACCTTTCATTTACCATTCGATTAATAGTGCTTCCTTAGCTGGAGAGCCATTGTTTTCCCGGTCGCTGAGTGCATTCGCTCGCGTGGTTTAATCGCTGGGCTACATGGTGTCTCGGGGGGGATATTGAAACAGTATGAGCTGCGGTTCCATGATCTTCATCAGCCGCAACCGAGCGTAGCACACGGTTCGGTTTTGTTGTGACCTTCCGGAAGTTCTGGAAATCGATCAATCGGCTGGAAAGCGGACCGATTGTTTTACTCCGACCTAGAACGGTGGTGTTGATGGTTGATGAGGTTGACGACGACGACGACGTTACCCGGACCGGTAGCAGTACGGTACACCATAAATTACCCCATGACACAGGCAGTCAATCAAGCCGACGCCACCGACAAACCGAGCTAACCGACAAGAAACATACTTAATGATCCAGAAGATACTGGGATTTAGGCAAACCCCGGGCGGGAAGGGCGAAGGGCATGGATGATGTTGGTCGAGGTGTTGGTTGGTACATGTTGGCTTAGTACACGGCACAGCCGAGCATCCGAACGCATTCTTGATGTCGCTTGCTTTTGTCAACCCTTGTTTCGCTCATATTTGCCTAAGGGTGTGTACAGCAGCAGTGGGCCCTACTGCTGGGCTGGAACCGTTCGGGAGTTGGCCGAGGTCAGCTTCATGCGTTTGGCATGCTATCAATCTTAATTAAAAGCATTTTGGTTTGCGATTCCTGTCGCGAGCGATTGTGATAAGAGCTGTTCATCCATTTTATTTGATCCATTTCCGGTGCGTCCGGGGCGCAAACGGAAGAATTTGCGGCAAAGGCCACGATGATTGACAGTGCAAGGTTGTGCCATTACCACGGGGCCACACCATACAGCGACACGCTTCACCGGTCAACCGGTCAAGTAGATTTGAATAGATCGCAATGGTCGATTGATGTGTCAGGGATTAGCGAAATTGACGGGAAGCGTTTTATCAAACGTAACGGATTGGTTGACGGATCGGTTGACTTCCGACTCGCGTCTTTGGACAGCTCCAGTTTCGGTAAAGCGTGCGTTACAGGACGTGTACTTGGTTGGCGGGAAACATGATTCATATTATTGTTTTATCATCTGGTTTAAGGAGCTGAATAAAATGGCAAATACTGGATTTAGGAAGAGTGTTAAGAATTCATAATGTTGTAGGAATTTTCTTAGATTAACTGTGTGTATATATCAAGCCTTTGTCAGAAAATCACATTTTATATTAGGCCATACACTTATAACATTTTTTTAAACATATTAATCGTAGAATTTATACAAAGATATTTATATTGTTTCTGAAATTAAGACTTTTACAGCAACCAAAGAGTTTATTAATGAATATAGTTGTGATTATATTTGATGAATGCTAAGGCGTTTCCAATAATGACGCGCTTGGCGAGATCCGATCTTCTCACGATAGGACTGGGAGTGGAACATCTTTTAGACCGTAGCCAGGACTGACGATCCAACCTAAAACACTAACGTGGCCTAGTAGCTCGTGAAGCAAAAAAGATTAAGATGTTCAACGAATTTCACTCATCATACTTCGTTGAGCTGGTTTTCGATATGAAAAAAGTGTACAGAGTTATTAATTTGGGATGGTGTGATGGAATTGATACGCTCTTCAGAAAGGCCCGGATATTTCATTGACAGACGAAATCGGTGTTCAAGTGCAAGTGGTTCAGATGGTTTAGCAGTTGCCCAATACAGGTGTTATGGGTCAAATGGGACATTTTAGAATGTTCACACAGCATACATGGAAATCGATTCTCGTACAGACCTTCATCTAGTACGCATGACGGACTTTCCAAATACGGGTAAAATAAAGCAAGGAAGACCGGATTGGCTGATAGAACAACATTTCTTGAGGTTGTAGATACAAGAGAAGATGAAAAAGCTATTTAAGTGAATCATAAACTAATGTGAAATATTAAAACTGTTTGACTCAATTCAACTCGTGGTGCCAAACCAATGTTATGCGTATTAATATTGGCAAATGTACAGTTGATACGTTTTTCAGAAAAATATTTGCTCAATAGCAGATTGCAAAATAGTTAATACCTCTGCCCCCCGTACAAATAAAGTTCGTGACCTAGTCATCCTCCTAAACTGCAGACGCACACAGACTACTACGGACAGATGATCACAATAGCACTCTGTACACTAAGCTTTATGTTGCGAGTATTCAAACAATTTTTTAGTGTGAAATTCCTGCACTGTGCAATTGTTCGACCGATCCTAGAATTCGCGAGCATCATCTGGGCCCCTTCACAACAATATTTTTTCAACACGAAAGAATTAGTGCAGCGTCAGGTTGCACGTTGTATTTTTTTCCATGGTCTCGTGTCTCTGTGTGTCCCTCGTATTATAATAGATACCTTTTATTTTCATTAGAACCGTCCGAACACAGAAGAATGGCACAGCGCATATTCTTATGTAAACTGATCAGTGGTTATATTGACGTCCTGTCGATTCTCGAGAAAATCAGTATTCAGGCTCCTAGCAGGAAATTAAGTCCCAGGGCATTTTAAGCACAAACTTCAGAACGACTAATTTAACCTTTTAATGAAAGTGGTACAATTCTACAGCTCTCCAGATAAAAATATCGATTTCTGTTTAAAGTAGTATACGGACCTTATGCGCTTTACGCTAAGTGAACTGAAGAATAATAAAGGAAAATGTAATTTTAGAATAGTCATTCAAGTTATTGTTACAGCATGTTATCTTTTCTTCGTATTTTCCTCAGCAGTCCAGGATTTAATATGTTCATAAAGCTAATTTCTTTTTGAAAAGTAAAAAGATCTTGGCAAGTAAAAATCAAATTATTTGCAATGAAAGGTGATAAAATGGATCATTTTCACAGCACCTTAAACCGTTCCACTTAACGACACTGATAATAGTTAGCTGCACAATACCCTTCGATCGAACGATAGCAACAGTAACATACCCCGGTGCTGCATGGTACTACGGCAACTACAAGAAATCGATTTCAAAGCAATAAAAATAAAACGTACCAAGTGTCAAAAACGAACTGGAAAATATGATATTATATGAAATAACATCTTCGATTGCTATCGATACAAACAAGCACGCGGCTAAAGTGTAATTCCCCAGCAGGCAAACATCGGGACAATACGGAACATCATAAACTGTAACGAATGGGAGAAAGCTTCCGAGAACCGGTTGAAAAACAACTGGCAAGCTAACAGGGGGTGGATAGCCATTTCATTTCGTTTTTATTTCCATTTGCAGCAAAACACTATCATCAGCCGCCGTCCATGCCCGGGTTTAGGCTGTGAGCGGCGTCCGTTGGACTGAAGGCATCGTTCCGTAAGAAGGTACGGGAGACAAGCGGCTTGGGCAGCAAAACTCGAGAAATCATTTTCCACAAATCGTTACCCGTAATGGGGGTGACTAAGGCGGGCAATCGGGCAAACGGTTATCGGTTTTATCGATTGTTAACAAAGTGCAAGATTGTTGTGCCTCCCGTGCCACGCACAAAAGGTTCCCACGTGAAAAATCCTTAACCTCCCCCCGCCCTTGGCAAGATTATCGCGAGGAAAATGGTGAAAACAACTGTGCAAGTTCGGCCGTGAACAAATACGCCTTCGATTGGATTTATTAAGGTAATACGAGTAAAGCTGTGCGGGAAGCAATGGGGTGGGGGGGGGGGGGTGGCTTGGGAAAAGAGGATAAAGGATCGTGTTTTATTTTACAGCACACCTGACCCAATCCCCCTGGTTGCCTAACCTGGTACAAATGTTTTCCTCCCAGGGGGATTACCACCTTCCCAAAACGCATGCTTGGAAGCTGGATGTTGGCGGTTTTTCTTTCCCTTAACCCAGGGTGGTTTTTCCAGGAAAGAAACCCCCCCCCCACCGTACCATACCCGGTGAACGGAGTAACGGTGCAGTGGGTAAAAAATGAACTTTCGAGCCTGCTTGACGTCTAGGTTGGGAAATTCCTCGTACGAAACCGAGCACCTCGTTCACGCACCATGGGAAGGGCTGTACCAAAACAAAACAGCCATTGATCCCACAACAACACCCAAACTTCCCCCGAAGATGTTAAACCCGATTCATAAACAAAGCATCCAGCTCGCAGGCATACGGTTGACCGATACGACCGAGCGCTGATAAACTCCGTGACGCCCGTTTCTTGACGGCGGTCGGTCGATTGAACAGTCTTTAAATTTAACGATCTGACCGCGCTAGAAGATTGTTGCTATATCGGCAATATTTTAACGATTGCCAATAATGGTTCAATAGTTTTTTTTTCGGGGGGGGGGGGGGGAGGGGGGTGGTGGGGGGCTTAGGAGTTTTGCTTCGGTCGGTAAATTGTTGCTGCCCTTTCCGGCCAATGCTTGGTGGGTAGCTAAATGATGTGCTATCAAAAGTTAAGTGGTACGCGTTAGTGAATGAACTTTTTGGGGTTATTTTTTTCCTTAGGGAACATTAAAAGTCAATGGAGTGGCATGATGGGTGAATAGAGTTATTATGTGGTATAATACTGCAATTACGATTCAACCATAAACAGTGAAACTTGCGAAAAAAGAGTTCTTATTGTAAAAAATGATTATTTGGTAGATGCCTTTCTAGGGTTGCCCAATTATTGTCTATTCTTGCTATCATATATGGACTTGTATCACCAGGGTAGCTTGATATCAGTGCCAAACGCACAACTTCTTGCAACGTTATGAGTTTTGTATCCTTGCAACCGTTAATGTACTTGTGGTCAAAATTTGTTCTCCACTCCAACAACATATCCCCCCCCCCTCCATCACCCTCACCACCCCTTCACCCATTTTACAGAAAATTTGATGCGTGTGTGATCACATCGATGCATTCATTCATCGTTTCCACTCTGACGTGATGCTAATAGGTTGAGTGGAATTTATTGTTCCATTCCATACCAGCAGGAATACGACTGTATGCGAATAAAGCATACGGCTATACTTTTTATTTTGTTGGGTGATTTTCCAAGTGATTTTATTGGGAAGGGCGTTCCGGTGGCTGAGGTGATAACGGTGTCGAACCTCGCACGATAGTACCGGGGATCAAACTCTATTCAGACCACCTCTCCGTACACAAGACTGACTATTCAGCTACAGATAAAATAAAGTCAAAGAAAGCGAGAAATGGTAGACCGAGACCTTTCAAGGTTGTAGAGCGAAAGGCGAAATGGATTTTATCATTTGATTATTTTTTTATCATGGTGGAATCATTGATTAAGCCTTGGATACTTTGCGTAGCTTAAGGACCATGAATCGCGTACTACCACATTTTTAACCGATTCAAACCACCACTTATCGTTATCAATATTTCTAGTTCATCAATTAGGGTATTACTTATGGACTAATCTCCAACGACTGTTTAGATATAGGTCTAAAGACTGTTTTCTGTCACGTGAAACTTCGACTATTGATGGCTGATCTTGCCCGTCGTTGGTTCTTGGATTAAAGATCATTATGGTTGAAGTCATACCATACAATATCAACAATAAAAATAGAGTTAAGAAAGGCCCTGCAATCTAGAATATATATCTGCAATTAAAAATTTACAATATATAAACCAGATAAGCAAATATAAAGCCTCGCGTACAAAGAACTACAGCCAGTAGCAACCGGAAGCTTGTCAACGGTAAGTCTCAATCCAGGAATGGCGTAGCAGCCTTTTTTTCCTAGAGCAACACCATTTGCTTCTTAAGAAATGAAACGTATTAAATCTGGTTCAATTTTTCACCATTACCACCAAGAGTTGGTGAAACCGGGTGATGAATTGAAGACGCCATTTCGAAAGCGAGAAAACCTTGGCGCATTGCGTCCGAATTTTCCCGCCGAACAAAGTCACTGTTATCGGAGCGAGGTGGACGTAACATTCAATTGAAGCTAGAATAAGGGAGCAAGAAAGAGAGAGGGAGGATGAAAGAGAGATGAGAAAGGCAGGTGAATTCAATTTTCCATGCCCGACCTCAAATCCCTTGTTCACCCTTCATCACACCGGTGCCAGATTGAGGTTGGGTGTGGGCACGATTGGCACTGGTCTCGGTGTGAGCTGGCAACGGAGGATTCGGTAGCTTCAGTGTGCCAGCAGCATCAACATTATCGTAATCTTGTTTATTGCACACCATTTGCGTCTTGCCAAAAGGGTGGTATGTCGGGCTCGGAGTTGTTGTGGGGAGCGGAAGTAACGACTGTTAATCTCACACCGAAGCGACAAATGCTGCGACAAAGTCGCGAAATACGCCTCCAGCCGAAAGGGGGCGTGATCCTTGTCGCGGTAAGGATCTAGAAGCTGGCAGCAATCTACACCCACCGGCCAGCCATGATAGTGACATCGTAAGGCGTCGGGTGAAGATTGTAAGCCACCACCGAACCATTTGTCTTGTTGATTTCCGGGCTCTTCGGGCCCGTTTTTCATGCGGCACACTCTTACGCCGTTCAGCAGAAACGCCGGGGCGAGAATGTAGAAACAAAAACTGAGACATTACAAGATACGTGTGATTGTGATTGTATGTGTGTGTTCTTCCGATGCCAGCGATTGCCCGGAAGGGTGACAGGTGACAGTGGTGGTTCGATGTTTTGTGGACCCTTTGTTCGATGAAAAATGATCCGAAAGCCGGAGGTTGTGCAAAGGACATCGATTGCTGGGACGCCAATTCCTTGCCGCTACATGGCGATACGCTGGCATGGAATGGGGAATATCCTTTTCCAGCGGACCAAAACTAACATTATTGGATGTGGTTGTAGCGTGACGGGAGCAGGAGTAGGCTTCAACCACACAGGTGAGCCACGGTGAGCCCACAAACCTTCCAGAGCGTTCTTACGAGTGTGTGTGAGTCTCTGTCCCGGGCGTTGCGTGTGAAGTTGACCAGAAGTAAGTCGTTTCCGGTGTCCCTCCGGTTCGGTTTCTTTGGAGAGGGGCGTTTTCGCTGGAAACTCGAGTGTGATGAAAGATATTCGAGCCTGGGCGTGCGGATTACCACCGGGGGTTTGCTCAGTATTTTATGGGCTCGATCGGTTGGCCCCGTTGTACACCATTGAGTCTGAAAGAGAAATGTGTACTGATGCTCGTGCACGGGTAAGAAATGCTTGTCTCTCAGCCGACGACGAACGGTGTTGATAGTATGTGAACGCACCGGCCCCTCAACTCTATGGAATCGTTTTTCATTTTTATGCTTTAATAAATTATCTGTGTACCGTTTGCTTTGATAAAGTTGATAAAACCAG
The DNA here is from genome assembly GCF_013141755.1 of Anopheles stephensi. Lineage (NCBI taxonomy): Eukaryota > Metazoa > Arthropoda > Insecta > Diptera > Culicidae > Anopheles > Anopheles stephensi. The sequence goes on from NC_050202.1 coordinate 46,338,361, forward strand.
GTAATGCTGCTGCTTCTTTCGCTTATGAAAATCAGTGAAATGGTATTGCTTGTGATTGTATAATGTTCAGATGAATTTTACAAAACGAAAGTACTGTTCAAATAGACACTTCAATGGCATATTAACTAGATTATGGGTGATTTAGGCAATTACAACGATAATGAATATAGCAACATAATATTGAACGTTCACCAAAAAAAGGGCTTTAAATAAATTTGTTGACAATGTGTGCTTATAAAGAAAAAGTAAAGATTAAAAAGGGAACTTGGGATTAAAGTTAGACTCAGAACAGAGGTATGGATATCTACACATGCGGGGATGAATAAAGGAGAACGTGTATTGGGCGAACGCTCCCTACGGTAGAGTTAGAGATCCATGTACATTAAGAGTGGCAAACTTGGTAACTCTCTTGTTATGTTCGATGTGAATCTTGGCCGAGGTTCGGTGAGTGACTGCTCGCTGCAGTACTTCAAGTGTTTTCTGAGACCTGGTAGGCAAGAAAATAGTTCGACTAACTTAATTTTTAATATCTTGTATATTTTATTACTCTAAAAACTGTATTTAAAAATATAATGATTGAGTGAATGCATCAAGCTTATATAATCTTTCCATTCCCTTTATTTGATTAAATTAAAATTTCACTTTTTTTAAATCTCTACAGTTCCTAAATTATCGTTTGATAGTGTGCATAGTGGTAAAGGTGCCAGTTGTTCACATGAAAGGACTAATATCTTATCACATCCGATTAACTAGACTTGATTGTCCAGCTAGACTTATTTATCTAGACTGGCTTGTTCTTGTTCTAGCTAGACATTATGGTCTACTGATGAGTTATTAAGTTATTGAGAAATTGAATTTAGTTATAATGTGCTAGAATATGGTTTGCACTTGGTCATATATTGTATTGAGAAAATGTTATCATGAATGAACAAGGGATTTCAGCGAGCATATGACTATGGGAAATAATTCTTCAACCCATCATGTGTTATGTGTATATCTTTACATGACATCCTTTTGCTATTTTCAAATAGTTCTATATTTAAAGACATATAAAAATACTTCAATTAAGCACTTACCCATCACACCACGCATTGGTCATATTTAAGCCAGTTGATTAAGCTTTGATCCCTATTTTTATTGAAATGGTTTAAAGAAAGGTGAGTCGGATGCGCTTTCTCGCCCTTTTGCTCGCTTAGATGGTATTAATTTTCTCACCAGCCAATCAATTACCATCGAGGCCCCGGACCATCAGCTGAACGCTTCCATCCGGGAACAAATTGTTGAGTGCATTACCGGACAGGAAATTGTGATGGGGCGGCTTATTGAAATTTCCCAACCCTGCGCGTCCGGAAGCCCGTTTTGATCAGTAAGGGAACAGAGGAGGATGAAATTGAAATAAGGAAAGCCAAACCTGCTGCATCACCTTCCGCGCAGTTGGGTGTCTACTAATTTGCACCATTCCTACCGTTTTCCAGCCATCCGCTTTGCTCTCTAAATTTAGAACCTTCTACCGTGCCCCCGGTCACATCCCGGAGGTCGAGGCGAGAAGACGTCAACGGTTGCCGTTTAAATGCTTTGTTTACCCTGCTTAAAACACGGGCAGCACGGAACCGCACCGAAAGGGACAGGATTTGATGCCGGACAAAAGGCATCAAGAATCGAGCCGCCGTACAGGCCAGTAAGTACTTTGGGGCCGAGGAAACACAATTATTTCTAACTTTATTACCGCATTCGGCGTCACGTAGTCACGGTCCCGGTCGGTGTGTCGGTCGGCCTGTGTCAGTCGCTGCCACGGGATCAGATTTCCCCAGCCACGTCCGTGTCCTGCTTCGGTTCGGAACAAACAGCTGAACTGGCAATCAGAGCCCGTTTTGACTGTTTGCTTGTTTGCTCACGGTGCTCCTGATGACGGACCAGTCCGGATGGAAAGCGAGTCGGCGTGTGTGTATGAGAGAGTGTGCTCGGTTTGAGGTTCGTCCCGATTACGTACCAACCCAACGGTATGATACCTGAACCTCTCGTCCACTGTGAACGCATCTACGGTGACAGCGCATTTAATCAGCTACCGAGTCGGGCAAGGGACAGTTTCAACCATCTTGCACGACATCGCTCAGACGCTTCTTCCCGTAGAGACGACAAACGACAGCTTCCCGATTGGTGCAGTCTGTCGTGTGTCCCTTTTCCTGAGTGTCCTTTTTTTCTTCTCCCGCACTGGTGGTAGATTGTGAGGTTGCCTTAGCTAGCCCAGACACAGGTTTGGTGCCTGAGTTGGCTGCATTTTATGTGCGACAACAACAGAAGGCCGGCCGTTTCCAGGGAATGAGCTTACAATCTGTGCACTTCCGGTGAGGGTCGGTTTCTGAGAGGAACGGGGGATACTTGAGCTCATTACAATCAGCCAAGTAAGTCCGGTTGATCGAGGATTTGAAATGCTGGATGACAGTATGAGTGGCGGTCTACTTGAAGTAACATATGGCACATGAGTTCTAAAGAAGTTGAGCTCACAGCTTTAAAAACCTTTTTGAGAAATTTTAATAACGATTTAAACAGCTACATCTTTGAAGGGTTTGTATCCAGCAATCGATGAGGCTGTAAGTTAACCATGTGTAAATATCGCTTTTTAGGAAACTCCAAACATCGTTTACAATGACTTGAATTAATGTATTAAGAACAAAATTAATAATACGTTACTGGTGATTGTTCTTTACCTTTGAACAGCAGATAAATGCATTAGCTACTCCACGAGCAAGAAAACTCAAACAAAATGGCAGCAAAATTGCAAAAGATCCACAAATCCCGTGACATCATTTACAGCTCAATCCCAGCGCCGCATCGTCGTGTTGCCGGATCGTGTCTGTTACTTATTTGGTGCGCTTTGCACACCATCCCATTACGTCGAGCGGCTCGTAATGAAATTAAATTGTTTTTGTTTACCCCCGGCGCTTCGGTTCTGCCTTGCGGAAAAGTTCTAATCCGCTTACTGACCGCTTCGTTTTTGTGTGCCCCGTCCGTGCCCCACACTCATCCAGACTCCGTCATCCGTCATCTGACATGATGGACAGCATCACGGGCGCACTGCGAGAAAAGTTCTCGGTCATTCATTTCGTTAGTTTTGGACGATCGGCAAGCGCTTCGGTGTCGGGATGGTTTGCGCGCGGGGTTTCTGAGGGATGCCGCTTAGAAACGGAACGCCTTAGGAAAGTTGAGGGTTTACCGCTCTCGCACGGGAATGTGGGGCTTCACCCACAGGGCTAAGGATTTATTGAAGCATTTGTTACATTCCAGCTTCTCCTGCCAGTCGAGTGTCAAAGGACATTGCGGCCTCCGGTCTGGTCGAGGGCTCTCGCTCCCGACTTCCGATAATCCCGGTAGGAAAAAGTTATAGCATCGTGTTGGTGAATCAAATGAAACAACAACCCGTTGGTTGGGGAAGATGGTTGGGCTCCGTGGGCAGCTCCAGACCCAACAGTTGGCTAATCCCTTTGCCCGGTTGAGTTACACTAAGCTGTCCTGCTGCTGTTGGTGACCGAGGCTAAGCGAAAGAAAAAGATCGGGCCGAGCTGGACCCGAAGGCGCGTGGAATTAGAGCAGTAAATTGAGAAATGGCTAATACCCTTCAGGAGCTGCTGCGGCACGAAATGTTTGTACGAGATGATACGTTTCCGGATGCTTGTCCGTTCGGTGGAAATCGGTTGTGCAAGCAGACGGACGTCGACGAGCAGACGACGAATGGGCTGAAGAGGATGAAATGCATACAAAGCGGTAATTATAGGCTAGAGTTGTTTGAAATTAGTAAGTGAGTGTATTGTGAGTGACAATGTGCAAGTGAAATGGCGGCAAAGGACGAGAAAGGACATAAAGAGGATCAACCGAAGTCTATCGGAGAATGCTTTGATATATTTGATCCTCTCAATAGTTGAACACAAATTCAATGTTGCTATTTACTACTATCTATGAAATAGTTGTTATATATCCTTATTGAATAAAGACTCAAATCATCATCCAGGGTTAACAGGTTACACTTGATGAGATGTACTAGACTATATGTGCAAAAGCAAATTTAATGAATTATCTATCCTATAATGTCTCAAACGAGCGCAGAGAAGCTAATGATGGAGTAATAGCAGAATAACCTTGATACAGGAATGGCTTTGAGCATAACCAGTTGTATTGGTCTCCAAAAGTTCCTAGATGACTTCGCCATTTGGTATGGCTCTAATGGACTCTTACGTTGTCCGCAGAAGTGTAACGTGGTTTCGTTTGATCGTTCTACCAGTAACTTGTTGAGCCCCATTGCTTGTTTTTCGTCTAATATCCGTTTTGTTTTTAAAGAAATTGTGCTGTTTCTGTGTGCAATCGATCCTTGAATATTCTTGAATCGTTTGTTCTCCTGCTGGAGTGACGGTGATTGCTACGATAAGGCTTGTCAAGATCAAGTGAATTTCAACTTGGCGTTTGCCAGAGGTGACTGTTCATTCTTATTCCTATCAGTTGAAACCATTCCCACTTACACTCATCTTTTATTGCAGGACATCTGTAAAATACCATTGATGCTCCTTTCCCTCTCTCTTCTATCTCCCTTTACGCTCATCCTCGTTATCTGCGCATGAGACCTCCTCTCCATATCTCTATTTGACATACGAGTTACAGTCAGTATGATCGACTTATCAGAGCGCAAGTAGCTTTATATAACTCTTGGCATTTTTATGACTTTCATGTCTCGTTGTCAATTTTCTGTTACCATATTCCTTAGCATTTCCTTAATGTTAGTTTTAAAATACATTGTTAAGCCTCTGAATCAGACGCTTGTTTCAATACGAGATTTAATAACTTTTTGGAAATTATCTGTATGATAAATTTCTGCATGGAACATGAAGATCCCTTCACAAGTCAAGGCCCTTTGCATAATTAGATATTACATCTCATGGTCCGTCTACCATGTCAGGTTGCTTTATACCACAACTTTGCCTATACGATTACGAAGTTGATGAAAGGGCTCTTGGTAAACAAAGCGAGAAAAACGAGTTTTCGTGGAAACCTAGCCACGATACATGACAAGACCTATAGGATAACATGGTCTCTGGATATCTGGAAAAGAACAGCAAGAACGAAGATCTCTTCGACTGCAAAGTCCCTTGAAAGGTAGTGTTTAGAACGAGGTGAGAGCTCAGAGACCCAAAACCTCTGGAAATAAACGATAAAAAACTTCTGATAAACGATCATTGATAGACAAGGTCCCTTAGGCCAAGAGGTAAGTAAGAGTTGAGTAAGAGAACGTTTTTGATCTAATAGCAGGCTTTGAAGAAAAGGACTTTTGCAAAACGAGGTATTTTGGAACATAAACATCTAATAAATAGTGCTCATGGACGGTGAGACACATTGGACTAAAATATTTCTTGTACAACAGTGTTCTTGGCGTCTGCCATCTCCAGCCAACGCTGAACCCGAAACGGAAAATATCTCGACTAGGAGTCAGGTCCGGTCCGGGGCGAGGCGACAGCGGCGCCGGTCTTCACACGGCAGGGCCGGGGTTCAAATCCCATCTAGACCGCCTCCCCGTACGTAAGAGTGACTACTTTTCTACGGGTTAAATTAAGTCACAGAAAGCCAGAAATGGCAGGCACCTCTCGAGGTTGTAGTGCCAGGGAAGAAGGAGTCAGGTAGGTAACATATATTAAGTTGGGATTTGCGCTTTTCAATATCTGCATAGAATTTAAGTCTAACATGAACTCGATTATGAATATTACTTTAAACAGCTCTAAACTGAACGAAGGGAGTGGAAAGGATTTTCTTTTCTCGTTGGTAACTTCGTGCCGTTACTTACTAATTTGCATGTATTTGTCATGATAACTTATCTTCAAGGACCATTGTAAAGTAATAAAATCTCCTTTCACAACCATCTCAAATAAATACAAAACATAAAAAATAAACCTAATGAATTTCATTATTAAATACATTTTAAAAAATATAACAATTTATCCATATTAAAGCTATCTGTTGACTCGCCTTCGATCGTTAAACCTTCACGACCGAACCAAACCTTCTCGACTTTTTCTTGCACACTTGACGCTCATCAATTCAAAGTCACCATGAATAACCGGCACACAAAACATTGAAAACACTTCCTTCCGTCCCATGAATCGTCGCGATCATCCCGGAAAGTATCATCATTATCCGAAAATTTGTTTTCCATTGGTCCACCCCAAACACCTTCGAGGTCGGTGCCGGAAAAAAAACAAAAAAAAAACACCACCGTCCGAGTAAGAAACAAGACGAAGCACAAAAAAAAACAAATGTAAACATTCTTGAAACGAGAATTCTTCAGACGGCGTGTTTTTGCTCGTCCAACTGCATTAAGGATGTTGGGTCCACTAAAAGGAGGAGCGCCAAACAACAGCAAAAAAACGGGTTATTTACCCAAGCTGAGATGAATTTCATCAATGGCGAAGTAAACTGAAGTGTGGGACGAAAACATCATGCCCGCTCCCCCATTTCCATCAACGGTCAGGGCTGGATTTTTTTGTTTTGGTTCGAGTCGGATGCAACAAAGAAAAAAAAAAAAACACGGTGAAGCTCTACCAGACCGAAACAAGCAGACCGCCCCTTTGATTGAGGATGCGGATGCATGAAATCAATCATTTCCTGCGATATAGGATGGCTCGGTTGACGTGTCTTCCTTCGCACGCTTGGCACGCAGACACAAGCCTGCTGTAAACACTGGACATGGTCTGAGGCTGTTTACATGTAACAGCACGACGCTGTAATGGTCTTGTTTTTGCAAAACTTCGTCACGAAAAGACGAGGGAAGTCTCTGGCAGGTGCCTTCACTCAACAGTGGCCGGTACAACACTGTCATATCCACACAAAGGATTAAGGTTTTTGAGACGAATTCCGGTTCGGGATTTTACGAACAAGTATCCTCCAATTTTTGGAGGGGAAAATCGTGGCCCGAATCTGTGATAGAACTAGAGTAAAAGCTTCCACTCGGGCCTGAAAGCTTTCTGCTTCGTGTAGTTCGAAAATGAGGGGAACTGTAAGCATCCGAGAGAGAGAGAGCGCGAGAGAGAGCCAGCTTTATCCAGGACATCCGACAGTGGTCCTGGCCTATGCATTTTTCACTGTGCCAGATGTTCGGAGCGAATATCGAGACACTTTCCCCTGCCTAGTAGAAACGCCAGGCTCTGGAACCGCTCCAGGTGTTTCGGGGCATGCAGTTTTCGGTGATGGGTTTTCGGTTCAGTGTACGGTTTGGCATCGAGCCCGAAGGACACGCACAAAGGATACGCTGTTACGGTAGCCGGCAATCTCATAGCCAAGCGTGTCAATGCCACCTGCGTTTGTCAGGTGGCCAGTGTAGAACGGTGAGTGGCAGAGAGCCGAGTGTGTGTGTGTGTGTGTGGGAAGGTGCAAAATGAAAACATTGTGGGAGTTGTGTGACAAGTAACAAGCAAAATAAAACCCTCCCAAACGTGGAGCAAAGTAAAATTAAACAACGGAAATATGTGGATTCACCACGCGGGTAAAAGAACCGTGCAAAGGAGTGTGAATAAAAGTTGGCACGAAATTTATGTGCAAAACTCTCACCCCATTCCCGGGCCCGTGGTGGGTGGTTTGCTGGCCGGGCCGGATCTAGCGTAGAGGATTTTGCCCGAAGGCTTCGACGCTGTATGTGGGTGACAAGAAAGGAAACATTAACTTTTCTCCCCATTTAAACCCCCGCCGCAGTACTCTGCCAAGGAATGAGTGATGATGGTGCGGGAAAGGAGTGTGTGCGGGGTGGAAACGCGGGTTGACCGGTTGATTATGTGATCCGTGGCCGAGTTCAAACTAGAAGAAGAAATAACGGTGTTACCGAAGTTATAAACCTCCCGCCCATTCATCTTGTGGCTACTGTGGTGCCCGTGCGGGTTCAGTGTGTGAGTGTTCGTATGGGTGAAAAGCGAGACAGCGTGTGTGTGCCGAGGGCAAAAAAAATGAAAGGATTTATGAGAATTGTTGCCGGATGTGCGGGAAAAAAGGGCCAGAGCAAGTTAACGTATTAATGCAAAACAATAAAATAAGCTCCAGAAGGCAAAGGACGCTTAAATGTATGCTCTATGCTGGTGATTTTAAATTCAATCTGCTAGAGCGACAGGGATTAACGGCGCCTAAAAGTATGCAAATTATTGTATTTTTTGACACATTTCAATTCCTTGGAAGAATCTTGTTGAATGAACTGAATAAACTAAAAATATAGACCGGCTAGTTACCAAAAGCACCAAAAACGTTAATCAGAACACCGGTTCATTGAGCAAACACATCACTTAAAAGGGTACTCGGTTAGCTGTTTATGTTGTGGTTTTTGTGGTGGTGCATCGTCGTAGCTCATGGAAATGGATGATCCGTTTGTGCATTTCCGGCGTTCCCACAGCGCTTGTAAGATTGAAACAGTGCCCAAGATGAATAGAATACAAATTCTACAAAACCACATATCTATTCTACATAATTTAAAACAGAGCCCAGACCAGTGCTGTCCCAGTGTAGAGGAAACCGGGGTAAAACGAGCTATTGATAACACAGAAAAACAGGATGCTCAATATTCATACATTTGCAAACAGCCTCGAGCAGCAAGGCTGCAGCAATTGATGGAGCGTTAGATGAACATTGTGTGATGTTGAGGTGACATGCAGGCAATTTTCAGTTCTACTACGTTGAAGCGAGTTGAATCGCAAGGGACAATCGATACATAAGGACACAAATATACAAAAAAAGGGAAGGTGCATAGGATATATCGCACACAAAGGCGCCTGGACGCAGATAACGCTGGCGGAGGCAATTTCGGTAAACCCTGAACCCAACTCACAAACTAGCCAATTTCATTTGGCAGCAGAGCACAGCGCGCAAAAAACGCACAATAAAAATAGCAGGGCCTGCCAGGAAACAAGTCCTTCGAGAGAGGAAATTGTAATAAAAATGAATGGAGCGAACTGACACCTCTAATCAAAGGCTCATTCACATCAATCGTGTTTTGGATTTTCTGTTTCTTTTGCGTCCCAGAGGTTGTTACTGTTGCCCTCAATATTTGCCTAGTGTGGTTGAGGTTGTGCGAAAAACTGGGAGAAGAGTAGCAGGCAAAAACCCGAGCTCCATTCGGAACAGCAGGAAAACGGAAAAAGGATAATTGTGGCTGAATGTGTGTGTGTGAGGCAAACCCATCGTTGAGTAAACACGCCGTTTGGGTGTTCTTGGCGGACAAAAAAAAAACCTGGTGGACGACATAATTGACGTTCGATTCTGCTTCACACACCCATCCCATCCGTAGCAGGGATAGCTGTGACCGGGGTTTTTACCCGTGTGTTAACTGCTCTCTCGACGATGCAACGATGTGGTGGTAACGAGGTGATAGAAACGATCCCGCCGATAAAGCTGTGAATTGCCGATAGCTAGTAACCGGATCCGAAAACATCGATATGCTAATTATGTGTCTCTGTGTCTGTGTGTGTGTGTGAGAGAGAGGGAGATTGTTCGCCCCCATGAAAGTCGAAGGTGACTAAACGGTGATTGAAGCAGGTGGAGTTTCGTAGTGATCAAAACGACGAGTTGTGGGCTTGCTACAGCTGACTGTGCCGAGCTAGGGTATGTGCTCACGTCATTCCGGATGGTGAAAATTTGGGTTCCCAAAATAGAGTTCCCAAAGCGGAAATCAGAAAGGTGTCGCAGCGTTTCCGTGTAGCGTATGTGATGTCCCGATGCCATTGCCAGCGGGTTACGATTGATGACAAGCGCCGAGTAAGTGTACACATTTAGACGCACGAAAATAGATTGTCATTTTTGACTGTCATTTGTGGGGGGAATCATTTGCGACAGGTCACTTGAGGTTTGCGGGTGGCGCGCCGGAAGTCTATGAACTCTGAACTGTCAAACGTCAGTGTTTGTCATGTGTAGCCCAGTGACCCCATGTCCTCCTCGAAAATAAGTAAACTAGGTCAAACCCAATAGAAAAGAGCTAACTGGTCCCAAAATTTTGATCAAACAGCCGTCTCGCAAAAAAAAAAAAAAAAAAAACAATCCTCGTTGACCACCAACCGAGAGCAAATGGGTTATAAACGGACGCTAATGAAAGGTGGTTAAGGGGATGAGAATTAACACGAATATCCTTTCCGATGCTTTGGGGACGATGTTTGCAAACAAAGAGGATGAAGCTTGGCAAGAAGGTGATAAAAAGCGACATAAATGAACGCTCAAATGCCCGCAGTGGTTGCGGTTTGGTGCTTAGCCCAGAAGCCCAGGAACCCATATAACATCCCCTACCCAGTGCGGATGAGCCCACTCAGGTATTTTATTTTACACGCCTCTACCATGATCCTTTTGTGTCCAGCTGTGTATATTGGAGAATCAGGGTTCGCCTACACACACACACACTCTAAAACCAATATGCAATGTGCTGGAGTGTCCACGGGGCACGGGAAAGTACACTCAAATTGCTTTCCACCACGGAAATGCACGGAAGATTCGGCTCGAGCTCATAAAATCAAGTTATGAGGTTGTTAAAAGATTGTCACCCACAGACCCACAGGATGGGTAGAGTGGCGCCGAAGGAAATGGACGTTTTGACACGTTTTCTTGGTGTACTGCATTGCTTTTGGCCCCCGCGGTATATCCTACGGTTCCTAAGGAAAGGCACTCGGCACTCTGCACTTCTCGATTTTGGAAAGCGAGTGCAAGGCGAGAAAATTGATCACCTATCGGAAAATCGGGAAAATGTACGAAACACACAGTGACGATCGTTCTCTCGTTAGTGGTCGGCGTTTTTGTCTACGGGAGAGCTATCGGAGCCCGCCATAGCACTGCTCGTAGCTCTGGTGTGTGCTGTTCGGGCAAGCTTCCTCCTTTTGGGGCTGTGCTGTGTAATCTGACAGATTTATGGCTCCCACACCGAACCGTATCCCTGCCCGCCAGGTCCATCCAGCCCGAACCGGAAGCGAACTCGTGCACCAGCTGCAACACTCCATTCCAATATGGGAGACAGCAACCAAACAAAGCAGTGTCGTCGTCCGAGTTCATCCCACTGGCTTCTCAGTATCCGGCCAGGACTTGGCGAGGCATTTCGATTTCGCAAAACCGTCCTGGACGTCGATACTCGAGCACCACGAAATGAGAGGGGCGTGGGGGGAAGCGCTGGGAAAGGACACGGTTTCTGTGAACCTCCACACAAAACCTTAACATGTGCGCCATCTTTCGCTACGCCATCTCCCGGAAGTGGTCCCGGAACTGATTGCTATCTGCCGGTTGCCGGCTGGTCGTATTTCTTCGTCGCTCTACTCCGAACCGTCCGAACTCGGTTTTTGGAGAGCAGTAGTAGCAGGTGGTGTCCTCTGGCGGTGGTTATCACAAACATAAATTTATTTCGGAAATACAGCCCAACCCTTGGCCATGTGTGGCCCTGGTGCAGAGGGACGCGTGGGAAAACGCACGAATAGCAGCCGCAGGTGGAGGTGAATTAATTTTTGAAGGACATCATCTCTTCGGTTGGTCGTATGTGAGTGTCTGTGTGCGTTGTAGAGAACCCGGTTAATAGCGTGGTCCTTTGTGTCGGTCATCAATTTTCGCCTTTGATCGGCGATTATTTCACGAACGAAATTTATGTCATTCCAGAGTCCCAAGCAATAAAGGGCATCGACTGTTTTTGGCGCGTTGAACCGTTTCGGTTGTTGACGTTTCTTGTTTCTTTGGCTACCACCTTTTTAACCCTGCTCGTGCGTGGCGCTCTTGCCAGCGTGCTTTGCAGTTCAAAGTGACAGATCAAAGTAAGGTCATCCGTGTTCGAGTTCCAGAAACTTTCACCGAACCGACTACCGAACCGACTAGCCCGAAACCGAAATGCAATTTCTAGCCATTCTCATCCAACAGGACGACGATCGAGCATTATATGTTCTACGGATGTCACCAGATTGGCACCTTACATACACTCACACACTCGACCGTGCTCTCGTGTCCGACGTGGGCATGAAAATTTATCGCATTTGATCCGACGCTTTGGTGGTTGTCTCGTGGATTGTCTGCGTGGCAAAACGTGTCCTAGAATGCGTTTGCCATCATCATCATCATCATCATTCTCGCTCACAGACTCTTCCAGGCCCGCTTGATACGGTATTCCATGTCCAATATATTTGGCCAACCGATGCGAGACAACATCATTCCGTTCTGCGTGCCTCTTGATGGATATTTCTGAGGTCGACGGAAGAGACCACGGTGGGTTAACACATCGTATCATGCGTCCACGGATGAAGCTGTTAGGGGTACACACGTATAAACGGGTGTTAGATCCCGATGCCGGAAAAGCGGAACGGATATAGTGGAGAAAGTTGGTAGAATGGTGAGTCTTTTTTTTGGGGCCGGAGGTGACAATTCATTTTCCATCACCATTTTTTATACTGCGAGCTATCATAAAGGAGTCAAGAAGATTAAAGGATGCTTTCTTGCAGTCAAATAGCTTCTTTTGTAGGCTAGGAAGACCAAGGACTTGTGTATGATGACGAAAAGCATTGTTGAATTTGTAATTAAAATTCCAAGAAATTGACATTGCCTCTTTCTTCTTTTTCCGAGCTTCTCAGTGAACGGGTTGTATGGCTATCTTACTTGACGTACTTGATCTCTGATACGGATTACCACTGAAAAAAAGTTCTAAAAATACCAAAACACAGCGATACACATAACAAAAAGACAAGCAAATTCAAGCAAATATTATGATGACTTAATTTAGATATTGACTGATTTTTTATCAAAATATGTATAGTCTTAATATCCTTTGCGTAGCCATTGCGTTCATCAGAATAAAATGTTCTCAAATAAATCTTTTAATCTTTGTTGAGTTCAGTAGAGATTCTGTTCGATTCACGACACATCTCCTATCAAAATGATAAATAACTGTAGCTATCGCCATCAGTTATCTGGGTGATTGTTACTTGAACAACTTTGTCTCATGATAAAGCTCACCGTTGAGATGTTAAATGCATTGCCTTAGTCTATTATATTAGAAGATTTCTACAACACCACTAGGTGCTCGGAATCTGTCCCCTATAGGATTATCTCGTATTTCTCTTCATGAGTGAGAAGATATTATACCAATCCTTGAAATTTTGATTTCTTATCGGAAAATGACTCGTTATTTACATCTATTGGGCTCAATGATAAATCTCCTGCATAATTAATTATTCAAAAATGGCAGTTCCTTGATTGTTTTGGCCAAAATCACTTCAAATAAACTGGAAACGATGTTCGAATTTGTCTATTCATATAACACATGATTGTTGGTAGAATAACTAGGGTCTTGAGACATCACAAAAGCCTATAAATCAGTTATTAAAAATCATTCAGCAAACTGGCACCACAAACTTGAAGTCGTACTAATGTTGAAGACTAATCATGGCTAATGAACAAATTTCCGATAGTGTCAAGGGCAGCTACTATGCAGCTATCCTGTTAGGCATACAATCAAGTCAAGGAAGCCAGTAATAGATAACCAAAATATCTCGAGAGTGATGGATCCAAAGTAGAGAAAGGAGCACCAATAGATAGTGACACGAAAATAACAAATTTATATTTAAAGTATAATGGGTTCATACTCGACTAGCAAAATAATTAAATGAATTTAAAAACTGGAGTATGATAAATCCATATTAAATTTTGAAAAACAGTGCTCTTATAGTTTTGTTCGATGCTGTGCATAAAGACTGCAACGGCCTTTGGCTCGAAATACTAGTCATGTGTTAGAAAAGGCCTCTCTTTTATTTTAAGCACTAACATTTTAGCATTAAAGCACATTCCCTTAATAACTTGTAAAGGCTATTATCCTTTAATCTATTTCAAACAATTTCTATGTTAAAGCGAACATTTTGAGCCAAATTTAAAATGATTTACTACCAAAGTCTGTACACCGTTGTTTAAAGCACCATGCTTGTTGCTTACTTTATACAGCTATAAACTGAACAAGCGGGTTTCACTCTGCCTGCTGTTCAGTGTTCACCCGAGGTATTGGCTAACCGAGAATACATTTCCCTTGACCGATGATGGATGATGGAAGGTGGGCCGGCAAACCGTGCAACCGCTATGGCTGCGCATGGGTGACCGAAGCTGACTTCTACGCCCAATTGGGTCACGATTGCAACCCAATTGTTCATACAAACACACACACACACACACACACGTATCTAGACGACGTCAGAACGGTCAGAATGTACACGCATGATTTGACACAATCGCTACGACAATCGTACAGCAACAATCGCCCTGGTCACAGATGTGTCAAAATATCGATCACACAATTGAGCCTTTCCGAGGACGGAGGCGGTTGGGCTCTGACACTCTGACACATTGATGGGGCAACATTTTAATGGTACACCACAAGGGGTAGGAAAAAACAGTGGGCCAAAGCTATTGGTGGCTAGACGTGGGAAAATACGCGGCTCGGCTTTAAACTGTTTATTGGAGCATTTAATTTTGTGCAGACTTCGTTTCTAATTAGGTGGGATTTTATGTGAAAATGTTGTGATTATTGTACACGATCAATTTGATATGTATTTCTTTAAAATTAGAGTTCAAAAGAAGAATTTCTATTTCCAATCAACCATCAAACCATGTGTTGCATTATTATAGCTGACGCATGTTACCGATGAGCATGCATCCCCGCGTCCAGCATAACGCGAGTTTCGTGCGCATAAAATCCTCAATTGCAATCCACTATAATTAGGCCGATTAAATAATTACCCTCGGAAACGGTAAATCAAACTCTTCAAACGCCCATTTTTTCCACCCTCCATCCGATGCATCGCGCGCCTCCTGCTTTCGATTGGTACTTACCAGAATTTCAGGAAAAAAACGGGAAACCACCCAGAAATGGAAAGCCTCCCACCTTGAAGTACACACCTTAAGACCGACCGGTTGACGCCCCCATACACTGACAAATGGATTAAAGCCGTCCCTGCACCTGCACCGAGAATCACCCCGAGGCCAAGGGGTTCATGCGGGAACCATAAACGAGTCCTCTTCCTAGAACCGGGGTGGCACCAGACCTCCGACAGAAAGTTATTACATTCTATCATGAACATGGCATTCGTTTGGCATTACATTTGGAGCGCCGTGTTTGTGTGTGTGTTTGTGAATGCAATGGCCGCTGTGTGGGGATTCTGTTTTTTTGCGCTGTTGGTTCGCTTTTATTATGCTGCCTATTTTATTGCACTCGATACGGAACAGTACGAGTGGTTGCAATCGGAGCAGCACATTTCAACAGAGCGTTCGGAAAAGGCGACAGGCGCAGAGGAAACCTTCAAAATAGAATGCGAGGAAAATGATCGCTCGCTAGGAGAAAAACAGATTGCACACGAAAAAAAAGGAGGCAAAAAGGGAACCACCAAGAGTGGCCACTATTTAGGTGTGTGTGTATGTGTTTGGTTGTGCTTGTTTGTGTGTGCTCCTTCATCCGTTTTCCTCGAGGGATTGAACGAGCCAGAATTTGTTGCAGCAATGCGACCCATACTGCACCGAGCTGCAGTAAATGAGCTTCGAACTGAGTTGCAATCGGACATTGCTTCGTCCTCTTCACTCTAGCCACCACTTTGCCGCGTTCGAGTGCTCCTAAGGTGAGACGGAAAATAATAACAAAAAAGCTTAATGAAAAAAAAATCGACTCACCCCGCCTTTCCCGATGGCTGCCTGAGTCCTCCGCTTCAAGAGTTTTCTTCCGTTCTGGGATTCTTTTTTTTTTTTTTGTTTGAAACGGTTGCAATTTGATGGTCCACTCGTTCCGGTTTTGTTCAGCCGGAACGCGATGAAAATAAACAAAACTGAGAAGAAAAAGAAGCAACTTTCATTCACTATCCATCCTCGGGGGAAGTGACAGAACATGGAGCCGTTGAGCAGGAATCCTTTTTTTTCCTTTAAATTGTTGGAGATTGTGAAGTGTGAGCCTCTGGGCTTGGACATCACACCGGCTTCAGCTGGACAAAGAAAACGGAAATGAATCAGTTAGGTAAGGCACTCAGACTCAAAATTCATTCCCTTCCCACACAGAAGGATACATCCTGGAGTGCTTCTATCGAGCACATGTCCGAATAGCTGGACCTCGTTCGCCTGTAAGGGTGTTTTGAAAATCGATCGAATAAAAACCGATTTCCGAGTGCAAGAAACAATTTCCGGGAATCTGGAGGTTTTTCCCCCCCACGGTCAGGTGCCTGTTTTGTTGAAAAGATTATTTAAAGTGAAGAAAATCGTACGCTTTCCAGGTCGAGCGCAGGTTCGTCGCTTGTGACGCAGGTGAATAAATAAAGCCTTCACGCTTGGTGCGCTGGAGTATGTTGACATTTGGTTTCAACCCACCCGCGGCCGGGATTGTTTGTTTGTTTGCGATTTGTCTGCAAACGACTGGCAGAACTTCTCACTGAGCCTTCTGGCCCGAATCGACCATTTGACACGAGCTGCATCGATTATGGAGCAACGAAAAGAGCTTAACTTTGGTCGAAGAAGAACGCCTTCGAAAAGTTAAATCTTCAATTGAACTTCGACGCCACGTTTGATCGTACCGAGAGTAGACTGAAAGCACGAGTCAGTCTAGAGCGACCTGCCCCGAAGCCAAGTGCCTCCAGGTGACGGAATGCCCCACAAGGTAACGTTATCAGTGGCAGACGGCTTCAGTATCGAGCTGCAGTAACTTTTGACAAACTTTTGATGGCTTAGTTGGGGATGGTGCTTTGCCGGTATCGGTTCCATGCTTGAGGGCACTGGCTGGCTGGCTCGGCTGAACGGGCATAGAACACTACTCCATTGGCATTTTAAACGATTGGTCGTTGAAAGAAGACAAGCATATCATGCCCATCACGATCTGAACGGCAATGGAATGTAATTAAAACCGTTTAGTGTTAATTAAACCTTGTCGATCGTTCGATCCCGGGTCGAATCGGGTTGTAAAACGGAATCGTAACGAGACGGTGAATGGTGCGTACCCACACAAAAGTTGCCGAGTGCTCGCCGAAGAAAGGATTAAGAGTGTAACAGAACGGAACGGTACGGATGTTCTGGGAAGCAGTCAAAACCGGGCCGGATCTAGCGTACATGTGACAGTGGCATTTGAAGCATGCGTTCTTTGATGCCCTCTCCAGTTTCTTGCTGCCCGTTTCATCATCGTTCCATCGCGCCACCACCAGCGAAAAGTGTTCGTTACGCTGTTAATGAGAAGTCATCGAGAACGGGAGATGGTGTGGAAGCTAGACGTTCGAAACACATTGGCACACGGTGATGAAAGTGTGCTGCGTTACGATGCTATAGTTTGATGGTCATGATGGTTAATTCAGCCCGCGACAGGACCGACCCTTCCCGGGAAGATAATGTAATAATCCTATTAAGAGTGTTCAACGATGCTAGCCCGACGGTTGAATCCGATGCGGTCGTAATGTTACGCCGTTGAAGTTCGCATAATTATGATTGTAGCGTGTAGCGTGACGCAGCTGATATTGGTTTAATATTCCGTGCCATACGTTAGGCATTACCATACGGCAGATGTGTGGGACATGGGTTGAATGTTGCAGCACTAGTTGGTGGGGACACCTGTGATGTTGAATCGTTATGTGCTGTACACAGAGAAGTTAAAAAGGGATAGATCTCGGTTAGCTTACAATTGTGTAGTAGATGTGATCAATGTATACAAAGTTATTTAGTAGTCATTGAGGAGATAAATTAGTTAACCCTTAGCAGTATTTCAAACCATACAACTGTTATATTGGAGAATATTTTTTATCTCATTTGAAAAAGCTTGTTTAAAAATAAGTTTAAGCAACTATGTATTGGAATATTTATCCACTTAGATCAATACAAAAAGAAATGTATTTATTTCGAAATGACGTAAAAATAAAAATAAAAAACAATTCTTTTCGGAAGACAAAGCTAAGGCAAGAAAGCCAGTTATGACAGGACATAAAGAGATTGTAGATTAAAACAAGAAGACAACATGAGAAGGAAGGAGAAAACTAGAAATTAATGGCTGATAGCCAATTAATCAGGCCGTTTTTTTGTTACCTTTCTCGCTGCTATCGCAGTATTCTTTTTGTATGCATGTATGTATGAAATTGTAGGTAATTGTGTGAAGTACTGGACAATGAAGGTATGAATTTAACACTTACCGTAAACATGATTTCACTAGTGAACTAAGTAAGGATTAGCTAGGAAGTTTAAATAAACAGTAGTAAACCGAACGGCGAACGGCGGAGGACTTCTGTTTATACTCACTTCGGATATTAGGTAGAAGTCTTCCAACCATCTTTTCACGGTTAATTATCTAACACCTTGTTTATGCGTTGCCGAAGACAACGGTATTATTCTATTTAATTTTAATTCATAGTAAGCTTCTTGATAGATTCGGTAAAATAATGGTAGAGCTGTCAACCTTTCACACGGCACTACCAGGTAGAAAGTTCATTCTAAACTATCGCCACGTAGCTAAATCTCATGGAAAAAAACATGTCATTTAAGCTAAACATGGCAGGAGAAGTAATTCTTTCAAAATTAAAAAAGAAAAGGGAAAGAAGTTAATTCGATCAAAAACATATTGTACCCCCACTTGTACTGCATTGTACACCAGACTGTAAGGCTGTGTGTTAGGCGGAATTTTCAGTTTCTCAGAGCAATATTTCGTTCTTGGATCTTTAATAAAA
Source organism: Anopheles stephensi (assembly GCF_013141755.1). Classification (NCBI taxonomy): domain Eukaryota; kingdom Metazoa; phylum Arthropoda; class Insecta; order Diptera; family Culicidae; genus Anopheles; species Anopheles stephensi. Next base: position 46,357,041 of record NC_050202.1, read on the forward strand.
AACATTGCAGCCACATTCACGGCACACACGATAAAATGATAGTTGATACACCACGTGCAGCGTCTTAAGTTAGAATTCGTTTTTTTTTTACCTTTAATGCAGCATTCCGAATTGACTCTCACTGAATTCAATAACGATATTTTCTCTATCTTCATGGCCTGTACGACCTTTGCGGTCATACCTGCCATTGCTGGCCTGCTAGGCTTAGTCCCCACTACGGAGAGACGATTAACATAAGATTCAAAGTTCGGGTTTGCCATATGAAGACAGGTGTCGCTCATACCGCTGGACCACCCTTATATTGCCATAACGACATATTAAGAGTTTCAAATATTGTTGAATATTATTTTGTTTTATTTCCTCATATGCAGGACTTGTTGCATACTCACTTTATTAAAAGCTGTTGTATTTTTGCGAATTAGTTGTATTTTTTGACAGAATACTCAACTCATATAAGCTTAATCCATCCCGTTTCGATTCGTACGCATTTTGTCTGTTATTCTTCATTCGAACGTTGAAAATAATATTCATAAATTAAGGTGAAATATCTTTACTCATACAATGTTCAATTGAACATTGAGCAGCAATGAGTCGCAATAGGTTGATACGTGGGTAGACGCCAACCCGGTAGAAACAACCCGTCGGCTTATTTTTTCTTCTCACCTTTTTTGCAGCTGTAATCACGAACGGCCTACCAATTTCTGATTTTTTTCACTACATAGTATTTGTAGCTGGAAATCCATGTCTTCGTACGATGGGAGGACTGCCCGGATGATATTCAATGTCCTGTCGTGGCGTGTAACAGATCAGCGCTGCTACCGTTTTGTTGTTCAATGCCTGTAGATTAACAAGTTGTAGGCCGTTAGTTGTAAAAACCATCACAGATTTTTTTAGCGATACCGCCAAAACTGTCCTTAAAGAACACAAAAATGTTTATCAGATTAGTACACATTCGGAGGAAAGATCATCTGACATTTCCACAAAACAAAGCTCAAGATTTCTTCTCAAATCACTTATGTATATATTTGTTTGCTTTCAACTATATGCATGTACCTGCAATTTTTCTCCTTAATCCAAATCTAAACAAAATCCTCTACTTCTCTCTATTCCACAGATCCTGACGCTCCAGCCAGACCATTGCGAACATCCATTCCAGCGAAAAGAGCTCACTCGCGCATGTCATCCGATTGAGTGGTTAATGGCTTAAGACAAAACCCGACCGGTTGTTAGGCCAAACCGCTCAATGTACGAATGCACCATCCCACGAGAGAGTTAAAGAAGCATGAAAAGTAGTCCCGTTTCACGCTAATCCCACCCGATGTGCCGGGAGACAAATGCGACAGCTTAAGATCATCGAACAACATTGGTTTGTGCTTTTGATCCAATCAATCGCAGCCATCGACGGCGATTGTCTTTCGTTGCCATCCGTCGGTCCGGCTTGTAGTTGTATGTTGTCTAGCTACGGCAGAAGAAAAAGAACGATGAAATCCACTTTCCATTTTCCCGGTTTGCACATAGACCGATGAAAGGCTATAGCTGTAGAATACCCAGGTCACAAACACGCTCGCCCCATCGCCATTGTACGGTGAAAAGTGATTTTTCGCGTAATGCTAAAGGATTAGCGGATGTGGTTCGAGAGCAACAGAGTGCATTCGTTCTGATTTTTTCCTTCTATTTTCCCTTTTCCCCCACAGTGCCAGCAACAGTGAAAGCGTACGGAAATGTATGCAAACGGTCGATATGCGCCTGTGTGTATGTGTGTGTTAACACGGTGTGGTAAAACGTGATCGTTCTAAGAAAAACTTTCGGTACAGGTTTTTTTCGGGTCGCATTGAGAAAATCGTGAAGCAAAGCATAAAAGGCAATCTTCGATTGTGCAGCAGGAAAACTCGTGACCCGCCGTGCGTTAAATGTTCCGGAAAATCTAGTGTGTTTGTGTGAGAGTGTGAGTGCTGTTTGTTCCTTTTCTTCTTCCATTTGATTTGCTTTCTTCGGTTCAAGTTCCGATCGGGAAGTTTGTGAATGTGAAAGATTCCCAATCCACTGAGCTGGTTTCCGTTTTATGCTCGCTGGCGCATTCCCCCCGCCGGGGGATTAGTGGGTACGTGTGTGCATGTGTGGTAAGTGGCAGGGCGTGGCGCTGGTGATGGTGGTGGAAGTGGAGAAAATGTGTGCTCTTAGCTGGCAACCGTGTTCCGGCAGGCCTAATGGAGGGAACAGTGTGAAAAATCGCCGTGAGTGAAAAGTGTTGTTTATTTTATTCAAATCTACACCCGGAAACGGGCAAAACCGGGTAAAAGCGGGTAGAATCTATCGGGATGGCACCGGAAGCTTTCCGCCCCGTGCCCGTGCTGTGTTGCGGTGTGTTTGTGCGCTTACTTTTCCTTTCGAGCGCGTAACAGTGCCGGCGAAGGATTTAAATCGTGACGCGATCGTTTAAAGTGTAAAAGCGCCCACCCAACCCACCATCCAGCCCACCATTTTCCGGGTTTCCGATTTCCAACGAAGTGGTGCCGGTAAGGTAAAAGCACCTTACTACCTTCGCCGAATCAAGAGTCGTTTTTCAAGGAAGCACCAGCGGTCGGGTTAAACGTTCGAACCGTGGTTTGTTGTGCTGGGAAAAGCGGGGGGAGAGGGTCGATTCGTGGGGGGTGGAGAAAGCAAAATAAAAACTCTTGTACGCTGAATGTAAAATCGGTTTTTACGGGTAGAATTGAACGTGTCAGAGCGCAGGAGTCGATTCGATGCTTTTACGCCGGCCGCCGACAATGGAGACGGTTTGCATGCAAATTGTGTTCGTGCTGCTGCTGTTGATAGTTCACCGGCTGGATGGTTCGCTTTCACCGGCGCTGCAAGGTAAGTTTTCCACTTAAGATGGGCGATGATTTTTGCTGTTGTTCGGTGCGCTGAAGGTTTGCTGGTGGGCGGTGGGAGAGTGTTTTTGTTGTCGGGTAAAGATTTTAATTTAAATTCTTGCAAAGCATTCATTTGATGCTGCTGTGTGTCATACTTGTTTCAAGTTTCCACACGTCAGTTGCAAATTTCCATCTGGACGAGAAACATTTGTGTAGGAACGCAGTAAAGTGAACTATATGAAATTTTATTATAATTTTAGCGAATGAAAATGTCAACGCTTTTCCGTGCACTTGACCAAGCAAACATTCACATTGAGAAAATAGTGGAAACAATCAAATGTTTAAGCTCACCAGTGCCGAAGATAAGGGTAAACGATGATTTGAATTTTGAGTACGGTTTAACGACGGAATGGTTGTCTAGATAGACAAAAAAATCTGGAAGAGATTCTCGCAACTGTATCGTTAGAGCTTCTTGAAGACCTGTCCAGGCAGTCTTAGAAAATCTTGCACATTGTGAAATCAAAGTTGCAGTGAATGGTGCTCATTTAACGCGCATGACATGAATAGACGACCTATTACACTTAAACAAGGGAAGAAGGGTATGAGAAATATCGATGAACGTTTCTTAAAATTGTTTGCTGAATCCAGTACAAATGAAATAAAAGAAAACTATTCACTAAAATGTATACATTGCGGCCAGATACCTGAGTACAGAAATTTTTAGAAATTGACAAATCATTTTCTTAAAAGCACAAGTACAATCAGTACATTGAGGCAGCCCGGTGGCCAAAGCGACAGCGGCTCTGGTCTTTACACGGCACGACCGCGGTACAAATCTCATTCAGACCACCTCCCAGTACGCAGGGCTATAGCTACCTTGCTACGGGTAAAATTATGAAACAGAAAGCCAGAAATGGTATCCCGATATCTTTCGAGGTTGTAGTGTTCAAGAAAAAAACAGTATATTAAACAGCTCGATAAGCTCGGAGTTAAACGACAAATAACCTTGGGAACTATGTGGACAGCGAGTTGACTACTGTTCAAAATCTAAACTCCTTCTTCATTATCACATTTGTGTAATATAAAGTTCTAGACGTCTTCAGATCTTTCAGAGGATCTTCTTTGCTATTCTTCAAGTAGATCTCTCCAACTAGTATTCCTCTTTTTATTGTACGACTATACGAGTTTTGCACTAATAACTCTCGCAATATTTTCTCGTAAGCTGGTCATGTCTATAAGATAGCATCAGAAGGCTTCAGCCTTACAGACTTTATCTAGGCCACCTTCTTGGATAGAGAAGCAGCTATGGGTCTTACTTGAGAAGAAGTGATGGTGTTGATTTAACCACATCAGGATGTAGGATTTGTATATGTAGGCGCTTGAACTAGAAGTCACCATAAAGTCTATTTATTGGGCTTTTACTGGCAAAACCCAGATGATGTTATCCTGCCCACGGCGAAGAACAAAATGGTTTTGGCACACACAAAGAAAAGAGTGTGCTATTTCTATCAAAATTATCTCATTTTAATCATACAAGACCAGTTTTTTTCTTGTAAATCACCGCCAATGAAGGTTGCGTGTAATGTTTAGTAGTTGTTCTTGCAGTATTAAGTAACAAGATATTAAAGTAGGTGTAACCTATCGAAAAAGTAATGCCAAAGAGTTTGCTTCTTAGTCTTAATTTTGGAATGATCTATCTGTCTTTGATGGGTCTTTTACGTGTGAACGACGCACCCATTAAGCCTCTGAAACTTCAATTTAAAAGACACAACCAACTGTAGTATGCCTTAAATTAAACTAGCTATGAATCGGCCTGTATAAGACACTAAATTTGAAAAAAAAAACATATTGTATGAAGTTTTCTTCAGGAAGAGCTAATTAAATGGAACCTGGAAAATAATTCAGTCGCACGATACGTATCACAAAATCTCCTAACGAGCATTATTTCATTAACTTTATGCGTATTCAATCAGCATTACAACAACATTAAGCATTAATTTTTATCAATGCTCGATAAAATCACGTTTCGTTTGATCACCACTTCGAAAGGAATCATTTCATCAATTAAAAAGCTCTTTTGCTGAGAGCGGTGGTCTGCTGGCAGCGGTGGTTGGTAACATTTAAACGAACTCGGTTTCAGTGTCAAACTGACTCCTAGCTCTACCCAAAGCGTATGTGTTATGTGGCAAGTTACTTTTCAGAATGAACGCCTTCACACTTACTGTGAGGAGTTGCTTTTCCTTCACACAAATACGCCTTACTGCTCTTTCTCGGTCGGTTTCGGCATGTGGCATAGTTCGTTCCCAAAGTAAGGAGTTGTCAAATTATAAAAAGATTACATACTTCCGAGCTAGTCCACCGCCTGGACACGTTCCTCGGTGCGTAGAGAGTTGTTTGGTTGCATTTTATTTCCAACACTGACCAGACATTGCAGTAGAGGTTGCTGTTTGTGGATGGTAAACTTTCCTACCGGGAACCCGTACTCCAGTCGTTCCCGGTTCCCAGTTCCCCCGAGTCGGTAGCTTTTTCGACCAGCGTTTTCCGACCAGACAGGTCCGTGTTGGTGTTTTCCATTAAGCACCGAAAAGTGTACAACATGGCAAGCATATCCAGCGTATCGTGTAAGTGGCAGGACTGTGGCAGAGGGGTTACTGTTGCTCGGTGTACCGCTCACCGGTGTTACTGGCCCGGAGTTTGGAGTGGACCGAGAGAAACATTTCATTCATGTTTATTCTCCAATTAATTCATTAGCTTTATGGAGATGAAACACCAGCACGGCACACTTACGTCGCTGTCTGGATGGAGTAGGGGCGTGGACAGGGCTTGGGACAGAGGGTTACACGCCAACACGGAAAACATTTACAAAGTTCCGCCCGTGTGTTGAAGAGGAAATTGTAGCTAACAACTGACACTATTGTTGCAGTCAAATGGAGCATCAGCTCCATTGTTTGTGGGGCGTAACATATTGTAAGGGAGAAAGACGATATGCTGCCATCGTTTTGTAAACAGAAATGTAGTTTCAAACAGGGAGAGCTTAAATTTGGTTGTTTGGTGAGCTTTTGTTGGTGTTGAAATTAATGGTCTGTCTTTTGATGTAATTTCTTGTGAGGATTATTGGATTTTTATTGCTTTCTCCTATTGCATGTAACTATAACGATTACAAGAGCATGCTTTCCGGAGCATTTCATATTTTATTGGTTTAACAAGATTGAGCTTTGATAGTTGCAATAAACAATATAGTTTCTTGAACAAATTTCACCTATTCGGGAAGCTTGTTCACCAATTCTTCTACCGCCAATAAGTTTGAAATCAAAAACTGACTCTGCCAAAAAAATTCCTAACATTGAATCTGTTCTGATTATCCAGATTCTGATTTGCCTTGAAAATCGACTTCCAGCCAAACAAAACAACCGTCCAAAGGTTCTGGGAAAAACCGGATCAATAAACAGTTGGCAATCCTGAAAGGCACTCGATCGGCGAGCGAAAAATTTCTGTTTTGCCCGGAAACCTCCATGTCTGTAAATGGCTTCTTCGTTTAAAGCGACTTCTCCGTCAGACGACCAGGAAAGCCACACAAAGTCAACCGGAGCGATATGCTTCGGGACGTGAACATCAAGTGCCCTACAAATTGTTTTCCCACCGTACCTGTCGCGTAGCTTTGACTGAGGTACGGCGAATGGTGCCATGATCGGTAAACACTTTTACACGCGAATCTAAGAATACGAGGCATCGTTTTGCTTCATCCAACGATAAATGCAACAGAGTGATAGTGTTAAGACGCTTTTGAGATGAGAAAAGTTATTATTGACTCCCTTAATGATGTCGATATTTTATAAATAATTATGGAAAAAGGCCCTTACATCGTGAGAGATCTCTCATCATCCGGTAAACTAGAGTGCACATGCCGTTTTTATCGAATCATTTGATTGTTTTATGTCAAAACTGTCCCAATTCCGATTAGAGGCTTGTAGTATCCATATTCTACCGTATGCGTGATGATGTTTGCAGCATCGAGTAGTGTTAAAATTTCAAAAATTCTCAACTATTTTCGTTTTCATTTATTCAAAAGGGCAGTGTTTCTTATAGTCTCACACTATGTTAATTTGTTTTGCTGCATTTACGGCCTTTCTGGAAGTCCTCATCCATTTCTATACAGGTACGGGTGATTGTTTTTCTGAGGCTTGCTGTACTCGTGTGGCGTTTAGAACAGGCCTTGTCTTCCACGGCGCGCCATATTCAGTAATACAGCGGATTTAGATCGGGATATGATTACGGCCACATATACTTCGCCGAGTACGGATATTCAGCCTGATCATGAACGTCGAACGGCAAAAAAGCTTCCTCAAAAAGCTCAATCAGTATCATAGCAGTGTTCGAGCTGCCGTTCGAATAATAACCGGAACTTTCATTCGACGAATGTTTGACATGAAATATGCTGAAATCATTTTCCTTTACAGCGTTTACTCGCTGAAATCGTTTTTAATTCAATTTGACGATATTTTTCCTTTTCCAGTATTTTATTTGTACTTTATCGCTCTCTGTAAACCAAATGGTCATGCAGAATTGTTTACATTCCCACTGGTCCTGTCGAGCAGTTTCCGCACAAGGTCCTCAGCTTTGTACCCAATTTTGTGCTCGTGTGCAACATTCCATATTGCTATCCCTCTTTGCCAGTACGGCAATGATCGTCTGTGCTGCTCTGTCAATTCTTCCACAGCCTGTGTCGATGTGTATACGTGTGTATGCCACTGCTCGACCGTGTAAACGCGCGGTATTGGTATGTATTGTCGCGTCGGTGTAGACTTGACAGGTACGGTGCCGGCACGGAAACAAACCATTGGCCGCAGTTGCTGTTATGGATTAGAGTTGTGTTTAGGCAAAGCAAATTTGCCAGCCAAAACATCCGCGTCACGTCGAGATCGCTCCTGTATCGGAGGGACCGTCGCATTAATCAATTGTGTTAAAAATTTGCGGGAAAAACGTAGTGCAATGAAAGCCTTTGGCACTCTTTCGGAGCCGGCGTAGGAAGCTTCCGGATGTGTTTCGGAGCCGGCATCGGATACTATCGGAGTGTTTAAAGAGGTGGATGAGGTCTCTGAGGGCCAAAGCCTCTTTTAATAAATGATTTAAAAAAGAGCTGTTTTGTTTGTGAAGCAAATAGTGGCAAGGCGAAAGAAAACACATATCACAATACATACAAACAGCGTGATCACACACACATGTATACCCCAGGAGCGCAAACGCTCACGCACACCACCCCATAAGCCCGAATCCGAACGTCCTCAGAATGTCCTCAGCCCATGTAAAAACGTCCTCAATTTTGTATGGCCGGCGGGCTTGTGACACAAAATTAGGACGTTGCATGCGGATTCGAGCACTTGTATGACGAGTGGGTTTTAGGTCCGGTTTGACAGCTCAGAAGCCAGTTTGACAACCAAACAAGCTCAAAAAATCGATGTGACATTCGTCGATTCGAATATGTTGGATGATACCAAATTTTCTGCCGTTCGATTCGACGTCTCCATTCGATTCGACTGCCGTTCGACGTTCATTATCAGGCTGATTGTTCCTGCAACCGTTTCTGAGAGCAGTTCGAGGTGTAGCACTGAGCCCCATCTTGAGGAAACACAACGTTTGGCGTCGGGCCATACTTTTCTTTGATCTACTGAAGAATGCACTTACTTAGAATCCCAATGTAGACCTACGTGTTGACCTAATCGCCTTCTGCAATGAACGCTGAGTCCATTGTTTGCTATAGGAAGCCAACAATCCAAACATCATAACGCTAACTTCTTTTAACGGATAAGAACTAATATTGGGGCGTTCCGTTAGTTGAGGCAACAGCCGAGGTCTTCACACGGCAGGAACGGGATTCAAATCCTATCCCATCCAGACCGCCTCCCCGTACGCCGGACTGACTATCCAGCTACGGGTAAAATCAAGTCACAGGAAGCCAGAAATGGTAGGCCGAGACCGCCCGAGGTTGAAAAGTCAAAGAAGGAGAAGAAGAAAAACTAATATTGGTTCCGGTAATATTGATAAGCATATTCTCCTCGGTGATCACGATCTTGCATCTTTCGACTCTAAACTTACAAATGCAGTTGGTAATCATGTGAGCCTTTTCTGTGCCCTCGATTTCGACCCATAATCTTCCTTTACCGGAGCTTCCGTGTCATGAAGTCACCGATCGCAATTTTCTCTATAGAACGCACTGGAATCACGCGAATGTTACTTTTGATATCAGCGATGACTTTCAGAACCTGAGCTATCCTCGATCGACCTGTGGCAACCTTCGCGGATAGTTATGCTTTCTTTTCTTGGTGGAAACCCCGTTTGACGGTCCGTCACAACACTTCAACGGCGACGGAAATAACTTTGCTTTTCATGATCTTTGAGTGTCCCGCTGCCAAAGATAAGGCATTAATGCCTCCAATGCGTAAGTGAGTCACGTCACTTCAAAGACACCCAGCCCATTCGACACGCCGATTAGCATCGCGTTTCCTACCTAGGGTTAAAGCCAGGTATGTCCCCAATGTTCCAGAAAGAAAGATAATGCTCTGGAATATTCACAGCTGTCTGGACAGTCGATTTGAGAAAGAATTGGTTGTGGTTGTCGTTCTCATCAATGGCCAGAGTAATCAGATAAGTAATGTATTACAAAAGAACGTGTTTTGTGTATCTACGACTCGTCCCATAGAAATCGGAACTTTTCACCTGTTTTAAAAGCTGTACTTAAATTCGTTATTTTGATAATGCTATGAAAAAACATTAAAACTTATTTAAAGAGTATTCAAAGCGCTTAATAATGCATGTGAAACGGGTATTTACCAATTAAAACCTATTATCATATCCATCAATTTGAATCATATTGATGATCGTCGTAGCAAGTAATGAATATCTGGAAAAACCAGACACAATTCCCAGAAACACACAGAATAAATTAATATTTTCATTTCGCTTGGATTGTAGTGGATGCCAGAGTATGGCTGTAATGTTGTGGAAATTCTGAGAATTTACCTAGTCTGGATTACAGTCATTCGTCTGCTGTTCGTTACTCGATGTTTGGTGACCTTCACCAGTTGCATCAAACCAACTCACACAACCTGGACCTTGGTCGATCATCCTCGTGCCGCTCGTGTCCAGTGATTGTATCTAGCTAAAGCTTCTATCCAGGTCGAACAAACTTCACTCAGCCCTTAGTGCTGTTGGTCACAAAGAAATTGTTCTCATGAAGAAATTGGACCTCGCATAACAGGACAAAAGGAAGCGTCGTTTTAGAATTCGATAAACTTTTGCCCTATTTTTGTTCTTCCCACATCCCCAAACCTCAGCCCCATGAATCCTAGACTGTACTGCCTTGCCTTTTTTTCGTCGTTACAGTCCACTGTTCATTTGATTCGGTTGGCTCAAAATTGTGGGGCTTTCGTGTATTTTAATGCACCGTGCTTACCCTCTCCATCTCGTGGCTTCACTGATTTTTGTCTCAAAAAAATGGCCCGAGTTGAGCTCAAAAACTGTATCGTTCTCCTGTTCTGCTTCCAAACTTCCAGCCCTCCCTTTCCCCGTTGTCCGGCACCGGAAGCCGTACTCGGTGGTTTTGTGTTTTAAAATTATTCATCAACTTCGGCCACCGGAAGTAACGGAACGATAAAGCCAGAGATAAATCTGAAAGCATTTAGGTGCGCTGTGACCCCATGAGCACATCGTGCGAGGTCATCGGTGAAGGGGGACAGAGCAGTACAGGGCGAGTGGCCAGGGCAGTCTGCCGGTCGGAAAAACCGAAATGGGGTGGTGAAAACTTTCATATGAATATGTTAAACGAATGTTACGGCATTTTCCGGTCCGGCCCAGGCCCAGCCCCGGTCGGGCTAGACGGCAGAGACGGCACTTTCTATTACATTATGAGGTGGCGGGTTTTCGGTGGTTGGTGGTTGTGCGGTGCGAGGTTGTGGGTCCGGCTGTATGGACCAAAGGATTTGTAGATAAAATCCCCCAACTTTGCAATCAAAACCCTTTTTTCTCCGTCGAACGGATAAACCTCGAGGCCCGGGTCGAGGGATAAAGTTTTGGCTATGGCTTCAATTAGCGTAGGTTATTTCGTTTCGTCGAGCAAATAGGAGAAAAACCCTCTCGGAGGGGAGATTTTGGGAAAAACAAAAAAACCGGGCCTATAAAATGTGTATTTGTGTGCATGAAAGAAAAGTCAATAAGGATCAGGATTTTTGGGAAAATGTGAAAATATTCATTTGCATTATTTACTCAAGACGGAAAAAATCATTTATGCTAAACCAAATATGAGTGGAGATTGAACAGTAAAGCAATAGTTATGGAATATTGCTTTTTATTCACAGGATAATAAGGATTGAACTTTTGAAACGAATTGGATTGTTTGAACTTTTAAGTAGAAGAAATTAAGTATTATATTACTTAGTCATATTACCATGAGAATGACAAAAAGATACTCAAGAGCGGTATATCGATTCATCGCACAGGAAAGTGTTCCCACTATCTCAAACTAAATTTGACAAAAATCGACTTTATTGATTCATCAAAATCGGCACCAACGCACTGTATAATTTCAGAAGGTGGGTATTTTTGCTTTCTAAATACAAAAAAGTTGCAGCAAACAACCACATCCGCGTAGAGCTTCAGGCACTCGATTATAAAGATTTCTACTAGGTTTGACTGATAATTTTGTTTCTTGTTTATGCTGAATTTTCGTGACAACTTGAACAGTTTACGAATGTTGTTTGGCGGACGAATGAAATTGACAACTATTAACTTGAAAAATGGATTCATTATTCTGACTTTTATTCATCAAAGCATTTAAGATGAGAGGTGCGATTCTATTGCATTTATCAATGTTTTTTCTCAACAGTATTGTTGATATTTTGAAAAGATCAAACCTTAAGCATTCTTGTATCTCGAACTAACCGTAATACCTGTACTTTGATATCACTTTTTATGGAGAATTTATCCATCTTTTCAGAAAATATCCAAATGCAAGGAGCTATTAAATTATTTATTTATTTATTAAATATGACGGTCCGATGCCGTATAAGCTATTAATATTGCTAGATAATAATTTTATTTTTCAACCGAGCATTCCCGAAATATGGCAATTAGCTACGAGGAAATGCCTAGTTAATTTTATTTAAATGTTTTTTTTTTGAAGTTTAATACTCAGTCACCATATACAGTGGTGACAATATGGCATCGGACCGTAATACTTAATTAATAAATAAATAATTTTATTTTTCCCCTTCTGCCACTAGAGCCTCAAGAGGTCTTCCATTTCTAATTACCTTGACTTGGTTTTGCCTATAGCTGAATAATTAGTCCAGCTGAAAATGAAAACCATGAAAAAATGACTTTTTACTCATTTGTATATTTTTAAACCGCACTGTACATTTTCATGTTTTTCCTCAGGTTTGCTTTACAAAATTCAAGTACATTGCATTTTTTCCATATGATAATAAAGTTTCAACTAACTTTTTCCTCTTATTCTTTGGCTCTACAACTAAGAAATGAACGAGGGCAAGTTATAAACTTCTGTTTAAATTTATTAAAAAGTCATTAAACTATGTTCACTGTTCATCCACCACTGAAATTTATAAATCTCATAATGACGCCGATTTTTCTTTCTCATTCCCGCAGATCTAAATCAGTCGCAGCAGCTCCCGGTCGACCTAGAGCCCGAGTTCGAGGGCACGATCCAGAACATCTCGTCCCCGACCGGCCGGGAAGCGATCCTGACCTGCTCGGTCAAGAACCTCGGCCGCTACAAGGTCGGCTGGTTGCGGGCGTCCGACCAAACCGTGCTAGCGCTGCAGGGCCGCGTCGTCACGCAGAACTCACGCATCAGCGTGGTCCACGAGGACTTTCGCACGTGGCGATTGCGAATTCGACAGTTGCGTGAAACGGACCGGGGCTGCTACATGTGTCAGATCAACGCCAGCCCGATGAAGAAGCAGATCGGTTGCATAGACGTGCAAGGTGAGTGTGCCCTCCATTCCTTCAATGCAATCGACCCGAAAGCCGTCAAGTGGGAACCCATTTTGCTTGAATCGTTTGAAGCAAGAGGCGGGTAAAAAACCACCAGGAAAACAAAGAACAAAATCCCGCCTACTTGAACTCGAAGCTTGACCGGCATTTCAAGAGCATTTTCCCAGTGTATGTGCCTAGTGAACGCATTTTTTCCACCCCCTTACTTACTTCTGTTCTCAGCCCCCGAAAATTCCATCACAGCGATGCGTTTATGCGTGGTACACCTATCGACACGGTTCACGCGTAGCACGTGGCTGTGTGGAGCACAAAATTAAATTAAATATTGACCGTGCACCATTGTGTGCGGGTACGGTTGAAGCATCCTTCACGTGTTTGTGCGAGCGGGCGTGTGTGTACACATGTGAGTTTGGCAAAAGTTTTACCGTACCCTTGCACTTCCTGGGGACGAGCAGGGGACTGGGGAGTTGGGCAGGGTAGGAGTATGTAGGACGGAACTATGTTTTTAATTAAAATTGTATTATCCGACCGGGCGGTGAGGATCGAACGCGCAAAGTTCGATTGACGGAACCGTTCGAAGCGAAGGTCTTCCAGTGTATCTGGGGACATGCAGGCTCAGGGAGTTGCTGGTGGCTGCAGCAACGTGGTATGTTAAATTTAGAAATATTTGCATCGATTCCGCACCTCATCGATGATGTTACGATTTAGAAAACGAAATATGGAGAGTTGTTCCCTCTTCATCGCCCTCTATTTCGCCCTAGCTCAAGCAATCAGCAAAACTTTTCCCGGATAGTAGCAGAGAGTTCGGGTAGACAGGGATGAAAAACAATTTTTAAAGTTGGGCTAATAAGCCGAATGTTTCATATCAAGGTCAATGGTTAAAATCGAAAAAACAAAGGCAAGCGCAGTTAGTCGACGGCAATGTCACTACTACACAGTGCCAAGCAGTCCATTTGGGCTCAACTCGATCAGAGCCCTATACCAATAGTTTGTACTAAACTTGAAGCAAAACGCTAATCCGTCGCAGATTCGCAGATGAAATTGAAATTTTGTACAGTTCCTCGTATTTATCAAGGCTACAATCTGGACTCTAACAAGGTGTTAATAGTTGCTTTAACAGCCGGAAAGCGTAAGATATTGTGCTATCATGCCGATAGCGCTCTTTGAACACAATGCGAAGGAAGTTGAACACTATTCAAATCAACGAGATTTATATTCATTAGTCCTCTACAGTGCAGTGTCTAGCCGTTACATTCACTCCATATCCATATCCATTATCCTCCATTATCCAATCGAAGGTCCTGTCATACTCCCTGCAATCTTACATGCATAGATGAAACGTCTGCAGGTCTTGCTCCAGCACGAATATGCTTGAGGTATAGAGGATTCAGGATCGTCTAAGTCAAGGTATCGCACAACTAAGCTTCACGCTTCACACCCTTCTCAGTAAGGACCAGATTCAGAAGAATGTGAAGATTCTTGAATCCAAATGTTTAACATCCTATTTTAACATCCAAATGTGAAACATTCTAAAATTTCAACGTATTGTAAATATTACTTTTGCTTCTAAAAATGGGTTTAGATAAGCTTGGTAGATGTGCTTGGCAATTATCGATAGAAATGATGTATGGGATGATTCCTTTCATGAAGGCAGCTAAGCTCTACTCTACTACCATGAGAAAGATCTGGTTCTACCAAACACTTGTCAGACGAAAGCCTGTGAATGTATTCTAAACGAGCCAATATTTGTAAAAACAATATTTTACCTTAAATTCGTTTATTGTTCGTAGAAAAAAAGTATCGCTAACAAAATATACAAAATAAGTTTAAAATAACAAACAAAACATTAAGTAGTGATGCACAGACAACCTAAACACATCTGGCCCCAGCATCCAACGCATCAGTTGATCACCCCTGATATTAAACATTCCGACAGCACTTAACCCTTAGAGCAGACAAAAATAGCACATAACCAATTTTGCTTCGCCCGTGAGCGACAAGTTAAAGATTCAATATCCACTACTCCGCCCGATAATGAAGGTGGGTGACGTCGACCCATTTAACCGTTAATGCGGGACCCAGGCCGAACACAAGCTCGCCCTCTTCGTCTGCCTCCTTTGTTGTAGCTGAAAATTTGCGAATAGCAAAATCAATATTGAATATATGATTGGAATTTGGGATACAATTTCCCCGAAAGCCGCCCGATGTCCCTTTGCTGGTAGCATAGCCTATCAAGGTGGCAACGAGAACGGTTATCAGTTGGTGGTGGTGGTGGTACGTGACGTACGAGCGGATATAATGCACCCAATACATGCACAATTTCATCGAGATCTTTCCCCCGAGAATTGCGGGTGCAGATCGACAATGAACGTTTATTTCTCGGGCAGGTCCTGCGTCAGGACATTTGCTCTCCGGGGTTGGGGTCGGTTGTGCGAGAAATGTCGGGGATGCTTTCGATTTAGTTTCATTGCTCGCCAGTTCTATCAAACAATTTCTTTTCCTCCATCTCCTCAGTCACGCACGCACGCCAGAACGCAGGGTGAGAAAAGTTGAATGTATGGGATCGTCGAGTACATCGGGGGCTTTGTGTGTGCCGGAATGTTTCCCACCATGATTCCGCTAGATTCCGCCAGATGATCTTTGCCGTGTGTCAAGCATTGTGCCATCCTTGCCGTCGGGTTGTGTGGTTTGAAGGATGAGGATGAGCTGATAACTTGCTCCATTGCATTATCAAAACCTCGCCGAAACGAAGCAGATGCCAGCAGACGGAAAGAATGGCATTTCATCGGAAGAATCAGAACTCAATATAAGCGATGCTTGTTATAAGATTTCGGTTCCATTTCGAAGCATGCTGGCGATGTTCAATAGGTCGGACAGAGATTGAGCTGGCGGCGGCGCCTTCGATTGATATGGAAGCTTTTCTTTGCTGAATGGTGACATTCAAGCGATTGTGTGTTATAAGATGGGCGGAAATTCCTGAATAAACGGTATGAAATGGTGATGCAAAGTGTTTGCAGTATAAAGAACTGGTAAAGCTGTATTATTCTGCTCCGTGTTGAGTGTTGGTTTTGTCGCCTAAGGATATCTTATATTTTTAACTTATTTTCAACATGTTTTCCACTAATAGCCAGAATCGATCGAGTTGTGTGAGGATCCTGATAAGAATACTAACAAAACAGATTCTAAACATCCCCATGACTATTATATCAAGGTTTTTAAAGCTTATCTTTGTACCGGCATAGTTAAACATATGATTGTTTGCCCATACATAATTAGGTCCCTCAGACTACCATAGAATTCCCTGAACGAACCTCTCAGATCACGAGATTACCAGTATTCATTCTAGGTATCAGATTGGTGTTTCTCTGCAACATAGGACGTAAATAACACACATAGAAAAGGACAACATAGTTCAGTTGTAGTCCTCATGTTACCCCTTGTCTAGTGTCATAATCGTTAAACGGTATTATTTTACTGATTATTTCAACGATCGTTTAAAATCCCTCTTTCTGCTCATACTGGCTGTCACATCAAGATTTACCACTCGTTCACTCTTCATGTAGGCAGTTTGTATTCATGGTCTGGGTTGTTCGTTGTCATACTGTACACCAAGAAATGTAGCCTACAAACGGTTGACAGTGACTAGTTTCAATATTTTCTACTCGTCTGTGGACAGGAACTTTTCATAAATTTTAGACAGATCAATGTTTTGTGTAGTTGTCTGTTGCGATAAGTATTTTAAGTGGAACAGATCGATGCCTAGATTTATGTTTTTGGTGCTGAGTTTCTACCCACATTTGAACGCCTTCAAGCGTCCGAGCACCTGTGAGTTAGGAAGCAGTATTTGTTAGGAAGGCCGCTAGTGGTTCGATTATAATATTGATTCTTGCCTCAGTAATCTAAAGATTACAGATTTCTAAAATCTGTTTGTGAAAGCTTTCTTGCTTACAGATAACGTCACGAGAACCTGGCGGATCCACAAAAATCTCCAAAATTCTTGAAATCGACAGATGAAATTTTATGACTAGAACTATTCCACTCAATGGAGGCACTTGATTTTATCACACAGTATGGAACAAATGTGTTGTATTGTGTGTATTAAGCCATTTGGTTCATTTTTTAACATGATAAGTTGCACAAACTAAACTTCAGGCAGCTTAAAAGCAATGCTGGTTACTCAAGCCTTTGGAAAGCTTATATGTAGTTTTGTAGTATATTTGTAGTATATGTAGTATTCAGATTTCAAATTTATGCTACTTACTCGCCCCAACACACCAAATTAAAAGAAATCATAGACTCAACACAGCTACATAAAATATTTACAATCTAAAAGCTTGAGCTCAACTTGATTGATTGTTTTGACCTAGTTCGTACGTACCAGCCGGATTCACTCGTATGAAGAGCGCATAAAAGAGCTCACTAATTCATTAGCATACGAATTGTTCCTTCCTGACGGTAAACCGAAGTCTCAACCAGCAGACAACATGGAAAAGTTGAAACATAATTTGATTTCCGTTTTACCAACTCGTCATAAATGGTATTCAAGTTCATACTTTGTGTAAATAATGCTTCATTAGGCCTTTGCGAAGCTACTTGTGAGTGAGCTTCCAGTGCAGTACACATACTTCGAGCCCATACCCATCCGTTACAAGAACAAATTGCGTATTAATAAAGCAATTCTTCCCAAAATTCAATGTGCTTCGATTGCTTCCATGTTTTTTTTCTCTCTTTCCTTTGGCGAGTCCTCATGAACAAGGACAATGTTGCTTAATGAATTATTCAAAGCCCCTAACTAACCGCAAACGGTCACCGTCGCGTCGAACGAAACGAGCGTGAAAGCGTACCGCAACGGAGCTGTTAGTGTTTGCCGTTAGTAAAGAACACATCACATTGCTGCAGTAACTTGCCACTGATCGGTATTTGCTGTGTGGGTTGGGGTCTTTTTTTCTACCTTCATTCTACATTTACCCTACAAGATGTGCAAAGTTGTGCGACTGGCTTC
Source organism: Anopheles stephensi (assembly GCF_013141755.1). NCBI lineage: Eukaryota > Metazoa > Arthropoda > Insecta > Diptera > Culicidae > Anopheles > Anopheles stephensi. The sequence goes on from NC_050202.1 coordinate 46,374,903, forward strand.
ATTATACCGTTCCGCAATCACCTGCCGCAACACGAACCAACTACGTGCGGGAGCATTTGCTCCTTCCTTTCTGTTCTTATTTGATTTGCGATTTCGATGAATGCAACCAACCCCGGGACCGGAGTATCGACACCGGGAAGGACAACTTAATTATCGACGAGCAAAAGTCGAGTGGTGGAGTCCACCGGCGGTGGAGAAACCCAAAACGTGCCACATTCCACGTGTTGCCGCAACAAATCCGTGTTCGACTACTCCTGCTCGAAGCTAAGAAGTTGCCAAATCCTTTGCTCATCTCATTTACCACAAGGCAGCCGGGCCATGACGATGGATACACACACCGATACACGGCCACAGCCGTACCGTGATTGGCACTGCACGAAGGTGCCTCCCGGCCAAACTATGGCGTAAGAATTTGCTTTCAGGCAACTACCGACACTACCACTCGACGGACTACCATATTTTCCGGACGGTCGGTTTGCGTGAGATGGCGAAAAGTTTACCCATGGTCTTGGGGGTTTCGCTGGCTGAGGTTTTTTTTGCTGTTGTTCTGTGTTGGATATTCTTTTCGATTTGCTTTTCGCATTTTTCGCATCGATAAGGTATGAGAGCGGAGGGACAAAACACCGACCTCGACAAAAATCAGTGAATTATCTCTTTCATTTTCATTTAATTAGCACCTTCCCCAGGGGCAAAGAGGAAACTTGGTCCCAGGATTATTTGCTTTCTATGTGTGAGTGTTTGATTTTTCCCTCCACATTTGTTATGTCTTGTTTGACCTTTGCCGATACTGGTAGCTGTTGGGTTGTTTTCTTTATCTAATTTTCTGCCTCACATAACATGACGTGAATACGGTTTAGTAATGCGTATTGGGGATTGGAGAGTCGTAGGTGCTGTATATTCAACAACCGATCGAGTATTACTGACACTCAAAAGCTTTGATAAGGTGTCTTATAATTTAAGTTATTTACTAAGTATTGAAACAAGCCTGTAATAAACGAACCATATATAAGAGAAAGAAATAGTTTTCGCCATCATCTTCGATCAATCCCCATTATGGAATTAAAGTAAAAATCGAACTGTTTTAAGGCAAATAATCATTTTCTTCATGGTGTGTTTAATTATGTGATGAGTTAGTGCATCGCACCCAGTCATTTAAGAGGTTGATGTACAATAAAAATAAATTCTATATCATTAAAACGAGTTAGCGAACTTCTTTTTATTTTATTTTTTATGGAGTTAAGAAAGACGGAAGCTTCTATCTTCTATGACCGTTAGGCTCAGAGTGATTTTATTTCTAATGTTTTTCCGTTTGGTCGGAGGATAGGGCTGGAAAGTATAAAAGGCGAAGGTATTATGTAAAGTATCGTTCGGATCATAAAATAACAGGTACGTAAGAGATCGATATCTTTATGATCTTCATCTGTTGCAATCGGTCTGCTCTACGGGTAGGACATGATATGGTTAGCGGCATGGTTATTTCGGTCCGTTTGCTGTCGCTTGAACGGATATTGTTTTAGGATCGCGTACAGACACGTTAACTAGTGCTTAAAACGGCATCTGAACTAATAAATCGATAATTTATAGCAAATAAATCCTTCATATTTGATTAAGATCTTCACATCATGCAGTAAAAGTTTTTAAGGAACCTATCAGACATTTAGCATAGTATTTCTTCAATTGAAAGGCCATCACTGCAACTGAACATGAAAATTTCAGTTTTTGGACAAAAATTATTAAAAAAATGCATTGAAAAAACTTGCCAGTCGGCCGATTATTGTAAAATGAAACTAGTGGTAAAATGAAGTATTATTTTTGTAAATTTGCTGGAATTCGGGGGTATTTTGTTATACCTGAAGCAGGAGGTTCTCGCAAACCTCAACAAGACGGTAAGGTGCTGATCCTTCATTCGGAAGGCTCATGTTTTGAAATTTATCATAACCTTTCTCTCACAACTCTGACTATCCAGCTATGCCAGCAATAAGTGCTTTGATTTTTCTTCGTCACTACAACTCCGAGAAGTCTTGACATGTCACCCTCTGGTTTTGTTTAGTCACATTTTGATAATCTGCACCTGCATCTGAACTGCATTTCAGTGCTTCTAAAGAAATTCATTACATGACAAGAAATTAAAAATTTAAATACTTTAGCACTACATAAACTTTGAGACACTTAATTCTTTCACAACAAAACTGCACCATCAGACAAGCAACCAAGGATTGATAAAGAATTCCTTCAAACTGCTTTCGTCCTGCTTTTTCGTCGTATAAACTAAAATTTGTTGAAATGTTTGTGTTAATGAGGCACCAACTCCAAACTGCAATATGCACCTTTATTCTTCATTTTCCCATTCTATGACTCTAACCTGGACTGTATTTATGGTTAGCAGTACGAATAGAAGGAACACAGCAATTTAAATGCACCAAGATTGGTTTTTGTTTGTTCACGTTGTTGCCTCCCAAGACGTGAGATGATGTATTCTGAGTGGTTTTCCTCCAGAAGCTTTCCGGCACTCAATTTTGCATTAATGCTTTTTGTTTTCTGTTGCTCCGGTACATTTTTTGTTTGTCCTTTTTTCTTTATTGATTTGCTCCAGTTTTGCATTGTCAGTCTAGCCCGTTTTGAAGCAAAACAATAGCCCATAGCAAGGAAACTTTGAGCAAGATGAGCATCATACACCGTCGTACAGTTTGTGGCTCTCGATTTGGGCCACTATTTGGGCTGTGAGAAGAAAATGGTGTAGCAAACGGCAGGATAATTTCCCTTTTCCGTATCATCGGGAGCAGAATCGCTGTACAAATTGCTCCTTCGCTTCCCATCTGAATCGTACGAAAAGCAATTGAATTCCAGTTCGAATGCACTTTTCCTGTGTTCGAGTCTAAATAAGCTATTCCCAACAGCAGCAGCAGCATCCGTTGCAACGTTCGAATAATCGACCACACCATACACGATTTTTCTCCACATGATGAATTCGGAGAAGCGAAACAAAAAACCGTCTTGATCTGGGAAATTTTTGCTACTCTCAGCTCCTTTAGAGAGACCAATCGGTTCAATAGAAGAAATTGCATTCCAAAGGCTCCATCCGGCAAAGGGGATGGCAAACTCCGAAAGCGCATGAAAGCATTTGGACCGAATAATTAAGCAGAGCCGTCCGAAGCGGTACTCGAGCCGGCGTGGGATGACTTTATCGAGCGAAGATTATCCCAAGGGCTGTGGGAACTAATCACATTCGGACCCCGGCCACAGCGTGTCAGGTTTCGGTTGTGCTCGAAGAGATAAAGGTCGCTGAAAGGTGGTTAGGGGAGGCACAGGGAGATTGGTATGGTTAAAAAGGGCGGAATAATTAAGTTGTTGAAACGATTCCTGCTGTTGCTGAGGTTTTTGGCTTGGATTTCAATTGGGTTTTTGCTCGTTTTCTTAGAATTTGTTGCAATTATTTCGGACGAGGCTCTAACGCTCGGCTCGATAGTGAAGAAAACATTTTCTCTGTCTCTCTCTCTCTCTCTCTCTCTCTCTCTCTCTCTGCTCTGCTAGTGATTATTTTTGTCCTGTTGGCTAAATATGGCAATTTGTGGTTCATTAGCAGATTTTTCCGTAGTTTTTTTGTTTAATTATTTGTCAAAAACGTCCTGGTTGTTTTAGCCTTTTTTTTTGTCTAGATGCTGTTTATGGTAAAACGATGTTTCAAAGGCATTGATTGAATTTTACAATTAATTTAACTTACTTTTTGAGACAAGGAAGTCTTTTGATAGGGCATGAGTCGAGCATCCTCATAATATGTCTCAATCGCATCATATGTGGATATTCACATTCCTTGTCAGGATATCTTCAGCACCAAACAACCCATTTAGGTCAGAGTTCATGATTCTTCTATAAACTCTCAGCTCGCATACATGTGGTCCATAGCCCCTGATGCTCTAAAATGACGAGTGCTTTAGCGTCTTTGGTCAGGAAAGTCTGAGACTCACGACCCATAGAGTAGAACCGAACGTATCAGAGGTCTAATTGAATCTAGTATTTTGTGTGTTGTTGTAGTCTTCTACAGAAGTTGTAGGGTAGTCTAGTTTGGGGCGTTCAAGTGGTAGGGACGAGGTTGTAGGTTCAAGTGGTCTTCGAGGTTGTTGTGCCTATGAAGAGGAAGGAAGTAATCTTCTGGATTGCAGAAATGTGTGAAGCCCATAGCAAGCATGAGTCCCTGAATAATTAGGCTTCCGATTGCACTGCTTACATAGTTATCTGAGCACACTGTCAACTGTGTTCCTCAGCAGCTGTGTCAGGATCGCATGAAATCCGTTCTGCTGGATTATGTTTCATAGTCCCACCTTGAAGTCAATGAACTATTGTCGCTGGCATTTTTGGAGGATTCCACATTAAGTATAGAATTTTTTGGTTGTCGATTTTTCCTCCAACAAATTCAGCATGTTGACAATACTGCGTCTGTCCGGAGTAATAAATAAATGAATAAATTAAAAATAAATTCAGCATGTTGCAAGCCTCCATCAGAATACGTAATTTCGACAAGCTTTTAAACGCAGCATCCAGGACTAAGATGGGAAAAAAAGTTTGAGTTCAACGTATACAACGTTTTCAGCATCAATATGATATCTTTTGGAAGTAAATCAGTACTGAAGATTGAACCTAAATTAACATACCAACTTTTTTTGATAAGCGAGCCAAGCAATCATTGTTTTACTTTAAAAGAACTATGGTGTTAAGATTCTTCAATATATTTGTAGCTCTAAAGGAATGCAAAGTGAATTTTTTTATGAACTGTGTTTGTAACATAAATGATTTGATTCCATAACTTAAAATCTAAAAACTAATAATAAACTGTATAACCTATTATAAAAAATAATACCTTTGTACCAAATTGGAAAAATTAAATTCCTATAAACTGAAAGTTTCAGTCAACAACATTATTTCTAGAGTATTCGTTTGATAATTGTATCAAAAAATACCCAGCTCTAGAACCTAAGAAACTGTTGAAGACTTCGATCAAGATGCAACTTAAACAAACTGAGGGTTATGAATTTCACGAAACGGAACGAATTATTCGGAAAAGTCTCCGTCGCGTCGAATGTATTTTATGCTCAGTAGACAATAAGCTTTTTGATATTGGAAAGAATTTCCTCCCAACCGACATCCGTCCCTTGGACTATTTATCTAACACATCCACGATAAACGATTCCCCCACGAAGTACAATCCTTTACTTTGCTCGCCTTCCATGAAGGATACATCTCAACGCTAATGAAGAAGACATTGTCTCATACGACTCGTTCTGCAATGAAGTTCATCACAGTCGTAATGAAATGTTGCCCCGTCCCGGGCAGTAGGTATATTAATAGCATTACTTTCAAATACCTTCAGTTGTCATGTCATTCTTAAAATACCTCTCACGAAACGAATACACCAGCGCCTGGAGGCCACAGGACGCAGGGAGGTATAAATAAGCCACCTTCCCCCCAGTTACCAGGCTCACGGAAGGTTCGATAAATATTTGCATAACTTATTTTCTTCTGCCATTCGCTACCTCGCTAGCGTGTAGCGCTAGGAGAAGCCAGCAAATAGCATGCCAACCGGCAGTAATGTTTTTGCGCTAGAAATTCATGTACCATGGAGCTGACACGGACATTTACGGCCAGCATCGTACCGACACACGGCTGTCTCCAGCAGCGACACAGTAATGTGCCTTGACGAATGTTTTTATTCCGGTGCAATGGCGCTCGGTCGCCGTTCTTGATCTGCGAGCGACCGAGCCATGATCAAAGGAAAGAATTTCTCCAATGAGCTGCAGAGATGATGGACAAAACATGCAAAGAGCAAAATAATTCCAAACATTCAGCGCACCGGCGCATTCCGCCGGGCCGAGCGGAGGGAGTCGGCTGCCGGTGACTGTAAGCAAAGCCATGTTTACGTGCTTTCTTCGTTTTTTAAAATCTATTCTGCCACCACCGTGAACATTGGACATTTAGAGAGGTATGCTCGGCGAAATACCATCTCATCATTGCCAATTGAAGGTACGCCGGGTCGCGTGATGGAGCAAAGCGAGCAAAAAGACGATACCGGAAGGAAGTCGGTACCACCGCTGCAAATGATCCGTAAATCGGCACCCTTAAGATCCTTCGGATGTGATTCGACATTCAACCCGGAGAACGGCTGAGCTGAGAACGCGAATCGTAACGGTGGACTCATAATACCCGACGCGGGAAGAAGAACAGCAACAAACGCCTTCTTCTTGGTTCCATTAGAGGGAAGCAGCTGTGGGGTGAGGTGTTCAAAAAGGATTCATTTGCCTCTTTGTGGAGTGTTCACCCTTGTTCGTCGTTTCTTCCCTTATCCCTTTGCACCCTCCCTATCTCTCGTGGTATTCATCCATTTGACGCTTCGGAAGCATTCAAAACGGCCACATTGTCGTTATGTTTGCAGCTCAACCCCTGTCTCAGGGCTCGATGCTCAGGTCTTCGGTGTTTTGCCATTTTCCCGAACTCGAATCATCCATTTTCCACACCCTTTGAACCATGGTGCTGGTGCTGATGCTCACGGTGTGAAAGAGTGTGTAATAGCTGGTTCCAGCAGCAGTCGGCAGCCAGGAATCTTTTCATTAACGACAATGAAAGAAGCCGGAAGCGAGTGCTCGCACCTTTTTTTGTCTCGCGTCCAAGATTCTCACTCCTCACCCCGCGCGTACACCTGTCTCGCCCACGTGAACCGGAGATGGAAAGAAAGGTAGTTTTCCTCGGATTCGGAATCATGAAATTACTTTCCGTCGGCAACGTAACAACACCATTTGCCCTCGTCGGTTACTTGGAACAGCGGTCGCACTGTTACTGAGCAGGGGCGCTCTTCGCTTTGCTTCCATTTTGTTTCGCTTTCATCGTGGGCCGAGGTTCGTTTTGCAACACTGTGCTCATCCGATTTCGCGCCAGTATCAGTCTTGCTCAGGCCTGTCTTTTTGTTATCTGCTATCCTTTGGCACATCGGAGTACTTTCTGCCGGTATCTCCGATGGGATCTTCCATTTGCTTTACGGCTTGGTAGGGTTTCTTTCGCTTGCCACAAAGAGAGTGAGAGAGACAGAGCAAAAGATCGACCCAATTGCTCAACGTGCAGCGATTTTCTAGGTGTAATTACTTTCCCGGGGCTTGCAACCAGGAGTAATTATCCGTTTTTGCTTCCCTGTTGCTGTTGCTTTGTTGCATTGCCGCTTGTGTGCTTCTGATTGCTCTCGTCCATGGCTCCCCATGGCAGCGAGCGGGGGCAAAAAGGCCAAGCAATTTTCTTCACCCTTTGGAAACCTTTTCCCGGGTCTGCTCTTCTTCTTCTCCTTCGCTTGACTTTTGTTCCTCGCCCAGAGTCTCGTTTTCGCCGCCAGCGACTCCACAACCGAAGCCACAAAGTCCAGTCCTCGCTCGCGGAAACTGCACGTATCCAGAAACCAGGGAAAAAAGGGTTAGCGATCCTGCCCGTCCATCCAGGACCACAGCAGCAGCAGCAGCAAAAAAAAACCTTCCAACCATAAACCTTATTTATGCAGCTCGGATGGACGTGGATACCGAAAAACTGCGATAGGGAAAAAGTTGAGCGATTGCAATCGCACACTGTGCGCTGTGCTGTGGTTCATCTATACGGTGGATAGTGCAGCAGCTCGATAAGAGCATGATTAGGTTCTGGCTTCCGCAAATAGAAACCCGGTGTAACCGGCTACCGGGCAGGTCTGGTTACGGGTCGGGCTTTTTTGTTGTTGCACTTTCCTTTGCCTTACTCGTTTACTTGATTCGCTTGCAAAGATTCACTTTAGTGCGCATCCGGACTTGGAAGCTCTGAAATAAGATGAACCTGTTGCCAGTTCATTAGCTCGGGTGAATATTTTAATTACAGGCAGCGAAGGGTTGACTTCAGCGGAACAGCCACTGTTTTGTGTTGTGTACGGGTTCAATCACGTGCCGCGTGCAAAGTAGTATTAATTATTAGTGAAACACTCTAGGAATGGAAATAAAATTTTTGTGAGGTTGTTTTAATCAGCAGTGATGGATTCTGGTTCTCGAGTAATCGTTATCGCGTTGCAAAATACAGTCTCTAGATGTAAAGCGAATGAAGTTCTGATCGCAGATAAAATTTCGTCGGGGATCATGTTACGATAGGGCCAGTAGATAATATTTGTGGTCGAAGTGTAGTTTTGAAATGAAATATTAATATGGTAGAGGTTCATACATTTTTTGCTCCGTGAGATATGGCAGAATCTCTGATATTTCAAGCGGACATGTTACTGAACTTGCTTTTTGCTTGCTTGTACTTACGCAAAAATGCTAACTTATTACAATATTAAATAAAAGAACATAAATTATTCTATTTAATTAAAGCGAATATGTAAGAAGATTTATGCATTTATACAGGTTAAGCAAGTAAAAATTTTAGCGAAAAAGGTATTCTGATAGAACTAACCAGCTAATATCGTTCAACAAAGCTTCTACTGTTCCATTTTGCCCTAAAAGGGCTGCTCTTTTTTGAGATGTAAAGGCAAATGAAGGCGTAAATAAAACATTGCAGGGGAAAAACAATATAAGGCAATTTTTTTAATAAAAAGTAATTATAATAATAACATAAAAAGATAGATCGATAAAAATAGATCAGATATTTAAACATAAGTACTTTTTTTGTTTTTTAATCTGTATGTAATTTCTCATGTTTGAATCAGTTTCGTAAGGCACACATAAAGCTGTTCTTGATTCTTGATTGATTTTCTTGAAATCCAAAAAAATTGAGTTTACCTAGCCAATTAAGCATTGGATCATAATGATAAACATTTGTGGTTGAAAACAAAAAGCCGATCGACCCTGTTGAAAGCTGATCATAAAGCTAAGAGGGGGTTATGAACCTCTCTTTAAACCTTTTCTTGGTCAATTCTTAGCAGAGAATTTCACTCGGTAAGGAGAATATGCCTTTCACCTAGATAGATTATCAAGTGCAAAACATTCCCCCTTTTCATAAGTTTCGTTTTGAAAACAGCAGATCGTGTATGGTATATACAGGGTATGTCTGATCTCATATATTGGAGGCTACTTCAAATTCCACTGTTAAGTTCTATTAAGCCATCCTGGTGATTTGTTTTTTGAATACTAGCAAGCAGACCAGTAATTAAGCTGAGTTACCATGTTTCAACATTAATCTGTAGTTTGACTATGACAACGAACAATTGCTTTAAACAGATGGGATCATTAAAATCAGCAATAAATGACAACATACTATCAAGTTGCATAAAACATGATAGAGAAAATGTGAGAGCCAACAACTAAGTTACACGAAAGTGCGCTAGCATAAAGAGTGTAGTCACATAAGATAGGGCGAACAAACCCAACCATACATAACTTATCGACTTATTGACTAAGCTGGAATAGCGATCAATCTATCTTATTTGTAATTTTGATTGTAATAGAAGGACCAAGCCGTATACTTGTCTTATTCCTAATGATCACATTAATTTAAACATTGTCTGAGTCACATAAACTTCCCCACAGATCAGCAGGATTAAATTAGAAATGGCCCTCTGTTTTTTAAATAGTGTGTATTTCGTTATTTTTGTCAGATTTCACGTACATAATCCAAAACACACATGAAATACAAATGCGCCTTGCCATCGGCCTTCCCTGACGGGCGTAACCGTCGGCCGGTAGCGTCTTGGTTTAAACACGGGCATAAACCTTCCAACGAACCCGAGACGAAGCCGAATTTATGTTGGACGCAGACATTTCAATTTACAAATCGGTTACAACATTAATGTCAATTAAAAATCGCAACACCCTACGAAACTAGACGGGACTAGCAAAGAAACAAATACAATCCGCCAATCTCGCTAGGATCTGTCAAACACCCGAACGAAGCAACCGTTTCTCCATCCGTCGCCATCGAGGACGCTAGCCAGGGCAAATCAGCGCTCTGACGTTTCCGTCTCGGTTATGGTGGCCTCTTGATCGGACGATAAAATGCCTCTTCTGCGATCTGCAACATCGGCTGCCTCTTGGCGTCTCCGTCTTACGCGTTCGCGCCAATTTACCGTTCTGCGTTCGATTTGCTCAACGGACGGGTACTTGGCGGCGTCTTCTCTTTTGACCTGGTGTGGTAGGTGGGAGTGTGCCCGCTCGCGATCGTTCTCCCAGATCGTTCTCCACTCCTCGTTGATCGGGCTGCCATTGGGCGCGTAATGGCAGTCCCTTTGTCCGGGTTCAGCATGGCCATTGATCTTAACGACACGCAAAAATTCCACATCCTTTTTCTTTGGAGTCTTTTCACATACCTCTTTAAATCGAGTAATTTTTCTCCAACATATTTTTAGATGTAATATCGATGAGTGTAGAACTGTGTCAAAAAATTGAAAAATCCAGTAAAATGCTTTTACCACAGTTGAATGATAATTTAAATTATATTTCTGCCAAAGGTTCAAATAAATGTGTAGACGCCTCATTTTTCTTAACCTTTAATTTCCAACAAATATCTCGCATATGTCTTGAAGTGACGATCCAGTTGGTATGTAACTATGAGAATTTTTCAAGGGTATAGCAATTACTGTTTCTTGACAGTAATGGAATGTAGGATGTAATACAGCTTATCAGGAATCTTCATCACCAATTACTTAGCATTGTTCAGAGAGAAGTATTTTAAATGATAATTAGAAAAATTGTAATGGAAAAAAATCTTGATATTTCAAGACAATGAACGCAAAACCGTCCTATCTCCTTGAAACCAAACCGGTAACCAAAACTCTCTCCTTGATAAGAGTGAATCTTGAACGACAGTATACAATCTATCCTAATTAAGAACCTACTCATAATCAACCTCACCATGTCAAAGATGTTCTTCCGAAGGGCGTTCTTTCTTCCAACGTTTTTCCAAGCATTTTAATCACCAACCACATCGTTGCTTTATTGAAATTCAATGAAAAGAGCTTTCTGTGATCAAACCATCACAATGCACATATCTCACTTTTAAGTCCATATTGTTTCATGGTGCCGACAGGTGCCGTTTGGCTCAAATGCTCCGGTGCATACGGAGCACGATGCAAAACCCGGACTACAGCAGCAAAGCCTTCACGTACCACAATGCATCTGTCAAAGCTATTCCTTTCCATTAGTGCACCGGCGGGCGAAGATACGGCACGCTTCCCGGTAGTCTCGTTAGGGTCGGCCTAACCAACGCTCTCGGATGTCGAGTTAAACATCATTAAATGTGAATATAATATTCAATGTTCAATATCGAATTACTCTCGCTTTCCATGCTGCTGCTGCTGCTGCTGCTGTGCACGGTAGGCTCGAAGGCGTACGCCCAAGGTGTACGCAAAACGCAACAACCTACTCAGATTATTCCCCAAGCTTACCGGAGGCATCTGGTGGTACTGCCGATTACCACCTGCCACTCGGTAGGCGTGTGTCCCCACACCCTCTCGAACCCCTCATCAGCACATGCCAAAGTAGCTGAACAAGGTGAATCTCTTGAAATTGAATATTGATGAAACTCGAGCACTGCTCAGGGGCTTTAATATTTTGCGGCAAGCGGGTGCTAGGATTTCGAACGATGAGACTTAATCCGGCCATTGAAGATGTGCTCGGAAAGATTTCTCGGATTAGTCGAGACAAGCCTAGAAACACAAAGCTTTTCGTGGAAGACAAACCTGCCACCTGCTACCCGTGCTACATGCGTGCGGTTCCCTGCCGGTTAAGACGCCCGGAGTGGTCGATTCTGTATTCTTGACTTTATCTTCTCCCCGTAAGCTATCGCCCTGTATCTTAACTATCTCTCTTGCTCTCTTTCTTTCAATTGCAACTTGCTCCAACAGTTCCGCCCGATATTGTCAACGACGAATCATCGGCGGACATTGCCGTGCAGGAAGGGGAAGATGCAACGATCGTCTGCAAAGCCACTGGACATCCAACGCCCCGCGTCACCTGGAAGCGAGAGGATGGCGAGTACATGCTGCTTCGAAAGCCCCAGAGTCGCGAACTGATACGAGGTAGGTGAGAAAAGCTGCCCGTCGGGGAGGTAGTCGAAGGGTGGTTAATCGTTGAGTTGGCCATGTTACAAATCCTGCTTACACCTTACCGGGTGGTTTGAAGTACATACTCCAGCACAACAATCGACAGATTCTCTCTGTTCGGTTGCAGAGCGAAATTAATTAATCAACAAATTGATTGTAAGCGTAGGGCGTGACGGACTTCTCGGGCACTTCTAGTTGCGTGGTGTGTATCATTGATTTCTGTCTACAGTTATCACGTTGGTTAAAGAAGGATTATCCGTACTTAAGACTTAAGTCTGCATCGCTCTGGCGTGTGCTTCGGGTGTGCTCCAGTACAATCATTGCGCTAACTTGAAATGGTTGCGAGATCTGCTCGAGTACACGTCTCAGCTCGTGTTGAGGTGCATAACTTCACCTGGACGCAAGTGTGCTCATGGAGGACATGAGTAGCTGATTAACTCAGATGGCACAACACAAAGACACACCGTGCACAATTGCATCACACGCCACGAGATCATTGCACTTCAGGCGGTAGTGAAGGAATTTTGCACACTCTTTTTGCCATTAACACTGAAGCAATGGTGTATTCACTTCACTTGAGCTACCTTCATACAAATGTTGCTCGAGGGCAATCGAAACTTTCTTTACTTCCCTTTTCAAGCGACTCCTGGCGCATGCATGAATACTGCACGAATGTTAAATGGAGTGGCATTAATGTGATTATCATTACCATCATAATTTGCAGCACCGTAGGACCGTGGGACGATGCAGGAAGAATCGTTGTATGCACTCAGGCTTTAAGGACTTTGTCTTTGCGTAAAGCAAGCAGGCAGTCAAGCAGTGTGTCATTTGCATTTGCTGCTGCAGTGTGAGCCAGGTGCAGTGAGATTAAGATGGTGGTAAAGTTTATCTTTGGAAAATTCTAGCAATCTTGCGTCTACACTTGATGTATACTAACTGCGTACATTGATGTATACTAACTAAGTTGACGAAACTCTCTTGAAACAATGTTTGGTGGTTTTAAGACTTGTTGAGACAAACGAGTACATAGTACAAGGGAAATTTTATATCCATTTTTCTTGCCAAACTAAATTAATGGAAAATTTAGCGAAATCAAATGTTATCTTGGAATTTTCATGGTCAATTTGGATGTCGGTTAAATTGAATATAATTTATAACAGTCGATATTAAAAGCACGTAATGTTAAATTCCTATTGTATACCAATTCCAACCCGACCTTACCTTACCGTCGAAATGCACCAGCTGATCACGAGAATTTGGGAACAGGAAGAATTACCGGAGCAGTGGAAGCTGGGCGTCATTCACCCAGTCTACAAAAAGGGCGACAGATTGGAATGCTCGAACTATCGTGCTATTTCTGTCCTCAATGCCGCCCATAAGATTCTGTTCCAGATCTTGTTCTGCAATATTGCCCCCCTTGCTACGGATTTCGTGGGTTTGTTGGAGGCAAATCCACGATCGACCAAATCTTTACTCATCGGCAGATCCTCCTGAAGTGCCGAGAGCGCCAGATCCCTACGCACCACCTCTTTATCGACTTCAATGCGGCTTACGATCCGGAATCCGGTTGTTAAGGGCCACCAATAATGGGGTGCAGTGCAGAGTGAGAGTATCGAATATGCTGTCGGAGTCGTTCGAAACTCACAGGGGTCTGAAGCAAGGGGACGGACTCTCCCGTCTACTGTTCAATAAAGCCTTCGAAGGTGTCATACGAGGTGCGGGGCAAGACAACAACGTCCGTGGCACGTTTCTCTATCGGTATCTCCAATTTCTTGGCTTCGCGGACGACATAGACATCGTTGGCAAGACGACAGCGAAGGTGTGTTAGGCGTACACCCGACTGAAACGTGAAGCAGCAAGAGTTGGACTAATGATCAATGCGACGAAGACGAAATACCTGCTTGCTGGAGGCTTTGATGGTGATAGAGCGCGAGTGGGAAGCAGCGTGTTAGTTGACGGCGACAGCCTCGAGGTGGTAGAGGAGTTCTGCTATCTTGGGAGTGTCGTTACTTCGGATAACGATGTCAGCAGCGAAATCCGGAGACGCATTGTGCTGGGGAATCGTGCCTACTACGGCCTTCACAGTCTGCTGAGATCTAGAAGACTTCGAGACCGCACGAAATGTGAGATCTATCGCACACTGATTCACCCGATGGTCCTATATGGCCAAGAGTCTTGGACTATCCGAGCGGAGGATGAGCTATACGGCGAACCGGACATCCTGACGGTGGCAAAGACCGGCAAGATACGGTGGTTGGGGCATGTTATGAGGATGCCGGACTCATGACCCCTCAAGAAGGTATTCGTAAGTGGCCCTCAGTTCAGCACGAAGTGTCGGAGAGCACAGCGAGTTCGTTGGCTGGATCAGGTGAAAGTAGACCTGTTGGAGATCGGGTGCCTACACGGATGAGAAGCTGCAGCCAGAGATCGAGTTTCCTGGAAATGTATTGTTGACCGGGCCAAGCCACGACGACGTGCTCTTTAAAAGAGTAGGCCAACTTGATGATGATGATGATGATGATGATGACCAATTCCAACCCATAGGTTAAATTTATCCGACCCCTTAGAAAATATATCGTCTCTACAAAGCCCTCCATCTTCCATGTTTTTTAGGTTTATTCGCTTTTTTTTCGATTGAATTTTCAATTGACTCATCGGACCTTGATTGTTCAACATTAAATGTTTGTTAATTTATTCTTATATGAAATGGCTCGTAGATATAGTATACTATATATACATACACAGTACAACAATCACAAAGCATTTCCTACTTGGTGTTTGCTTTATCCAGATATTCATTTATATTTTTAGTATTACGGCTTGACGCCGTATTGTTATATCCAGATATATTTAGATTTTTTTAAATTAAATGGCGAAAATATTTCAGCTCTTTCTACCTTTTTTTAAAGAGATCATCATTTCATTTGCCTTTCGTTGAACGGTTTAATATAAACTAATATATTTTTAACATGTGTTAGTATGTTTAAGTACACAAACATTCGTTAAAAAGCAAACCCTTTCAAACTTATTACTTTATGAAAGTAGTGTATAGTGCATACAATTGCATGGAGATAATGTGATTACGATAATATTTTACCTCCAAACACTTATACCTATTATTGGTCGATTTGGATTTATCTTTTCTTCTATTAGGATATTAAGCCCTGGGGCATATTATTAGGACAACTTTCGGCTCAAATGATCCTCGAATGAAAATGGTTGAAAGTTCTCTTTAAAACGATTTTTGTTTGAGGTTAAATGACATTCCATGTAGAGTTCAGTTAATAAATATCCAATTTTGTGTCATTCGCAGAATATTTACGCATAGTATGTAGTCGTTTTGTAGTGAGCTACAAAAATAATTGCTTAGAAGTGCATCCGCTTTGTGAGCAACGATTGCTGGATAGCTGTAACATAATAAATGTAAATGTAAATTATAGATTCAAAATCCAAATCAAAATCTTCCTAGCCAATGATCAATAAAGTAATGTTGTATCATTCTTCTTCTTTATGTTTAAAATTGCACTTCAAGACATTAATTTCAAGAATGTTTTGAGCATTATAATTATTTTTATACTATTAGAATGCAACTACTCATATCAAATGTAAACTGCTTCTAAATTTGATTAATGTGTTAATTTTTTTGCAGTGGTTTTAAGTTCAAGAATAAAAAGTCTCCATGTTTGTATCAAATTGCAATTTTGAATTCACATATTATCCATTTAATTACTGTTGTTCGGTCGAACCGTACATAGATCAAAACATAGAAGCACTTGTAAAAGACATTGTTTTATTTGCTCTCTCAAAATAGTTTTCTCTTTCAATAACGATAGCAAAGTCAAGGGCCAAATATAATCTTCATATAATGAAATGATATAAACGATAAAATAAGCTATTAAATACTATGTTTGTCTCGTTATGCTAAAACATAAGCATAACGTTGGAACATGTGCATGTTCAGGCCAAATCACCCCCACCACGACAAGGGTTGCACATTTTTCTGCACTTTGTAATATCCTTTTCGTAGCATTATCGCTCACCCACACACATGCACGGCGAAAACGAATGTGCTGAATGTGCACTTGGTAATGCATCTTGCAGTGCATAAATATTTCACCCCGAACCGACCGGTCCCACACACAGCCCAGACGTTGTTTACTACGGGACGCGTCTTTTGCTTCCATGCATGAAAGGATGCGTTTTTTTTTTTGTATCACTCATCCCCCTCTGCTTAAGGCCGCCCTCCCACCTACCATAAGACCCAATAAGCGCGGTTCGAGTGTGGAGAGCCGGGCGCATGTAATATGTCAACGTGGCGCTGTGCATTTGTGCAGCAAGAAAACCATCCGTTCCGACCGAAACCGGAAACATAAATACAACATTAAACTGTCACACCGAAGATGGTTAAGGGAGGAAAGGAAGCGAGGAAAAACGCACGAGGCAAACGGGGGAGGGTTCATTCAAAAGAAAACTACTAATAAGTGTCACTTTGACGAACATTTAGTGCCGAACTCACCGAACGCTTTCGGTCACGTGGTGGAAAATTGCAAAAGTGCAGAAGGATGTCTACAGGCATGCAAAAATGATGCCGCTGTTTACATGGCAAAGAGGATTTTCCCTCCGAGCCGGGTGCACGCTGGCGACGGTGGAGGGAAAATATTCGCATAATTTATGCTTAATGTCGTGGGAAAATAAGATTAAATGTCGTCGTCCTCGTCGTCGTCTTGTGTCTTCTTGTGGCGCCGTTTGCGATCGTGCGATGTGTGCAACAAAAATACGGGTGAGTCGGTTCACTGGGAGGGCCAAATGCCGTGGTAAAACAATGATAAAAGCGACTCCCAACTGTAAAACTCCATCCCTCGGTGTTGGCGCTGCAAACTTGGAAAGAGCATACGAAGGATGGTTCTTTCTTTTTTTTGGTGTCTGTTGTGTGTTTGTGTGTGTGTGTGTGTGTGTGTCTCTGTTAATTCCATTTTCTTTCGTTAACGCAAGAAGGCACTCATGCGAATCGTGCAAACACAAGTTCATACACACACACGCACACCTACAAAGGCAACAAAAGTGTGTAGAGCCAAAGCATTAGCGCCGAGCGAGCTCACGGTTCGTGCACGCGTTCACGTTGCGAAGGTGCATGATGATCCAGAACATTTTCCCATAAGAGTGGCTGGGTCGACAATGGATGGGACGGGTAGGGGTGGTATTGGGAAAAGGGTCACAAAACGAGAGACATAATGCGCGCCGAAGCGGGTAGCCGGGAAAAAGGATTTCATTGTTTTCAGCGTTTCACCAGCCCGAGCGTCGCGTTTGCTGGTCTCTGTTGCTGGTGCTGGCCCTGGCATCGCTGGCTTATGACTTGGTTCCTGTCTTTTATGTTGCCACCTACTCACCAGCATCCTCTCCCCCACCGCTCGTCGCACTGCCGCTCCATCCTGCATCCCAAATCCGTAGTTTGACATCCCTTTTTTAAGACCCGGTGTGTCCTTTTTTTCAACCACCCGAAACGAACCACCTGTGCCAACTGTGCTTTTCCTTAGCACGAGTTTCCCCTCGGTTTTTCTTGCAATCTGTTCCTTCCTTTGCTCCTGTTTTCCATGGCTCTACGTTAGCCTCTACCGACATTGTCACTTTGGCTGAACACAACACACACACGCATACCACTCTCACATACATGCACACATTTTCGAGCCAAACATTTTATCCTTAATGTGACCCGCCCGCTTTTCCGCCCCCAGCTCACCCCACCGGTACCATGCGTGGGAAGCGTCATCCGTATGTTGCCCGGTTTTATGTGCACAGAAATGGTGCAAGACTAGAAAATGCAATATTTTAGCAACACCTTTCCCGCGTACAGAGCGTGTTCTTGAGTTTTGAGTTCGTTTTCTTTTTTGTTTTTCGTAGCTTTTAAAATGTGGACCCACCATTTTCTCATACCGGCGGCACACTCTAAATTCATAAAGCGATCCGTGTGCGTAATTTTGCGCGTGGCTGTGTGTAGTTTGAGGTTTTGTTCTGTTTGGTGGTTTGCTTTGACTTCTTCCATATGCGTTGTTTGAGCGAATTTTGCAGCATTTTCAATCGAGAAGAAGACAAGGTGTGCGAATGTCAGTGAAATGGATATATTGAAAAAGCTGGAAAGACGTTTAAAGGGTTTTCACGATATGTGAAACTAAAGCAAGCAATAATACAATTAATTTGAAATATACTTTAGGAAATACCTCACTTATCATTACTGATTTCGTTGTAGAGACTGAAATAGTCATTTTCCAATTTAATGTTCTTCATAATTTCTTTTCCGGGGTTCAATTCCCATTCAGACTGCCTTCCCGTACGTAGGGCTGACTACTTTACTACGGATAAAATTAAGTCACAGAGAGTCAGAAGTGGCTTTCTCCACTGTAGACGTAACAATTCATTTCAGTATAGCTTTGTTTTTAAATTTAATTTAACTCACTTAAATTCAGCTAAATTTAGCAAAGAAGATCCTTAAAAAAATATTTTTTTCGATCATCTTGTTCAGTATAGTAATTCCAAAATTTGAAAAGAAAAATTAACAACAACCCATCTAAGTTTAACAAAAACCAAAGACTAAAATTTTCGTACAATTAGGGATTTTCTATGAAAATTGTCAAGCTTTGTTGTGAGAGTCACCTGCACCTAATGATTGATTTGTAGAGAGTTTCGTTAATTATTTTTCTGTATATTACACTAATCAGGTTGAGATTTTCTTTGTTCATAGTTGATCAACACTCGATCTGGGTTTGCGCTAACTTATAACGGCTGAGCTTAAATGAGTATTTTTGTTGAATATCCGCACTAGGAACTTATCTTCACGCTGCTCGTTAATCAAATAGTTTTATTAACTAAAATGTGATTAATCGCTCTCAGTCTTGAACCTTCAATATTGCTGAAAAACTGATCCCTGGACTTGTTTTAGCTTTGTCTGCCTTAAATTTTGATTAATTTTGACTAACCGCTAAAGTCGTTTTTAATTCCTAAGATATTACACAATTTCAAAAAATCAATTCTTCAATTAAAGTATAAATGTTATTTTTTTCTAAAAAACCACGCATAAAGTATCGATGTAAGGAATGCATTTTTACAACTCACACGTTACATTGCCTCAAATACTAATATCAATCCTCATCAAACAAACATACACACTAACACCACACAACATGCATGACAAGAATTTTGATGGAACTCGTTCCCTTTCCATCGCGGCGTTGACAAACATACTGTAACTCAAATCCTCCAAATCCAAGGTGTGCCGTGTGTGTATTTTTTGATAAACTGTCTTCTGCCATTGTTACCGCCGACAGCTTGGGCGAAGTTCACTGTGCCAAGAAAAACATATGTCCAGGTTCTACTCGGCAGTTGCACGGTGTGTTCTACTCACACTTAAAAGCTACTGCTCATCATCCTCATCATCATCAACGCTCGGTAGTAGCCCACTCCCGATGCCACACACCTTGGCTCCCTCGTTCCTAGCACTGCTGCTGGAGCTGGTGGGCTGGTGGTAAGTGTGAACCTTCCTGAGTGAATTATTCAATTTATTTCGTAAGGACATGATTTACTCCGTTTCTCGCTCGCATCCACCATCCTGCACGCTGCGTGGCTTCGTGCACGGTGAGCCACCAACACGATTCATGCCAGACAGGCGTGCAAGAATCGCGACCTGCCAACGTGCCTTGTTTCGTGGTTTGAAAGAGTTGAGGCAGAAAGACAATGGGGCTTCTCCATTCGGGCTGGAATCGGATTCTGGAACGGCGCCCGGGACGTTGGTTTTTTGGGTAGCAAGCGGTAGGCGAGAAAAACGCCAGGATAAGCATAATGTACACATTTGCATAACAAATGTAAGGCAGCCGGCGTACTTCCCTTTCGGGGAGCTAGTGGGCCACCACCTGCTGACTGCGTCCCGTACGCCAAGGCAGAATGAAAAATGAAATGTATCCTGTGCTAATATTTGACGTGATCTTCTACGTGAACGTGGTGTGGTGGTGGTACTGGATTAGATGAATGATATTCTTTACGCTCGCTATGGATATTCTTTACTGGATTGTTTTTTATGCTTTATTCAGTTTTTTTTCTTCTTCAAGCCACCGTTACTTTTCGTCGACAAGAAGACAAACGTTCTGTATCTGTGACACTAAGTGATACTTCACAGTGGTTTGCTGACTAACTGAAAGATTTATGACGCTGCTTGTATTACCTCTTGACGAGAGCAAAAAAGCAAAATTATGCTTAAAACCTTCCACAATGATGTATAAAGTAAATTAGTATTAAGACTCCTGGCCAAATTAATCAAAATTTGCATTTTTAGATGAATAATTCATTTGAGCTTAATATTTTGCTGCCGGTCTACTGTTCGAAGAAAACATGAGTTAAAACTTCAAAATTGTCTTTTTCAAGCTAAGCTATTTTCAAATTAAACAAAAATAATTCCGAATCTTTTTACCGGAGATCTACTTCTAGTTCCAGTTGTCCCTTCAATGAGACTCGTAAATGCTCGTTGAAACAAAAATCATTAAATAGAAGGTTCTGGGCGTCGACAGGCATCTATTAAATAATGCATTTGAATAATTTGGCTTTTTTAACGATTTGGCAACTTGTTCTGTTAATTACCAAAGTGTTGATTGAAAAGTCAACTGAGATTACATTTGTACATTGTGACTTTTTAAATAACCATGAAGATTTATTGCTTCCAATTGCTTTCCTGTAAAATTAAACGTTTTTTCTATCCGAACACATCCTCTATTCATAAAATCGTTCAGGCGAGTGGATTACGGTGAATAAATTCAAGAAATCTAGTCGCTTCAAGGTTTTCGGGGAATATCGTTCAAAACAACAATAAAAATTAAGGAGAACCATACGATCTCGGTCTTCGGTGCACTTCATTTTGACGAATTCTTCTAGGAGACTGCGACCCACACTGACGAAAGATTCTTTGGAACAAGGAGCTAAGGCTGAACGAAGCAATAGATTGGGTGATTAGGATAGATAAGTTGAATCGATGCTAAAAATTTGTTTAAAAACTTTTATCAGCAAATCCTGTTTGTTTGATACAGTATCTTAAGATTCATGTTTGGTTTATAATTTGAACAAAGAGCTTAGCCGCATGCCTTTTCATTGGGTAATGAATATCGAAAAAATAAAAAAAATAAATGGTTTTGAATTCAATTGTGAATTATTCAATTTCAATTTTTGGAAGACAGTACTGCATCGTCACAAACGAAAACTGAAATTATAGCAATTACTTCTTCGAACAAACCAATTATACATTTCAGCATTCAAAGAATTTTACTCTCAAACACCAATTCCACATGATCGATCGGTTCACTTTTATGCGGTGCATTACTGTTAATTCCTGCCCGTACTGCTTTAATGAACCCTACCGACGCTTTGATTAACCTTTTCGTCCTGCAGCATCCTTTTGTCGTTGCTCGTCTCGACGCCCTCCATTTGCCTGAGAGAGGAATATTCATTTTCAATAATTTACATTTTAGGATAAGTCTTAGCAGAGCATATTTTTCTTCCGCCGTGCCGCGAATCAGTTCCCCATCAAACCCACCCATCCCACCAAGGAGAATAATTAATTTCATAACCTTTCGCAACGTGAGCCGCTGATTTCGCTTTATGATTTATAGTGCCCAACAGCAGGCTTCAGCCCGAGTTTTTCCCACTTGTTTGCCACGAAACTGTCTAAACGGTTCGCTCTTGAGCACGAGAGAGAAAGCTTGGAAAACAATTTCCCACCCACTGTGAGCCATCCATTGATTAATGTGTTCTAGCTATTGCGCTCGTTCTAAACAGGCACAAAACGACTGCCTCCCCCTGGCTGTCTTACTGCCACTCAAAATAGGAGCGGACAAGGGTCTCGGGAGTAGAAGGACAGAAATATATTTATACATCCCCTGTGAGCCATTCGCGCAAAACGCACGTACCGAGGATTGCCCCCGGTTTCCAGCGTCCGGACCTGGTGCGAGGGAAATGGTTTATTAAATCAGTCTTCATCCCGACGAAAGGCTATCCCGCCCATAAGACGGGCTATGACACTTTCTCATTATCTGGCCACCCGCTTTCAGTGCCACAAACGACGCTTCTATCCAGCCGGCGACAGTGATTTTTTCGCGTTCCCTCTGGTCAGTTTTTATGGGTTTCAGCCGCATCGTAAAACATAATACCTTCGCTGTGTGTGTGTATCGGTGGGTCGTGTGACCGGCGAGAGAGAGGTTAGCTTTCATGATCGTTACGGAAGTGCAAAGCTCAGTTAAAATGGCCGGTACGCTTGAGAGATGCAGCTGAACGCGAAGCCCCGAAACGAAGCTGGGTGAGCCTCAGGATTTTTTTTTCTGAGAACAATTCCACGGTAGCGGACTGAAACCCATGCTATGGAAGCTCGGAAGATAGGTTTTTCACCACGAAGCGGAACGGTTGATGTTCCGGTTCAGATTTCATGACGCTCGATCGAGTCGCGTATACCGATGGCGTGCGGTGGATGGTGTTTGCAATTTTTTATTATCTCACCATAAACATCGTCCCAGCGGAGGGAGCTTAACGTTTTGAAGAGCAAACTCGGGCCAGTGTTTTTTTCTGTCTGTTTCACCTGACCTGAGCACCGTGTAAGAGGTGGATTGAAAAGACACGAGGACGCGCACGTAATAAATTAGCGAAAATGGTTACCATCTTCGGTGCGGAGGACGAGATAACCGTAACTCTCCTGGCCCCCATCACTCCACATTAAAGAAACCTACGAAAGATGGGTAGAAATATTTTGCAGAAAAAAGTGAGTGAGTGAGAGAGAGAGAGTCTAAAACATCACCATTTATTTGGTCCACCATCCACTGGTCCATCTAGCGTAGTTCATCCTTCAAACAAACCCATCCTGCCAACACTGCTCGCTGAAAACTTTTACCCCGGTCGGAGAGAATGATTGAAGATTCTTCAGAAATTGGTTCGGTCGGGGTTCCGTACGACGCACGGTTTCTCGGTTTTAATATCCGGACCAATTTGATGACGCTTTCACGTTGCAAGCTTTTCTGATAGGAGTAGCACCAGCAGCAGCAACATTGCTTTCCTTTTGTTTCACTGCTGTTCTTTGGTGCGCATGAGGCATGAGGTAGCCATCGCCGACCGACAAATGATCTGGAAAACTGGACGGAATAGAGTGAACGGTCGCCAACGGCTTCCGGCAAGCTGTGGGATGTTTAGTGGGTAGTGGGTTGCTTTTTTTTTTTGTTGTTGCTTTGTTTCACTTCGCTCCCGTTGTTTATTACGAAACGAGTTTTTCTACGTACGGCCATTAAAACCGCTGCTGCGTTTGGACGCTGTGTACTACTTCAAAGTGGGTTGCTGTTGGCTGTCCTGCTGTGTTGATGTGAGGATGACTGACGTCGTGTCTTGCTGGCAGCTTTATTGGCCAAAATATGGAGTCAACATTATGCTCCGGTTTTAACAGAGATCTATTATTTGATTAAAAAAATATATAGTGTCTAAGGAAGTGAAACTAGAAAATAGACGTCAGGCAGGGGGTAATTTTGCAAGATATTAAATTAGACAAATAAGCCATAAAGATACGAAGTTTTGCTCGAAGGACATTATGTGATTATAAGATACATTTGTGCTCTATAACTGTAGGAATCTGATCATTTTTGGTTCAGGTGACCGGTGATGTTCCTCACAAAACGTATCAGAATCTTTCTAGGTAGGTTATATTATAGAAGCTATGGGAATTTAGAGTTGAATATTGGAACAAGGAACAGGATTACTAGATTTTTAGTTGTTTGTAAGGACATGTTAACAGGACAACACAATTTAAAACTAGAATAATAAACCTTAACTCATGTCGTCATAATCATACTTATAGTTATATAAGAGGACTGTCTAAATGATCGGGAAACATCTTTATAAACTGCAGTAATGACCAATAGAATAGGTATAAGATAAAAATTTGGAAAACAAAGCAGGATTCCATCTCAGTTTTCGCCTACCAAGCCCCTTCTGTCCGTGTGGATGGCCTAAAAAGACTTTAAGCGCTGGGTCGTCCGGTTCTATTCTCATGACATGACCAGCTCACCGGAGTGCTCATTGCAACCGCTTCTTTATTGTCTTCGATTGTTTTGCCCAGAGACCATGTGTATAGATGCTCTATGCACTGCCAACTTCGTCCATCGCGACAGGTATTTTGAGCGCAAAAGTTTGCTCAGACCAGACCAGTTGGCAGCCAGCACCCAAGGTCGTTACTCAACATCTATGTTGGAAATTGACATCATTTTAGTTCTCACCTTGTTAATCTCAAACCCGATGTACCGAAGGTTCGACGTTTTGGTAGGCATCTGCTGTATAGGTAAGCCTCAAATCAACAACGTCTTTGTTATAAGTGTATGCTTGGATCTGGGTTGACTTAAAGAAGATAATACCCGGTTTTTTACACCTCCAAGTAACAGATCTAGTCCACCCTCTGTGACGGCAGATTGAAATTCATAACATGAGAGTTTGATTTGCTAAGCAAAAATCCTCAAATATTCATGTGTATTCTAAAGAATAGAAATAAAATTAAGAAAAGTAAAGAAGTTTAAGATCTGTGTTACCAATGGTTTCTAATTAGCCAAAACTTCAGGATTGAACATTTTTAACACTAATTGAAAGCTTAAAAATAGCTCGAAAATTGATCCCTTGCGGATTTTTAGTTGAAATAAAGACAAATAATTGTCATGATACGTCGATAATCTGTTTTGACGTATCAATTTTCTAAACTATAAAAGCTTCTAGTTACATAAAATTACTTGACAAAAGAATTTTTTCATAAGAAAATGCTAACTAAACTTTATTTCCATTTCTATCCGTTTGTTACACCTGTCCCCCCTCTCCCCTGTCTGAACTATTTTTAACCTGCTGTCTGCTTCGATACCACATTTAAATTAACACAGCCCACACAATCTTCTCCACGAACCGGCTGAAATAGCCGCTTCAATGACAGCTACCCACACGTATAAAACCGCAGCTAGAGAGGGGGCCAAATTAAATCTCCACCAAACGTTGGTCCTGCTCCACGTGGTCCTGCTGGCTTTGAAAAAATAAAAATTGAGAAATAATGTACTTGCCACTGATTCATTTTTCCCCACACAACACATACACACACGCTAACCGTGACACCGCAACGAAATACAGTGGCATCAACCGTCCACTAGCGCCTTTTCTTAGAAGCACCACTAACCATACGGATGAGTTTTCCGAAACTATTTCACATCGATTCTTCCGCAACACGGTGCTTCATTCCCCTTTTTCCGGCTTGTGGAAACATTCACTTTCTCCTTGCTAATGGTTCGGCGATCCTCTGGTTTTTCCCCCTTTTCTTCTCTTCAGTAGACAAGATAGTCTAGTTCCCGAGAAAAAAGGAAGGCACGCCGACGCTCCGTGTCGGTTGTCCCGAGACTGCAGCACGAGAGTTTATCCAACTGTTCACAGTTCCGAAAGTTCGGTTGCGCCAGTTGTGCACCGGAAGGGTCGTTTAGCTCGCACACAAAACCACGAACTGCGTCTCGATACGATACCGGCGGAATGTTGCTGTTCTTTGTTTGTTTTGCTGTGAAAAATTATCCTCGTAAATTCAAACCACCATTCGCACCGCAGCTCCGTCCAACCGTCCGAGAAGCGAAAGTTGCTTAAAACCAATCTCAAAAACCTACTCCCTCTTAGCCAAAAACCGAACCATTTGTAGGATGAGGCGAGTGCTGTTATCAAGGCGGAACCGTGTAGCGTTCGTGGTACGGTAGTTTCGAAGCTTTCCTTTCGGTGTTTGCGTGTGCGACTGTTTATTTGCCTCGTGTAGCCTGCCTTCGGAACAACTTTACGCTCCCCCCCCCAAAGCGACCCCGAACGGAAGATTTCCAGGAGGCCAAAGCTCTCGTGGGGGTATCTTCATAAACGAGACGTAAAATAAGGCTACCCACCCACCTACCTTCACTTCACACTCCGCTGCTAAAACCTTCATCCACCCTCCGGAAGGAACGCTGAGTCGGAGGGCCTAGGACACGGGAAATCGATATCGATTGTTGTACCGTTTTCGCCCCCGGGAGGGCCTTTCCTTTAGAACTTAAACGGTCACTTTCTAGGAAGGACGCTGATGATTGGATTCCATCTACGGAAGCCAATATAAAGCCGGATCCCGCCGACAGCTTCTGCTAACTGTCTCGCCATAAAAGTGACAGCACCCGACGATTATGGGATGCGAAAAACAAACTCCCCCCTCAGCCAACCTCCCAAGACACTGGGAGAGGGATCCGGAACTTGAGGAAAGATAGTTTTTCCGCTTGCTTTAGAACCACTCAGCAATGACTCTATGTCAGACACACATACATACCTACTTTGTCGTGCTGTAAAAATGCTAGGTTTAAGATATTCCTACTGGGAGTACCTTGTTGCACGAGTGTTTTGCTCGTGAAGATGTTTTCCGTTTTTACGAGGGTTTCCTTTTTCGATTTTTGCTGTGATGTGAGATGATGTTTGGTCTCGGTCTCGTTTTTTTTTTTAAACTTTAGGTTCCATTTTATGATTACAACCGTTAACTTGTCACAAATGTTTGACAGGGACAGGGTCTACGTAACGCCAATAAAGGTATTTTGACAAACCATGCCTCATTTAAATCGCATTCCGAACAAGAACCTTTTCCTGAAACTTTTTAGCTGGAAAGGACTAGAAGCAGGACTTTGAAGATTGGAAAAAAAACTTTTCGAATATACTTCATATTGTGGATGGAACCTCTGTTCGTTATCGATTATTGGAGTGCATTTTTGTTTTGGCGTTTGGAGCACTCTTTTATTGCTTTAACTTACAATGATATGACAATTTCTGCAGTAATCTTCATAATTAAAAGAATTCATAACAGTTTAACCCACTGTTTCGAAACGATTCACGGTCGGCTCAACGTCCGAAGCCGAGAATGGCGATAAGAGGAGTCACGCTAAAAAGCGCCAGAACAGAGAAAAAAGAGTCTTTTCGATCTCGAAAGAAGAGAGAGAGAAAAGACAGAAGTTTTTTAACGTCCCACGCAAACGACAATAATTGTAAATTGTAAAACCGAAATATAAAAATATTTTATTAAAAGAAGATGCTCTGGACGTTGATCGAAAAAAAGACGGCTGCAGAAAGCAGCCCTTGTTGCAAGTTGTACGTTATGCTATGCATGAAGGCGTCGTTTAAGAAATATTAAACATTCGTTAAAGTCAATAGACTTGTTGTCGTTAAGCATTTGGAAATCTGTTATTAAGGAACTGAGTAGATACGAGTCTCCTCTTCGATGATCATATTAACTACATGGTCAGGTCTAGGAGAATCTTTGGTGAAGCGATGCATGTGGCTCGCAAATTGTGCTATCCCGCTTGTGTGAACAATTTGTTTAGAGATCTGATCGTCATTAGTCAGGAATCGGTTTGACATATTTCCTCTGTTTTATTCAATTAGAAGAAAAGATTTCGTCTGTTATGTATTGTGCCTGCTTCTTATGTCTGTGCCATACTTGTTCTAGATTTTGTCGATGTTTAAGATTTTTTCTTGTCAACTCTGCTTTAAAGATCTATTTAGATGAGTTCAGTCTAGAAAGTCTCCCGAGTCCTGAGCGAATCATGTTGAAGAGCACAACTTTTAAGTGTTTAATTAGGTTTTGTTTCTTCCTTGACTTCAATATCTATGAGAGTCGATCTGTAATTATTTTAACTGTGACTTTGATGCAAAAAATCCGACACTCAATCTATTGTCCGGGTACAATGTAGGACTCATCATAATTATCTTATCCCTTAAAAGAATAGGTCTCATGCATTGGGACTCATTAAAAATCCATTTGTTGAGTCAGGTTTGGCAAGAATAATTATGCAAGTACAAATAATCGATTCTTAGTTAATTCAAGGATTGACCTACAATAAATATAATTACAAGTCGTGTTTCTAGTTCCCTGTCTTTATTCGTTCGTGGTCGGACTAAGAATGATGGCCCGTCGAGGAGCCTGTCTGTGTGTAGCCGACTGACGATGCACAGATGTCATTTGGCTAAGGTTTTCTAAATAAGGTGTGATGAAATATTATAATGAAATATAATATTCATCACCTATCTATTATTTCTCCGGGGGGTAGAGATCGGGCGTCCTCGTCCGAATATTAACGACAGTATTCAAAAAAAAAGTTCAAATGGTTTCCTAGCCTAATTCCTTATCCTAATACAATTGACATACAATGAATTTGCGTTCCTTAATTTAAGTACCGTATACAAAAAAAAAAAAAAATGGTTTCATTCGAATTCTTTTTACGCTATTCCTTACTGGTTAAATTTTTAACCTCTTAATCTTTTTCTTATGTCTCTTAACGCCTCTAGCATTTTCAAATGTTTTGTCCTGTACGTTTTTCACTAGTATTTTTGTTGCTCTAGGTTGCATCTTAGTTCTTATGTTAGGTATAACGAATACTGCTTGCTCTTCTGCTAATGTTGGAGGGACACATTTCGTATCGTTTTTATTAGTTTGCTGTTTGGCGGCTTTGCTCATATTCTTATACGCCTCATCATACAGCACTTGAGCGTTTCTAGATATTTCTAAAAGATTTCTATTGTTAGTGTTGTTAAACAACAATTCGTTGGGCGTAAATTTAGTTGCTGAGTGTACACTATTATTGTAAAGAGTTACAGCAATTTTTGTTAAGGTTCGTGTGTCCGCTCTTTCATATTTGTACTTATTTGTATTTATAATCTCTGTTATTGTGCAGTGTGTTTTTTCAATTTGGCCGTTAGACTCTGAGCAAGATGCATACTTCAACAAAACTCCTAACGATGAAAGATAACTTTTTAGTTGGACAGACATGAATGTGGTCTCATGATCTGTTATAATTTCTTTAGGTAATCCTATGGTAGAAAAGTAAGAAGCTAATTTTTTTTGAACTTGCACAATATTTTTGTTTTTAAGATACAGCATTTGCAAATGTTTAGAAAATGAATCAATGATAGATAAGAAACTACAACTATTGATTATATAAATGTCCATATGAACGCGATCTAATGGTTTCCGGGTGATCGGTCTAGGGGAAATCTTAATATTATAACGTTTTCGTTCATACTTATTACAACTACAAATTTCACAACTGTTCACATAACGTGTAATCATTTTAAGCATACAAGGAAAAAAATACGATCTCCTTAGCTGTTGCTCTACTTCGCATATGCCTCTATGGGCCCTATCATGTTCAGATGTTACAAGAAAGTTTTGTTTCTCAGAGCTTGTCACGTCTTCTACCATATGTGTTGTAACTACGAAATGTCCTTTACTAAAGGAATGGTTACTAAGTGTTTCTTGGATCACTTGCATAAGATTTTCTGGGGCAAAAATCGCAGTTTGCTTTCCGTTATGGTACATTCCTAAAAGCTGACTAACATTACATGAATCGAAATTATTCTTAGTGATTACATTTCGTTGATAATTCGTGAATGGTGTTTCTTGTACAATAGAATCCGTGTCTCCCAACTTGAATATTAGCTGGTTACGATACAAATTCACAGGTCTTGTTGTGTAGTGGACGTAGTGATCGTTGGATCTATCCGCCGAATGAATCGTGCCACTACTTTGGTTTGTTCCACTTCTTGGTGAATCTGAAATGGAGGAAGCATTAATATCTCGTATTGGTTTGTCGGGATCAATCCTTCTACTCAACGCATCCGCTACTACATTAGTTTTTCCTTCTTTATACTTAACCTCGTAGTCAAAATTTTCCAGCTCTAAACGCCAATTCAGAATTTTTGAATTTTTAAAAGAAGTTTTTATGAATGTGAGGGGTTTATGATCCGTGATTAACGTAAACTTTTTTCCGTAAAGATAAGGCTTGAATTTTTTGACTGCCCAAATTATTGCTAAGGCCTCTTTTTCTGTGGCTGGATAGTTAGACTCGGTGCTATTCAGTGTCCTACTTGCAAATGCTATAGGCCTTTCACGATTATCCTGAATTTGAGACAACACCGCTCCTAAGGCGAAATTGCTAGCGTCTGTGGTAAGAATGAAGGGTTGTTCAAAATCTGGATAAGCGAGGACTTGATCAGAAGCAATAATTTGTTTTAATTCTTCAAATGCCTTTTTATAATCTTCTTCATCATAAGTGACTTTAGTGCCTTTTTTCAGGCATTTTGAAAGTAGTCTACTTAGCTTGGCATAATCTTTCACAAACTTGCGATAGTAACCAGTTAGCCCGAGAAACTGTTTAATTTCCTTTTGATTCGTGGGTATTTTCCAATCTAGAATTTTTTGAATTTTATCGGGGTTAGGTTTTATCCCGTCCTGAGTTATTAAATGACCTAAAAATTCCGTCTCTCTTTTTAGAAATTCACATTTGTTAACTTGAATTTTTAAATTGCAAGCTGCTAATCTTTTCAAGACTTTATCCAAATTTTCCAAATGTGATGTTAAACTATGACCTGTAACAATAATATCGTCCAAGTAGACAAAACAAATTGATCCTATGTATCCTGCTAATACGTGATTCATTGCACGTTGAAAAGTCGCTGGGGCATTTTTAAGCCCAAAAGGCATTCTCGTAAACTCGAAGTGTCCTTGTGCTGTAGAGAAAGCCGTTTTTTCGCGATGTGCGGGATCCATTTCTATCTGGTGAAAACCAGATTTGAGATCTAATGTGGAAAAGTATGTAGATTTTCCCAAACTATCTAAGATTTCCTCTATCTGAGGAATGGGGTATTTATCATTGATAGTTTTTTCATTTAGTTTTCGAAAATCTATTACGACTCTGATCTTTCTTTTTTGAGAGGCATCTGGTTTTTTGGGAACAACCCAAATCGGAGAAGAATATGGGCTGTTGGAGGGAACAATTATCCCATCTTCGAGCATTTCTAAGATTTGCTCCTCTACATCTTTTTTAAAATGATTTGGAAATCGGTACGTTTTGGAATATGTTGGTTCATCGTCTTTAGTTATAATTTTGTGCTTAACTACGGTAGTAGAAGAAAGTTTTTCATTGCTCTTGAGGAGTACCTGTTGATTTTTTAATATTAAATCCAAAAGGTTTTCTTTTTCATAAGGTGTCAAATGGTCAACCCTTATTAACATTTCTATTGTTTTTTTATCAATTGGTTCATCAATGTTTAATGGGATAGGGTTAATGGTTTCAAAATTATTTACATTTAGATGAAAACTTGTCGTAATAGTTGGTGCAATATGAGATTTGCTTATGATTTTTACGGTAGACTTATTGTTTTCTGATTTATATAATCCAGGCTCTATTATAATATTATTACAAAGAACTTGATGGCACGGAACAAACCAATCTCCATTTTCCAGAGTGTCAATTGTTACTATGTGATAAAACAATTTTTTAGATGGAAAATATTTGCGGAATGCAATCGAGTTACCAGCGATGGTTACTGTTTCTTCACTATAGCTGATAACAGAATCACATTCGGCTAAATATTGTGAACCGATAATTCCATCAAAAAACTTATGGAAGTCATATTCATAGTACATTTGGTCTGGAAATTCTGGTCCAAGCAAGTTTATTGATCCTTTCCGTGAAACTTTATGACGACCTGAAGTGTTCTTTATAACTGTATCAACAGATTGTAATGACTGAATTATACCCGGTTTCAAAATATTTTTATTTGCACCACTATCCAAAAGTAATTTAAATTGTCGTGAAGTTTTCGGATGTGTTCCTATTATGTATGGAAGAAAGTCTAAATTGGTAGATTTGTTTCCGTAGTCTCCCAAAAATTTACTGTAATGTCTTCCTCCTCATCTTCAAACGATCGAGTTAAGTTCGTATCAAACGTTTCGTTTGTATTTAAATTTTTCCTATTTAGTGTTAGTCTTGTTCTGCTGGTTTCAGTTTCCATTGGAACAGGGGCATTTGTGTTAGAAGAGTGCACATTTCTCGTGCTTCGGTTCATTGAACTCGATGACGATGCTTGATTTGTAGGTTTTGATCTATTGGCGTTATTATCAAAACGCTTTTGGGATCCTTCACTGTTTGAAAAATGCTTCGTCTCTGCAATTTTCCTAACATTCAAATTTTGTGCTGTCACCTCGTTGGATTTCAATTTGCATAAAAATGCATATGCCTCTTCCAAATCCTCAGGGCGTGCTGCTTGAACATGACCAAAATATGGTTCCTGCAACCCTGCAATAAATGCAGCTAGACTTGTTTCGTCTATAAATTGGTTTATAGCAGACCAACTCTCCTGATATTTATCGGTTTGCCTAGCTATCTGTTTAATCTTTTGTACTAATTCTTTTGTGTGTATGTAATAAGTTTTTAAATTTGCACTGTTATTCATCTTGTTATGCCACAGTTGGCTCATGTGCATTGATAGATCATATTTATCACTGAAAGCTTTCGTCAAAATATCTTTGATTTCTTGAAAATCAGCAGGATTTCCTTCTAAGCACAACGCATCTTTTGCTCGACCTTGTATTTTATTGCTAATAGCATCTTCATACATGCGATAAACAGCAGGATGCACGTTATTTTTAAAAATATTCAATACACTCTCAGCTGTCTTCAACCAAGCAAAAAGCTGTTTTTTGTTCCCATCGTACACTGGTACTGCCTTTATCGGATCTGGGATTTTATAAAAGGCATCCAAATTAGCACTAAGGTTAGCGCCATGCGGTTCGCTACTACTACTAGCTTGATTATTGCTAGACTTGTTCTCTAATGAGAGAATTTTTTGAGATTGCTGCTCGTGAGAGACAGCGAGAGTTTGCACAAGCTGCTTAAGCTGCTCAAGTTGCACTTGTATTTGTTCCATATTATCTGCTAAGGATAAATTCTCGATAGGAATAACTACGTTTTTGGGTATGTGCGAGAGGCTACCGGAATCGTTCGATATGGAATCGGAATCCGAAGAAAAAGCCTCAGCCGTTGGATCTCTCCACATAAAAATGTGTCGGTTAAAAACGTCTCTCTAAGAACGCGTTTTTAATACACTCAAATTAAAGAAATCGAATAGCTCTATTCAATAGTTACTATTCGAAGCACGGTAGCAAAAGTTTTTTTTTTCTCTGTCACTCGGACAAACAAAAGATATTAAAAACTAAAAGTTTGCTTACCTGTGCGTTAGTGTTGAAGAACACGTGAGGATCCTAACCTCAATCCGACACTGGATGATGAAAGAGGGAAGAGGATGGTCCTTTCGATGAAAAGAAAACGGCGTTGCCACAAATCGTCCGCACTTTTGGAATCGCACGGAGATGAATATGAAGCCCTATCTGGTAGTAGCTACAAATCCGGACAAACTACGTGAGCTTTTTGTCACTCACTAGCACTGTTCTTTTTTCTAATCACCTAATACCGGCTGCGCCAATTACAAGTCGTGTTTCTAGTTCCCTGTCTTTATTCGTTCGTGGTCGGACTAAGAATGATGGCCCGTCGAGGAGCCTGTCTGTGTGTAGCCGACTGACGATGCACAGATGTCATTTGGCTAAGGTTTTCTAAATAAGGTGTGATGAAATATTATAATGAAATATAATATTCATCACCTATCTATTATTATATATTAAAATAATTGATGAAAACAGTAAAAAATGCATGTATGCGATATTAATTGTCGATAACAATGACAACTGCGCTACTGGTTAATTATTTGAAGGAATGAAGTGTTTCCTTCTTTATGCTATATTTACTTGCTTCAAAGTGGTAAAATGTTTAAGGTTAACGTTTTACTATTATCTCTTTGGTGATGTCACCTAACCCATACAAAGCTTACCATACAAATAAATTTTAACTTTTTAAATAGTTCTGTTTTTCTATTGTCTATAAATCTATGCAAATGCATTACCTGCTACTGCAGTTAGCACCATAAATCGAATTCGATTTGCAGTAAAACTCACGATTGTGCCTCTTTCGTCACACAACTCTCGCCCATTCTGTACCCACAATGCCCGTTAAACCGAATAAAAACACACTACACACAGTAAACCGCAACGGGCAAAACCCCATTGAAAGTGGCACTCAATGCGATTTCGATTGACTGGCGGTAAGCCGTTACCATTCATTACTTGTTTCTGACTTGTTCCCGATGGTCTGTTACACCCGGCCGAGTGTGTCCTTCGTTAAGCAAAGTTGCCGCTGTTGTGTCCATGAGCGATGGCGGAGGCACAGATAAAAAAACACACCAAAACCCTCACACACAGTTGCAGCGCCTTCTCGACAGCTTTTTCCAGGTTTTTCACCGTCAATCTTTCAAGTCCAACCGACACTCGTGCGCTTCCCGTTCTCATTGTCGTTCAATTCATTCGACCCATTCCGGTCGCATGCCGTGGCACGGTTGTTACAAAATCCCATTAAAGTTCCAATTACATAAATTTATACTCGCGAATGAATGTGCTCTTGCGCTACAATGCTTCACGTTCACGGAGCGATACGCCCGGGGAAGAAAGGCGTCGTGGTTATGCTCATGTGTGCTCGCTCCGAAAGCCATTGACCAGTTCCGTTCGGGTTTTGCTCAATCGGAGGGGCCAAGAACCAGCCCGAGAACAATTATTTGTCCTACTGTGTAGGCGCGTTCCAAACGTCAGCAGATTTTTTTTTGCACCGTTTGCTACTTCGTACTTGCACAACTTGCAAGAAACGGTTCGACTGCTTTATTTCTTTGCAAGGGCTGTTAAATCGTGACGGCCCATTATTTGCATGTGCGGTGCTTTCACTTTATTCTAATTCCTTCATTACCTTTCACTCTCCGTATAACTTCCGTTTTTCCACCGTTCTTTTTTTTCTTCTTTCCAGTGGAAGCATACAACGGTACCCATCTACATCTGCCCAAGCTGGAGAGAAGACAAATGGGCGCGTATCTGTGCATCGCGTCGAACGATGTTCCACCTGCCGTTAGCAAACGTGTATCGCTCAGCGTTCACTGTAAGTATGGGGAAAAATCTCACGCACTTTACACTCACCAACAGACTCACTCACTCACTGTCCAACAGAGCGTCAGTTCGTTTGAAAGAAAGCACAAGCTAACGTTTGAATCGAAGAGCAGCAAACAACAAAGATACTTGTACCGGATGGGATGTGCTACCCATCAACAAAGACCACCCGGTTGAAGGATTTGCGACCATACGCTCCGCTCATTCATTATTGCATCTGTTCTGTTCGGAGCTCGGCGTACGGTTCGCCGAAAGATACTGGTGACTCCCCGGTGAACGGACTTTTCCGTTGCTTTATACTGCTGGATGCAACTATCGCTCGGTGCTCTTTGTTGCGAAATTCCCAGAATGGCATATGTATTTATTTATTCTGAATATTTGGTACAGCATGAACTACGGTGCACATTTTCCATTTTGGGAAAATGGTAGATTCATTATGGCATACACGAGTATGTACGCTTGGACGGTTCAGTGGCCAAGGCGGTAGAGACGCTGGTTTTCACACAACGGGAGAGAGTATCAAAAGTTTCTTTAGACCATCCAGCTTCAAACAGATTGCGTAAAATCATTCAGTATTTCCGGCCAAAACCTCATTATTTTTTATAGAAATAAAAGAAACAAAAGAATTATTTGAGTCTTTTACAAAAAATAGGTTTTTTAGTCGCTTCGGCCAGATCTTTAATGCTTATGGCAATAACGGCAATCCTAAAATTTATACTCATAGTAACGGACTACAGAATGAGACCCCTTCTATACCTCTAAAAGGCAAAACCATATCAAAATTTAGAAGAAGCATGATTTGTATTTTCAAAACCTACCAATACCTCATTTCATTTTTTATTGGAAAGCAGAACTGTGTCCAGATTGAAAAGTTGTAAAGGAGGATGTTCAAACCTTTAGCCAAGATGATTTAAAGTTTCATGAATAATGTTATATTATTGTCCAACCTGGTTTGTCATTATTTTCATCAGAATCACTAACAATACTCAGAATAGATTTCTTTATCGATCTAACGACAGAATTCTTTTGCTGAACTTAATCATCTACATATAAGCATGGAAAAAGTCGATTATTAAGAACTTTTTTAAGATTTATAATAATTAGTGGTCTTATTCTGTTGTCCATCTCTGTTGTTATCAGTACAAATCAGTGTCTCCCCAAGTCAAAAGAGGATCTCATTCGTACACATCGA
Organism: Anopheles stephensi; assembly: GCF_013141755.1. Classification (NCBI taxonomy): domain Eukaryota; kingdom Metazoa; phylum Arthropoda; class Insecta; order Diptera; family Culicidae; genus Anopheles; species Anopheles stephensi. The sequence goes on from NC_050202.1 coordinate 46,411,014, forward strand.
TAAAGCCATTAAGACAGCTAAGAAAGTTACATAGTTCAGCTCAAAGAAGAAAAACCAACAATGCCTCGTCGAATCTCGAACGAATCATTAACTTACTACCCCTAAGTCCTGCTCTTGATAAGGGAGAGTTTTGATGTGAACTAAAAATTTGCTAGGAATGCTCTGTTATCTACTTAGCTTGATAAATAAAAGCAATTTTGAACGCTTCAACAGCATATTTTGACACAGTATCAGTCACCTATTCCATAAAAGTTGAGAAAGGCGCCCTATTAATTGAAATCCCACGTACCATGTTGCTATGTATCATGAAATTATAACTTCTGAGTTGTCAAATTATTAGGTATACATTGAATAGAGAAAAGAAAATTGCTCCACAATTCTATTGCTTGGACACACGCACTCATTAAAACTGCTTATATTTGGTGAATGAAAACTCTTTCACCCTCCCAGCCGACTAACTTAATGCCATCACAGCTGACAATTTGAAACCGTTACTCATTGATCATTCGCAGTCCGACAATCAGCCGCTTGAATATATAGCTTATTTGTGAAACTCATCTCCTTTCATCATTTCCAGGAACCATCTCGCTACCTATCACACTGATCGAATATTTTTAATTCCCCCCAAAAAGGGTGCATCGCAAGTTCCACGAACTTTGCTTTGAAAGCTGCTTTGAATTATAAACCATCGGGCGAGGGTAGGGGCAGGCACCTGTCTATCGTGCGCTTCGCAATCAGTCTGCCGTTCCTGGAAAAAGCATCCTGTAAATGATTTATCATACAACTCAAATGTTCACTGTGAGCGTTCCGCTGTTTCGACCGGTTGAAGTTGTTTGTGTAAAATTGCAAAGCTGCTGCTGGTTGGACTTGGCATGGTGCATTTAGTTAATTATTGAGAACTGATTTATTTCTTCCCTATCTTTTTACCTCCTGTGTGTGTGTTTTCAAACATTTCCATACCGGAACACCTTACTTCGGATTCACCAGTTGCACCATCGGTACGGCCAACGAGTCAGCTGCTGGGCGCCCCGCTCGGTTCGGACGTGCAGCTCGAATGCACCGTGGAAGCATCCCCGATGCCCGTGTCCTACTGGTTGAAAGGAGGTCGGGTTCTGCCGAACAGCTTTGCCAGCGCGTCGAATGGCAATTTCGCTGAGCAACCGGGTCTAAGCCGACCGGAAATGCTGCTCGACGGGTAAGTGTGCTTCATTTTGTATGCTCTCTCCAAAACGTTCACAATGACGTGAAAAACGAATTTTGAGGAAATACCACTAAATTTCTGCTGTCAGTTGAACTTAGTACTGTGAATTCAAATGTACAATTGCTATTCATTGATTTCTTCTAACAATTTCTCTAAAATCAAATGTCACTATGGATTTAAAATTTGTCGTATGCCAATTTGATTTATGTGAATTACTAAACATGTGTGATGTGTCAAACGTAATGTATAACTTCAGGCGTTTCGAAACCGGTTAGAGCTCTCCGGTACTAACATGAAATTCTCGTGACAAAACCAATCTTATGTGGTATGTGGTGTTCGAGAGGACCATAATTACCGTTCCTGTAGCATTGTCAACAACTTGTTTGTTCCTTTTAGCTTGTCGTTCATTTGTAAAGGTCACGAAAGCGGGCCAGAAAGCTCCCATTAGCTTTGGAGAAACAATCAAGTTCATACTAACTACTAACTTCATTTCCATGCTTTTGCTTCCATTTAGGCCCAAGTACGGCATCACCGAAGATCGGCACGGGTTTCGCACCAATATGCGCCTGGTAGTGCGATCATTTTCGCCAGGAGACGTAGGAACGTACCACTGTGTCAGCACAAACTCGCTTGGTCGGGCCGATGGCACCATGAGACTGTACGGTAAGTTTCACCCTCATGCAGATATGTTTACATTGAAATGACCGTTTTATTCGTTTGGAACCGGGTTATCAAAACAAGAACTGAAATGTCGGCCAACATGCTGGTGTAGATTTAAAACAGAGCGAAATTATCTCCAAGGTTTTCACCTACTATTAGACAATATTTTCCACAATGGTCTTTATTGAAAAGGATCGTCTCATCAAAGGGATTCGTCGACCAAAAAGTTCCAAGGATTCTCTTGGTTTAAGGAACTTCGTTTAACGTTTTCACGAAGAATATTCGGCACCGTGACGAAGGGGTATGCGACTCAAACGACCTCCTCAATCAAGTGTCCTCATATTCTAAAGCGTGTTGTCGTCCAAGGGTCAAAAGCCCTATTCGTCTAAAATACATTATAAAAGATCTACCACTCGATCTTTCAATAGATCTGGTAATAAAATACAGTTCGTCCCCCATGGATCATCATCATCTAAGAGACTATGTCATCACAGAGGCTTCATCGTACAAAGAAACTTGTTGTGTAAGGGCTCTTGTTGTAAGCAGTAGCTTAAATGATTGAAAATCCAAGTTCAGCATCAGTTCTGCTACACTCCGATTCCTCAATTCAACAATTGATTTTGTCCATTATTCAGTGTGTGAAGTGACATCATAGTGAAAGTTGCTACCTTCCAATAAACTTAAAAACTGTATAATAACAAGAATTCTATCTAATGGAATAAACGGAACTAAATTTATAATGACAAAACAGCAGTCTGTGAAAACTTGAAATTTACCCTACATTCAAATTATTTTTTCCTAGTTCCTTCTTCGTCGTTATTTCGCCTTGTTGTTGCCATCGGTGTACACTGCATCAGCTCCATCCGGCATTTTCAGTACCTTAGCCGGCAGAACATCGGTGGTTCGATCTGTCCATCGTTGACTGGGTCCTCGACAACGACAATGGGTATTGTCAGTATTTTGTTCAGCTTACGAAGCTTCGGTTAACAACAGCTTATTTGGTCACCGCGTCAACGTGGATGTGCATCGTCAGCACTTTTCTACTAGCAACACATATATGATCCGATCGATCAATCGAGAACATCGGTGGCTCGAGCAATTGGCCATCGTCAGCGGGCTACTGGATTACTGTTTCATCTCTTCACTTTTATCCGGATTCAGGGGTTTTGGGCATAAACAATCTACTAATCCACTGCGATCAGTCGGCGATCAGTCGTATACTGCGATATAGCATCTTCAGGTTGCGATGCTGATGCCGTCACAACTAGATATATATTGCGATAGGTATCCTATCCAGTTATTCAGTAATCCAATAGATAACTGGATGTATACTGCGATAGATAGAAAGATGGATGAATGGGTCACTGCCATATTGTTAAAAAAATTTTTTTTTAAATGCAATATGTTATCCGAAGTTGAACTGTTATTTTTCTTATTCGATTTTCTTTCTCTTAAATATGAGTAATTCACCAGCAACATACTGTCAACAAACTGTTCATCTCTAAGATGCATTCGTTTTTTAAGCATGCAGTGTAAATTTAATTCGCTAGACAAATCCTACCACAGTCTTCCAATATTACCTGATCCTTTTCGCCCATCAGCTTAAACTTGTAGCTCTTTGCTACACCTACAGCACGAGAACACCTACTCTATAGTGGCCAGCAGCACGGAACATCAGCATGACAGCAAGCAAAGAAAAGAAAACAGCACACATACAGGCACACAACATTAAATGATCAATTTTTGTAATTTTCCACATCGAAAAGTGTTTTTCTCGCCAACACCGCTATCCCTTTAATGCTGACAACGTTCTACTCGAGTTGATTGTTTTTCACTCAATTCTTTTATTTTGCTCCCGCTTTTCAGTTCTCGCACTCTCTCCCCCACTGTAAGTAATTTCCTCTTTGCGTTCTCCTAGCTTTACGATTATCGCTGTTTAATGGCGAAACCTGTTGTCTCGTTACGAGCTTGCGGAGAAGTAAATTGATTGTTTCTCCGTCAACCTCCAACCGAGCTACAGTCCCTTCCTGTCCTACTGGCATGGTGCAGCTTACGTCCTGCTGTGAGTTTTGTTGTGCAGCTGCTCGCTGCACTGCAAGCTGCAGGCAATTATGGTGGGATTTTGGGGTTGTTTTCCGCATTACTGACATAACACGGCTGGTTTCTTCTGTGGTGGAAAATAATTTTCTCGATGGTTGTGTCGCCGGGAGGTTAAAAACAGAAATTACAAATTAATATTGCACGTGTGTGGGAAGTGCTTCCTCGAGGGATTTACTTGCTGCTGTGTCAGTAACATGGAGGAGTGGTTTTTCACTGTCGAAATGTTTTGAATCAAAATAATCTTTTCTTGAAATGCCACAATGTTTAACCAGTGAGTTATTGCGAATTGATGAAAATGAATATTTTAATCCGAAGTTCTTTTGCCTATAAAGGTTGGTTTAAGTTAAGTTGCCCCTAAAATGCAATTGACCGATAATATTGTAAGCTTACATTCTACAGCATCTCCATCGCTGAAAACACCGATTGGATGTTAATTTGATTCGTTGTAATTATATTTTCATTCTGAAAACACATTGGTTTTACAGTGCATCATCTCGTGCAATTATTTTGCAGCTACTGTGGAAGATGTTCCGCTTCGTAAAAAGTGTAAAATCAATATCTATTGGACAAGTAACAAGGAATCGTAACAATACATTAAATTTAATTAAGCAGCATTTTCCCCACTGCAAACCTTTTCCGCGTATAATTTAGAATTATTAAGCTGGCCGCATTTGCTAGAATGACCTCTAATTATCCCCAATCTATCGGCCGCAACAACCGAAAATGGACTTTCCGTCGGTTTATGATCGTTTACTTTTACCACCTAATGACCACATAAATTGCGGTTCGCCAACCAACAAATACGTCACCGTTCGTTCGATTGACGTAAATGATGACGCTCGCATCGACCCAGCACTTGGAAGCTTGTTTTTCCCCTTTTACTTTCTCTTATGCTTTGCCACCGATAGGAGTGGGTCCCTTACCGTCTGCCACCCAACCATTCCTGCCCCATCATCCGATCGCAATCGGTTAATTGGAAAGCGCAAGATTGTACCGCAAGCATCGACACTTACCGCCGTATCATGTCAATATGCATATTAATTAACTTTCCACCGAATCATCAACCACCGGGCGCCTCCATCGGGCCCGGGCGTCTCCATCACGATCGCTGTACGACAGCTCATGAATTATGACATTTTGAAGTTTAGTTAATTTTGTTGCCACTGTGACACTCTCGTCCCCTTCGTTCTATACAACCCCACACACATACACACACTCCACTTCAAATTACTTTTCCGCATGGTCCGATGCATACGTGATGTGGATTTGTTATTGGTGTGTGGTTCGCTCACCTTGTGTATGTGTGTTTGTGTGTTTGTGTGTGTGTGAGCTGAAGTACATATTTAATGTTGCGAAAAAACGGGGCAAGCAGTCAGTCAGATTATTAGATTAATGCAGCAATGTTGACAAGCGACGTTCAACCGTTGCCAATGCAGCTCATCCATTCGATCATGGGAGCAAAAATGTGCAACCGAGCGAACGGTCATCAGCATTATCATGAATAAATTAATTATGTGTTTACGCTCGCACGAAAATGTGTCATTTTCGTGTCGCCTCGTGCCGTTTCGCAAGTCAGGCGTCGACTACCTGCTGCAGATGCGCTCTGCCCGCCAAGTCAGTGGGTAATGAATAGAATGTCGGTGAAGATGATGATGTGCCGGTGTGAAACGTTGGCAAAGGAATGAAAATGGAAGTGCGATGAAATGGCATCTTTCTTTCTGTTCTTACGTGAACTTAGTGGGATGCATTCTGTGGGGTTCACTCGTTGGCGTACGTTGGAAATTGAACATGGTGGAGCAAAATCTTACAGTGGTGGAAATAAGTATAAAATTTAATGATGTTTTAAAAGATTAGTTTCTAAATTTAGGAAATACATCTGTGTCAAGAAAATGTTGTTTTATGTTGCAATCTTTGTCTGTTCTTCTTTTTATAGTGCTTTATTGTCTGGATTGTCTTGAAAAAGTACTGATCAGGAAAGTGCTTTTTGAATCAATGGCGGAAATTTTTGGAAATGACCTAAAACTAGAAAAAGAAGTCTGTTGGCCTTTTACTGATCGTGACCGGGAAAGGACTTGAGATGTTTGCCATGATTTAGTCCAAACTATGTTCGTTTCTATAATACATTTGACAGAGTTCATTCGATGATAAGAGCTCTTTGCAATTCATGGAAGATTAACAAATTTAATTCCGTAAAAAAATTTACTCAAATGCTTGACAGCAGTACATAGCTAACTGCTCGAGAACAGAAATAAGGAATCTCTTTGACATAAATTGCATGAATTTCAGTCGCCAGACTTGCGACCGTGAATAGAGCACTCGTCTGTCTTTACGACGTACTATTATTAAAAGTATGTTTTTTTATCCTCCTCTTTTTAATGAGAACCATCTTTCCATAACCAGTTGCTTGATTAACTTTGTATGATCTTCAATTTCTCGTTTTCATATCGATGAAAGCTTATCCGAAACGTATAACTGACAATTGATCCAAAAGACGAAATGAGGCTTGAATAAGTAAGTGGTTATAAGTCAAAAGGGTTTATTATGATATTATCCATACTTTTTTGTATTTATTTCATTGTTTTGCAGCTGAAGCAATGATAAGAAATACAGCTAAAAGCTCTCCATACAAACTGACAGGCAAAACAAGCCACCTTTCTAGTAAAAAATAATCTGACCGACGTTATCAAATCTCCTCATATCAAGATCTTTTCGATAATATGGTTCCTGGAATTATAATAAATAACTAAATAAATATGTCAAGAAACTGCACATTAAATAGTACCCTAATGATTATGTTAGAATATTGGTTGTTCCTTGTTTTTGCTATAAATTGCTTCACAAAATACCCTTACATTTTTGTTATATTTTAGTCCACCACTGTCCTACCGTAAATGACGGTGGAAAGAAAAATCACAAAAAGGGGGCAAAAATAAGCACGAATGACAGGAACGAATCTCTAAAAAAAGTAAAAACGAAACAGAAAAGTGCATATAAAATCGTGCCCCCAGCGACGACAGTAAAGCAAGAAACGTACGACCATTCCCTGGCCCCATGCCCCCTAAACCTTTTTTGCATCTTAGCTTCGCTCGTATTTTCCCATCTCGATGCGATGAAAACATCGCTGTCCATCGCTGTCCACAAACAAGCACAAATACACCATTTACCGTGGAAGAAAGCACGGCAGGAGAGCACACTGAAAAGGAAAGCCTGTATTTTTCTCCATTACGTCTACTTCCGGGAAAAGACCGTTGCACCGGAGCGGGAAAGAAATCAAGACGTCCGGTTGTAAGGGACTGGCGAAAGGAGACCGGGTAAAATGTATCACAATATCCCACCGACGGAAGACGCAAAGCACGTTATTCAGCTTTTTTCCTCCTTTGTTACTGCTGCATTTTTCCCTTCATTTTCATCCACCATACGGACAACCGCCACCGTCCCCGGTCGTCCGGCTCGTTTATGGGACAAAGTATGAAAAATTGTGCTAGGAAAGGTGAGAATGCTTCGACGGCTGGCTCATCCGATTTAGTGTCACTTTCTCACCTACTTCTCCGCCTAATCCAGACAGTAAGGCTCTGGTGCGGGCATCCGGGCCCGGCCTGGGACACAATCGGAGCACGTGATTTGAATAGGAATCCAATAAAGCTTTAAGATTATGATGGATTGTTGAGCTAGGGAAGTGTTTCGGGGGGCGGGTGGTTGAGTGTAGATACCACGGTACAATACATTTCTTCAAGGTGAGTCAGACCATTGTCAGCAATGGCAAACAATGATACACGAGGGAAGGACGTGCGATCTCAGCCCATTCGCAGTACGTGCTTACCGTGGTTGACGTAATATGCAAAGAGGAGATTCTACCCATCTCCATTGGGTAGTATCCTCAATGACAAACAATTACACGAGAAAGATTTTAATGCGTGGGCTTAATGAGAGATTTTCTTTCTGGACTGCTCGTTTTTAGCGTCAGAACAAATTACTGCGAATGATTTTATTTTTATCTTTGAGCAAAGTAAGAAACTGAATTGCTTTGCTTTCTTATTGTATGGTCGGCTTTTGTGATAATTTCAACCCAAGCATGGTACCTACAAAGAACTTGCTTTGAATACTGTTTTTTGAAAAATACGATTAGAAGTATGTCGAACTTATACAAGCTTTGTTAGATAGAATTAATCACTGTTGATTAACATTGACATTCATCATTCAGAGACATTTTGTTCAAATCATTAGGAGAAGCGAGAGTTTTAAAATGAAGTTGAACAGTCGTGCAAACGAAGTTAATGGCTTGTTTATTGTAGTATCTCATGAAAATTCCTGCTTTAACACATTCATGACAGTAATAAGTTCCACATAAAACTATTCGGTAAAGTTATCGTTATCCTTGTGCTACCAGAAGTCTTATTACGATTGAAAGCCTATTTATCGGACAGTCATTATATTTATTCACAGTGGTAAATTTAGGATGCAGTTCGGTAACCGAGGCGAAAATAGTGCCAACCTTCTTGCGGTAGGTCTGGGGATCAACTCTCTTAAGGATCGCTTCCCCGTACGCAGGACTGACTATCTAGCCTTGAGGATGAATCAATGACAAACAAAAATATTTGAAGGATGACGCTTCGAAGAATAACTCCAAGAATGATGATTATGGTTCTTCGAATAAAAAACCTTCTGATTGATAAAGCTACTTGAACGATGTGAACTCATCGACTACCCATTCTTTTGATGGGTGACATCCCTTAGAAATTAACTCATTAATTAACAAAGTTTGAAAAATTGCTCTATTTTTATTTTATGTATCCCAAACGGATTCTTTTCTCCCTGGAACTGTTGCGAGAATGTTTCATTTTGATGTTATACTGCATCAACAAATGTTCAGACATTGCTCAAGATAACGTGTCGCGCCTAGTGCTCAATAACTTCGCCTTGCTGATGATATCTTTGCCAATTTTGACTATGAAGCCACTTTCATTGCGAGATTTCTAGGTAACTATTTCCTTATAAATAAAGTTCGATCGTAGGATCACTCAATCGACGAGGAACCTAGGGGGACGTAGCTTATCCTTATAAGAAGTCCTTTAAATGATGTGTCTTCTTCGACTACGAGGTCTGGACATCTAAGCCTCTTCTATTAAGAGGTCTCGTGGACGATAAGGTGTTTTTCTGTACAAGCTCTCATAGATAATTCAACTTACACGAGAAAGTCTTTTTGAAGATAAGCAATTTTGAAAGTTAAAGCTCCTTGCACGAGACCTTTGAGCACCGAGATATTATGTTTTCAACATTGTTCATCTTCCTAAGTACAAACGACTCTCATAAGTAGTTTTGGACCAGCTCAAAAATTGATGCATAATTAACACGTTTTTAGTTTTACACTTAGTCCAACAATTATGACTAAGGCAATTCGTTGTGATTTTTGTATAAAATATTCAGAGTGCCAAATAGATTAACAAAAATATTTATGAAATGTGTTTCTGTAACAAAAAACAGAGTTGCGATACAAAATTTCTGCTACAAATGCCATTTTAATGATCCTTTTCTGACTTTGTAGAACATTGCCCTGCTATGTAAAACGCCATCATGACAGTTCGTCAAGCTACAATATGCGTTTTTCTCTCAAATTTCAAATTATTATAATCCTTAAACGTGTTGCACTGGGAATACTTCAATATTGTTTTCCATCATTATAAACGTGTTGCTTGAATAAAACGCTCGGAAACCTTTTCAAAATCGTCGTAAACGAGGAACACTTTTGATTGCATTTCCGAATCCGGACTACAAGCATATTTTCTTCCGCATTATTGCTGTACGATTATTTCCATACCTCAACATCAACTTACCGCTCGCCCCAATGCACAATCCACCCGAATCGTTTGCCAAACCCTTCTACCAGCCAGACAGATAAATCGTGTAAAATAAACATCACACGCAGCAAACGATCTGCCACTGCTGCAAGCGCATGCAAATGGTCATTCGGACGGTGTGGTATGGCAACAGCGTTGGAGCGGCATGGAAATGTTTGCTACGTGCCTGATGCTGCTCTGTTGCGCTTGGATGAAAAATCATTCCTGATTGCACCATCACCCCAGGACCATTGCGAATCGCCCATTTGCTTGAGAAGAATCACCCGAAACGCATTTACCTGCCAGGTGATGTTTCTTGTGTATTTCTTCACCGAGAGTGCTTCACGACGTCGACTGCTGAGTTTGGAGTTTCGCATTTGAAACATCGTCCGGGAGGGTTTTTTTATTGTGCTCCAAGACTTCTTGCCCGCGTTAGCGTTGGTTTGTACTACCCGTGTGTACTCTTATCGATCGATACTACAGGGATGGAATCAGGTGTGAGGTGTATGGGGTGAAGCAAGGATGAGGTTGGATGGTTGAGAATATGCTCGTTTATTCTGCAACCGGAAAACAATAATCACGAGGCACTGTTTGCATCGATTCTTGCTTCGGTTTGCACTATTGACGCTGAAGATATTGCAATCAGCGGACGTAAATAATGTTTATGATCCATTACTGCAGTCCTGGAGCAACGTGGTAAAATCTTGTTTATCTTGCCTTGGTAAAGAGCGTTCGATGGATTTTGTAATGGTTGTTTGTTGAACAAGCTGCAAGTACGGGAAGAAATATTAAGGGCCTTTTTATAGCATTTTGCAAAAGCCTTTATGGTTGGTTTAAGGTTGATGTATGTTAAAAAATAAAAGTAGAGCAACTTAGAGCCCGTTCCTAAAGGAAAAAACTAAATAAACGATATGTCTCATTTCAAACGTTCAAATTTGAATTATTTAAATTTCAGAAATATCTTAATCTTACATTGTATAAATTTTATAATTAAATCATTCTGCTTTATACATGGTGTTTTAAAGTTATATTCAATTAACTTATCAATCCCAACGCAAGATTGACTTTCCAGCTACGGGTAAAATCATATCACAGAAAGCCAAAAATGGCACGCAATGGTTTCTCGAGGTTGCAGTGCCAAGGAAGAGCAAGAACAATCTCATACTCATTTTGATAATTCAATCAAAATAACACACGATCAAAAAACTGTCCAGTTCACTCGAAAGATCATTCTCGTTGACAACAACTTCCCTGCTTGGAATTCATTAAAGCTTCAAAGACATCGCAAACAATTATTTTTCGAAACGCTTCTTTGAAGCCGTGCACTACGCGTGACCCAACCCACAAATAGCAAAACAAATTGTCACCAGCTATAATTACGTCCTAAATACATCCCATTCATACCCACCAACTGCCACCATGTCGAAAAACAACCATGTCACCGTGTCGTATTCATTCCGGTGGAAATTCCTTTCATGATTTCAATCGCATTCACTCGCATTCACCGTACTGCACGGCGACCCTGTCAGCTATGTGGCTTGGCGCTATGGCGCGAATTTTTGTCGTACCCGACTTTCACTTCAATAATTCGCACCTTATCAGATTGAAAGATTATCCCGAGGAGGGAGAGGGGGGGGGGGGAGGGGGAATCCTGAGCGAACGGACGATGCTCGGAAAGCGAGCGTTGTGAATGGATGAATTCTATTGTCGAACACACGATACAAATCCCTATAATCATCACCATCGCCCATTATCATTTGGGGAAAACAATCACAAGGACTGTAATTAAAACTGAAAAGAGTCATTGCTTTCGGCCGGGGTTGAAAAACTCCAGGCACCAGGGCGGATTGAGACGGAGCTTTTTCGAGTGAAGCACCAGTTTCGAATGGTGAATGCTAATTATATTTTGTCCAGCGCTTTGGTCCAATGCCGTAAAAGGGATGGGTTTAGCCCGGGAGGTCATTTCGATTTTGATTTCGGGGGCTTTCTCTAATAAGCACACTGCCTTTGTGTTTGTATGTGTGTCTGGAATAGAAAATCAACAGAAGAACAAAAAAAAACAAAACACAACCTTCATCCGAAAGCTATTTGAATGGAAATGGCTTTACGACTGAATCGCACAAAAGGGACATCATCAAAAGGAAGGGTTTTTGGTATTCTTTCGACTAAACCGTACGGAATTGCTGAACCTACGTTTGCACTTACCCTGTTCCAGAGGAGGGGAGCTCAAATTTCATCATTATTGTGTACCCTAATTATAGGAGCAGTTGCAAACGAACTTGCATTTCATTTCAAAGGCAATGACACATTCCATGGTCAGTTTAATTATGTTTGGTAGAAAGAGAGAAAAAAACACACATACACTCAACAGCATGGCTCTTTCATTCATCGTTGGGATCTGTGAGAGCGGATTAAAATATTAGCACATTTTCAATTCGATGGTTGATTTAAAGTGCACGCTGCGCCAACTGGTGTCACACAAAGAGGTGAACATCAAAGATATTTGTGGTGTGTTCAAGTTGCATTATTCACCCACGCCTTCAATTAATTGACCAGAGTTTTTATCAAAAATAATAGTTTTAGTAGGACAACCCAGCTTTATTGATTGACAATTGATTAAAAATTGTAAGTGAAGATACCAAATTTATAACGCATAACTTCACACAATTACATACCGAGACGTACGTAAATAGTGTTGCGTCCTAACTAAAAGATATTGAGTGTTGCGGATTGTTTCTCTACCAAAAATTTCTTTCCAAGCTAGACACTTACATTTGACTAGACACTACTCGGCATCAGGGCTTATTCACTATTGTGTTTGGCTAATCATCCAAGGGGCTCGTCCTGAGCGTTCAGGTCCGCAATGCTCGATATTGGCAGGATTCTCCTTCCGTCTGCATACACTCCCGCAGGCCTGTGGTAACTAGCTGGAGGGCAGCCGCTACAAAGCGCAAATCCCTGTCAGTGGAAGGTGTCAAGGAACGAAGATGTTCGGCACAAAAATGCTACTTCTGAGGTTTCCTTCATAGGCAGCTGAGGTGTGTACGGCGAGTTATTCTTTTTTTTAGTTTATTTATTTTATTTTATATTTATAGTTAGACGGCTTGGCGCCGTATTGACAACACCGCGTGTGTTGATGAATACAAGTACAAATAAATTAACAAGGCATTTCCTCCCTGTTATTCTGCCTTATCCCGGGCATGCTCGGTTGTCGGTGTGTGGAGTTTGCAGTGTGGTATCTTGTCTATTGTGGAGGTTGTGTTGATGGTTTGGTCCGGGTCTATTGCTTTCTGTTGCTATGTTGGTGGTAGTGTGGTGTGTGGAACGGAACATCCTTCCGTGTAGCGGATCTGGACTGTAACAATACAAAAAGAAAACAGTAATATGTACAGTACAAACATTTACCTGCGCACAGTGTTCCTCAAACTGCCCAGCAGTGATAGCCCAAGCTCGATCAAGCCAGCACCGAACTCAGAAGCTATCGGCGAGTTCCATCCCGTAACAGCAGGGTCTCTGCTAATTACGGGGTTGAACCCGCCGACCACCTCCTAACCCAACGCCAGCAAGGCCGAGCTCGCCCCATCAAGGCTAGACAGAGATGAAGAACACTGTTCCAGAAAATTCTGCCTCCCTTCTTACGACAGTGCCGACTTTGACCCCGGATGCTGTTGCTTCGTCAACGGATTACCCGTGGCACTACAAAAAAAAAAAACTTAACACTTGAGACAAAGACAACACAACGAATAACAAAAAAGGAATGGCGGATATGGTTTGGTAGGATAATGGGGATGTGGAATCAAAGGATAAGACCGTTGTCTCTGGCGAATCGAAAGATGAGCCTCATGTATGCGAGGTCTCTGGTCGCCAACACTTCTCTAATTTCTGTGCCCGGTCGTCTGCCGATGCCCCCGACTGCGCCCAACAAGGAGGGTCTTGCGGTTTCAAACTCCACGCAGGACCACAGAAGGTGATCCACATCGTGAAATCCGTCACCGCAGCCACACACCTTCGTCTGAGCCAGAGTTATACGCTGCAGATGAGCGTTCAACGCGAAATGATTCGACATAAGTCGAGACATCATGCGTATGAACGCCCGGTCTACAGAGAGCCCACCGAACCAAGGCCGCAGGGACACTTGCGGAGAGATCGAGAAAAGGAATCGCCCGAGATCGTCCGCCTCCCACATGCTCTGCCAGCGAGACAGGAAAAGTTGCTGTGGTAGGCGAAGATACTCTCGGGCCGAGATCGGACGGTCGTAAAATGCGCCTTGTTGGACGCCTGTTTTGGCCAGTGAGTCTGCCTTCTCGTTGCCGGGAATTCCACAATGAGAAGGTACCCAAATTAGCGAAATCCTGAACGCCTTGTCGAACATGGAGCCAAGCAATTCTATGATTTTAATGACAAGGAAATCCTGACTCTTAACAGCCTTCGGGGATCTTAGTGCTTCGATAGCACTAAGGCTATCTGTAAAAATGAAGTACTGATCCGAAGGTCTCGCTGCTATAATCAATAGTGCGTACAAGATTGCGGCTAGTTCTGCGGTGTAGACACTGCACGGCTCCCGCAATTTGAAAAATGCTTCGGCGGACTCACTAAAAACGCCGAAGCCGGTGCCTTCCTTAGAAGATGATCCATCAGTATAATACTGGCTTCTTTGGTCTAAATGGCCATACTTATCCCTGAAAATGCCCGGAACTACCATCGGGCGAAGATCATTCGGTATGGTCTTAATTTCCTCGTGCAACGAGGAATCTGTTGTTAAAAGGGAACTGTAGGTCTCAGGAAGTGCAGCACGGTTTAATGCCTGTGGGGCGCTAGGATGCACTTGTAGGGCAACAAAATCTTCATAGATTTTCAAGATCTTGCTCTTAGAACCTGTCTCTAGAAGCGCTTTAAAATTTTCTTCGATCAAGGGATTTGATACTGAAGAACGGACTAGAAGGCGAAGCGACAGCATTTCAAAACGAAGTTTTAGCGGCATCACTCCGGTCATCACTTCTAAGGACATGTTGTGTGTGGATTTCATGCTCCCTAGTGCGAGTCTAAGACAACGATACTGTAGCCTCTCTAGCTTGAGGATATGCGTGTTGGATGCCCAATGAAAGCATATGCTTCCATATTCCAACACGGATAGTACCGTTGTCTTATACAGTCGCAGGACGTCTGATGGATGTGCGCCCCACCAGAATCCTGTGACTGTCCTTAGAAAGTTGATTCTTTTGCTGCATTTTTGCACCAGATGGGTGATGTGTGTACTCCAGTTTAGCCTTGAATTGAACCAAACACCAAGGTATCGAAAATTGTCGGTAGTTGATATCTTTTCACCGTACAAAAAGACATCAATTTTCGGGTCAAATAGTCTTTTCTCCCTGTTTTTCGTCGTGTCGCTGAAAGGAGAAAAGACTACCATCTCAGTTTTCTTTGCAGAGAACTTGATACCAAGGTTTTCAGACCACTCGGAAAGGTTATCCAAAGTGGTTTGTAAAGCCAGTTGTATTTCGGCGGCGTCCCTGCTTGCAAAAGATATGACGCCGTCGTCAGCCAATTGTCTAATGCTGCAGTTCGGAGCTAGACAAGAATCTATTTCGCTAACATAAAAGTTGTATAACAGGGGGCTCAAGCAGGACCCTTGTGCTAGTCCATGGAAACTGGTCCGCTTTAGCTGAACATGACCATTGTTGAAATTCATAGCTTTTTCCGACAAAAGGTTGAACAGAAAGTTGTTCAACTTTGGACCCAGTCCCACATTTTCTAATTTTTGACTCAGCTTGTATGGTGATACTGAGTCAAATGCCCCCTGTATATCCAGGAAAATAGATCCCATGTTCTGCTTGCGTGCACGAGCAAGCTCTATTTCTGTTACCAGAAGGGCTAAGCAGTCATTAGTACCCCTGGCTTTACGAAAACCAAACTGGGTATTCGAGAGAAGGTTGTTTGATTCCAACCATTCTTCTAGCCGGAAAAGAATCATTCTTTCAAGGAGTTTCCTCAGACACGACAGTAACGATATTGGCCGATACGAATCGTGTCTTGATGGCGGTTTGCCAGGCTTCAAGATAGTGACAACTTTCACCTCTCTCCACTCTTGCGGAACGCTGTTGACCTCCAACATATTGTTAAAGATGCTTAACAGACGTTTCCTCCCTATGTCGGGCAGATTTTGAAGCAATTTGCTACCAATCTGATCCAGACCTGGGGAGGAGTTTTTGCTTGATAGGAGAGCAAGTGATAGTTCTACCATTGTGAACGGTGAATCCATCCTAGGGTCACTACCAGGCGCATGTTGTGTAAAGCTTTGCGCTGGAACGAAATCGGGACAAAGCTTGTGGGCAAATTCATACAGCCACTCGCCAGAAAAGCTTTCGCTCTCATTGATGTTGTTGCTGTTTCGCATCCTTCTAGCCATTCTCCAAAGCGAATTAAGTGAAGTGGCAGGGTCTAGATTATTGACGTATCTACGCCAATAACCCTTTTTCTTCGCCTTCAACAGGTTTTTGCACGTTCTCTCCAGTCCTTTATATTTTTCATATAAGGACCTCGAGCCCGTGTCCCGGAAGGCTTTAAATGCCTCACGCTTCTTGGTGAAAGCCGCTTGGCAATCCTTGTCCCACCAAGGAGTGGGAGGTTTTTTAAATGTCCTTGCTTGGTGGGAGCGCCTTGTTTGGGCCTCAAGGGCGCACTTGTTTATAATTGAAACAAGTTTTTCGTACTCCTTGACAGGAGACAAATCTTCCAAGTCAAGAGAAAGCGAAGCGGCTATTAATTCGCCGTATCTCGTCCAGTCGATGTTCCTCGTTAAGTCACATTTAACGGGGGTTCCTTCTACTGGACATCCTCCCTTGATGTAGGAAATTTCTATCGGCAAGTGGTCACTGCCGATAGGGTCCTGGATCACCTTCCAACTAAAATCCAGGGCCATTGCTGATGGACATAGAGACAGGTCCAGTGCACTCGCCCTACTTAGAGGTGTCTGCATCCTAGTTGCCTCTCCTGAGTTGAGAATTGAAAACCCAAATCTGTCGCAGAAATCTCGGATGATAGGAGTGCGAATGTCATCCTTTTCGCACCCCCAGTCGATTCCATGGGAGTTAAAGTCTCCCAGGATCAAAAGCGGTCCAGGCAAGACCACTGCTAAATTTCCAAGATCCTCTTTGAACTTTTCAATTTTTTCCTTTTCATTATTGGCTATCGGGGGGATATAAATGGATGCAATTGTCACGTGAAGATTGCCCAGTTTTGCCTTAACTGCGACAGTTTCTATCATTTCTTGTCTAGGGGTGGGTATTCTGGTGAAAGTGTGACTCTTTCGAACACCAATCAGTACCCCCCCACCCCTAGTAACGCGATCTTCACGGATTATGTTATATCCCGGGAAGGTTAATTTAATTTCATCCGATAGCCAAGTTTCACAGAGGGCAAACACATCGCAGTTGTGTTCGCCCACTAATGCTTTAAAAGAGTTTAGCTTGCCAAGCAAACTCCTACAGTTCCACTGCATGATAGTAGCCGTAGGAGCCATTAATCATCCAAACGGACCATCATACTTAAGCATGGCCATTGAGCCAGCCACTGTTTGATCATCCCCTTCAGGAAAGGAAGGGCCCAAGTTGCGATCATGTGCAGATGCTGCGGGAGGTTAAGGGTCAAGAGGAGGGATTCTAGGATCTCGGAAAGGGACGGAGTAGGGATCCTCGGGAAGCCCTTGGGCTCAGTCGGAAAAGCTAGGTTTTCCAAAGGAGCTTCGGCCCGAGGTGATCGCTTCTTCTTGGGCTGCTTCCTGGCAATTTGGGGGGCGGGAGTTTTGGGATCAGCGTCACGTTTTGGACCGGGGGAAGAAGCTTTAGCGTGGCGCTGTGGTGCCAAAGGTTTGTTTTTTAACTTAAGTACCTTCCTTTGTACCTTTTTATAAGGCACTCTCAGTACTTTTACCGATCTCAATGGCACCTGTTCGAGTGCAGTCGGATTGGCCTCGCCATTTGCAGCTGTGTTATCCAGCACTGCAAAGGGGTTCGATGCGTTTGCTCCCTTTAGAGCATCGCTGTACGAGCCGCGTGCCCGCTCGGCTATCGTTTTGGTCTGCTCCCTTTGCAGCTTCCGATACACAGGACACAATGCAACCTCATGCCACTCCTCCCGACAATGCGAGCATTTCTGGGATGGGGCTTTGCACTCCTCGGTAGCGTGAGCCCCTCTGCATTTTCCGCAGCAGATCTTGCGAGTGCAGAACGGATCGGCATGTCCAATCCGGCTGCACTTCGAACAGGTGGCCACCCTTGGCACGTATGGCCGGTCGATGGGTATCCGGAGGCCTTCTAAAATGAGGGCCTGCGGAAGTACCGTTCCCTCAAACGTGATCCGGAGGGATGTGGTCGGGATATATTTCTTTTCGTCTTTCGATGAGGCATCTAGCTTAAAAAGCTTTTTTGCCTCAAGGACTTTTACTTTCGGCGTGTCTGGTGCATGAAATGCACCTACACCGAATTTAACCACCTCCTCCTCCGGATAATCGAAGTCTTCGATCACGCCGGTAACTTCAACCAGACTACCGGGAATATAAACCCGGTAGTGCTCCGTAAAATCTGGATCAGCCGCAATGACATTGGCTTGAGCCCGGTCCTTTGCGGTGACCCTGATCTTATTAGGGCGCATCCGAAACACATCGGCAACGCCCGGGTACTTCTTAAATAACGATGCCGCGATCGTCCTCACGTCGAGCTGCTTGGTGCGTGGCATAAAATACACCAATGGCTTACCCTCCCACGACACCGGGTAAGCACGAGCTCGATGCTCAGATTGCTGATCATTATTTTTCGCCAGCGGGGCACAAAAACTGTTTGTCGGCGGGGCACTCGATGCCTTCGAGGAAGAAGGCTTCTCTTCCAATGCCACCTTTTTGGTGGCAGGAGCGGCCTTAGGGCGACCAGGCTTACGCTTCACATTCGGCTCTATCTCTCTCTCCGAATCCGATAAGTCGGTCCCCATGTTAGGACCGGAGACAACGGGGGAAGTAGGGGTTGACAAACTTACCGATAAACACGATAAGCAACCACGCGCGCACGAGCAAACACACACACACGCACACAAGACAGTTCACGATCGATGCGACGATGCAGCGATACGCTTGCTTATCGCAACGATCGACAGATACACACACTCACAACACTAAGAACACACGTTGATCGGGGCTAGGCGCCACTCGATCGATAAACACAAACTCCGAGCGAAAGCCGGAGAAAGGCGGAGACACCGATTAGTGCGATACGGGTAATCACGTTGATTACGCAATCGCACACGAGGACAATGACCACTATCTGCCGTACGCAAATGATCCGTTTGACGCTCCACAGCGAAACACGTCTTATCGCCACGGAAGCTAGAGGCAGAATGACTTTTTTTTTTTAGTTATTAGTAGTTTTTTTAGTAGTTATTTTTTGGTCGGAGTCCGGCGGAAACGAGAGGCCAACTACTTTCGCGGATGGCCGTTGCACGGCGGAGGCCGAGCAACATCCGTGCTACCTGTATTGAGAAGACTGGTACCGTCAATAACCTTGATTGAAAGAGCTCTCTTCGAACCACTCATCTGGGGTCCCTCAGGGTAGTGTCCTAAACCCTACATTGTTCTCACTTTTCATCTTAGATTGCATCGAATCTCCCACCTAACGGATATCTGTAGTAAGTCAACGTCAATATCATACTCCAGCTTCCTGTGTACTATGACTATGTCCTGTACCTATGACTTCCAGCTCCTCCAAGGCGAGCTAAATTATTTGAAGGCATTGTATCTCCATCCCGGGGTGCGGTCCGGTAGCAGAGGCGACAGCGGCGCCGGTCTTCACACGGCAGGGCCGAGGTTCAAATCCAATCTAGACCGTCTCTCCGTACGTAAGGCTGACTACTTTACTATAGGTTTTTACCATAGTAAACCAAAGTCACAGAAAGCCAGAAATGGCAGGCCGAGACCTTCCGAGGTTGTAGTGCCATGGAAGGAAGGAAAGAAGTTTCACGATTTATTTTGATCAAGGATCTTGGGTTTTGACTTCATGGTAATCTGTATTTCGAGCAATTTTTCATCGAGCGGGCCAGTAAATTGATGTGTATTATCACCAGCGTGGTGACTTGTGAACCGTGATCCATTGTGATTTATATTGCTGCTGGATCCAGCCATCGCTTTCAAGTGTCAAAGCTGTTGCAAGGTTCAACGGACGTTCACTAGACCCGCAATCAGGAGCTTCCTTTCACTGGCTTATAGAGTTCCGTCAGATTTGGACAGAGTCCAGGTCTCAGCGGTGTCGCTTCAACTTTAAATGATCTATACAGTCCTCAATATATCCATCGCAACATGTAGTTTGAGTTGAGAACTACAGCCAGAGTAGTTCGACCGGTTGGCAGCCAGCATTCTTGCGCATACCTTAGCATCAATGTTTTTCTCGGTGCTATCTGAACTGATGTTCTCTGCATAAATCAGTGTTTGTCAGTAGGACCGTAGGTGATGTTACCATCATTTTGGTTTTCGTCTTCCAACTCAAGGATAAGTACCGCTTGTTTGATCCTTTGACAAGCATCTTCTATATAGGAGAGCCTCAAACCAATAATGTTTAAGCAATCAACGAATTTCAAGATCTGGCCAGAATCATAGAAGGGTATTCCTTAAAGTTTCCACCTCAGAATCAGGGATGGTCCTCTCCAGAACCAGATTGAAAGGAGGCTGGCAAGTTCTTCTGCCAGGTGCATGTCCTTGGTAGAAACCAAAGGCCCTGAGAGTTTTCCATCCACCTTCACCCAACTTATAAGTTTGGCATTCTTACTTAAATGCTTGGTAATCTTGACCGAGATTCGAAAATAGCTCTATGCGTGGTATTGTGTTACCCTGGCTATGCTGTCATACGCAACTTTAAAAACAAAGAAGAGAGGATAGGAGTTTTATGTATCATTCATACAGTCTGAGGGCAACATTTCAGTAAAACATCCTCAACGCGATGTCATTATACTACAAGCTCAATACTCAAGCAAATAAAACAAAATTGTTTCTTTCTAGCCAGTTTCATGTTTTCTTTGTCCTGTTTTATTTTCTGGCACGAAGACAGTAATAACATTCAAAATAAAACTAAAAACCGGAGAACACAATATACAAATTTTGACAAATTTTCCCACTCTACTCCGACCTACTGACCACGATCGTCACAGTCCTTCCAAGAATGAAACACACCATCAGCACAGCGAATGATGAAATGGTGCTACACACCGAAGTGCAATAAAAAATAAAAGATGAGCCTCAAACTTTCAATGAACTTTTTGTTCTATCCCGCTTCCCTCGCTGAGTGCTGCTCCATTGCGCCTCATCTTCACCCATCAGTAGCAGCCAGGCTTTCAACTGGAAAAGAGCATTAGCTCATCAAACCACTCCACTCCACTCCACTCTAGCCCGGGTTCGCATCACTTTACGCCATTTGTCGCATTTTCGGCGCATTACGCCCTGATCCGAGGCGTACAACATCATTATCGGGCGTGAACGAACGAACGGCACCGGCACCGAAAATGGCAGCTCGTCAGCATCAACATAATCATCAGCGCCGGCAAACCGTCCAGCGACGTGGTGTGCGTCGGTCATCAGAGCCATTGTCAGATTCATTGTTGCGTCAATGGCTCAATGGCGATGAAACGGTCCCAACCACGCCGGGTTCTTTCTTTGACAGTTTTCCCAAGCAAGTGGGAAGGCAAAATGAAACCCAGGCCAACAAGCACATAATAAAGGGAGAAGAATGAATCCTCCAAAACTGCAGAACGAGAACAACGAAAAATGCGCAGCGAAAAGGAAACTCTGTCTCGAAACAAAACAACCAACAAAAAAGCAAAACATTCCCATTTCCATCGGTTTGGCACCGTCATCAACATCATCATCAAAGGGAAGGATTTCCACCCGGATTCGGTTAGGTTTCCGGTTTCGGACTGCCTCCACGCACTGCTTCCATGGAATGGAATTTTCGCGTGGAATTTGTTTTTATTGGTGTTGCTGTGTCTTTTCGGAGGTTTTTCTTTAGACTCGCTCCAAAAAAACCGGTGTCAGTTTTTGGGTGCGTTAGTGTAGCCACCGTCTAAAGATGGCACAAAACGTGAAACAAATTTCGCACTCAAATTGATGCATTGTATTTGTACGCGTTGGTTGGAGGCGAAACTGTCAACGCCGTGGACGATTTGCACGATTTTACACTCTTTTCTGTCGCACCCTTGGTTTGCTGACCAGTGGCAGAAGTTGTTATCGGAGTCATTTCCTTGCGTCCTGGTGAGAAAGGCTGGACAAAAGATACAACATCATTACATTTGGGTTTCGACGTTAGTGGGTGGGTTTTTGAGGAGTATCACATTTTTCGACAGAGATGTAAATCGTTCTTTGGTGGCGTTTCGTCCGTTTCTTTCGCTCAGTTTTCCTAATCAACCAACACCAATCTGCAACCTCATTTACGCACAGTCTCGCTATATATTTGTTCTTTATTCCTTTTCTCCCTTCTCAACACGACAGAAATAAAAATTCATCCGGGCGGTGTGCAAACAACGGACGATCAATTAAATATAATTGGAGGTAAGTGGTTCCACGGTTGCCGCTATTCAGATGCTTTCAGGCCCACACATTCTAGTTCAAGCGGAGGTTTTTTTGTTTGTTTGTTGAGATATCAGCCTCCTTATTTCTATGCTTATCCAACATGAAAGACTTGGCGGAAAAAATAAAACACACACACCTTCCTAACTCGACCATCATTTCGACCAGCAAGCGTAATGAAGCGATAGAACATAATGTTGATGGGACACATTTTCGGCGATGATGGTTTGTAATCACACGGACGCACGTTGCAGGTCGTTTGTGCCCAAAACGTCGTAACGGGATTGTGTAATGTAACGAGCGTGACGCTTTTAGTGTGATGGTGCGTGTTAAAAAAATCTCAACCACCAGATGGTCGTTCGAATACTTTATTGAGAGATAATGCTCATCTGAAGCAAGTGCAAGCGTTGGATAAGACTTTGTTACCATTTACGTTTGTTTTCTTCCTTTCAAAGTTGCTGGTTCTATTCTACAACCGCATACGCTTTAAAGTTATTTTTCTTTGGAAAAAAATCATGTTTGGGGCAATTTTAAAAACAAAAAATCAACCAATCATCCAATTAAATGATAAAAATAGGCCTAATTTCCTCTCCTGCACGACGCCTTTTGGATATCATCTTTAACTTTGCTTACGCTCTTTTGTCCCCTTAGGTCTAGCGGAAGCAGCTCGAGGGCGAGGAAATTCAGCCATCAGCTCGCTACACCCCAATCGGACGCATCACTGTCTCCCGATGGTGTTGCTGCTGATTGTATCGCTGGCGCTCGGTACGATACGAACGGTCATTTCCGCCAGCAGCGATAGCAACAGCCAGCAAGGGAGGACCGGTAACAGATGACACCGTTTCGACATATCCGGTGCGTGATATCGAATTGGTCGAAGCTGTTGACCGCCATCCGCTCGCATCAGCGCAGTCCATCGTGGTGGGGACGTTCGCGGGCCGTGAACAGAGGAAGCGTGAGAAAATGACAGTTTCATCGCCAGTCACACAAACCGAGCATGGCCGGAGCACAATGGCACCCGGGACGCTCACCGGTGTGGGTAACGATTAGGTTTTATTGAACTTTACTCACACGACAACAATAATGTCTTGCCGTAGGGAACGCAGGGACGCGAGACCGACAGGGCGAAAAGGAAGGAGCGGTAAGATGAGAAGCTTTTCATTTCTTACACACCGTAAGTGATTATTGCATAGAAAGCGGAGAGTTTTACGGAGGAACCACTTACCAACTAAAACTGAACTAGAGTAAGCTGAAAGGAGGTAGGGATGCTCCAAAATGTGTAAAAAATGTTAAAGCATTTTTCCTTGTGCATGAAGAATAAGTTTGCCCCTTCTGCACAAAAAATGTTTCCTTGGTTTTTCTCGGTTTAAAAGTCGGCATCATTCGGAAAAAATCTTGCTTAGTGCAAAATAAACAAAATAAACATTAGTTACCGTACCGATATGGTGCAAACAAACTTTCAAGGCCAGCAGCAGCAACAGTTGTGCACATTCGCCATACCTTCCAACGATGGCGAAAGGAATAGTTTTCGTACTAACTCAGTACCCTGCACCGGCAAGTTCGATTTCTTGCGCATGTTTTATGCAGTACTGGGCGCCTTCATCACCCGTCTGCCTTTCACAACTGGGCGCCTCCATCGTCTGTCTTCCGTCAACAACTAGGCGCCTCCATCGCCCGTTCATGGTCAGCAACTGGGCGCCTCCATCGACCTGACTGAGAGTTCAGTTCTTTGAAATTTCATTCACCTGTTCCTGCCCAGACCCGGGCGTAAGATGAATGGAAAAGTTTTTGAATGATGTTTAACTGTGAATCAAATTTAATTGCCATGTGCATCCGCATAAAGCTACCGTTAAACCGTGTAACTTATCGGATCCTTCTGCACTTTCCTGACGGTTTCCGTCGGAGTTTCGAGCGCCTGGCAGCAAAAGGTGCCATTTGAACGATCGATCTTGGAACTTATTTCTTTTGCTTTTCACCTCATGTGCTACCAGTGCGTTATGATTCGAGTTGGGAGACGGGTCGTGTTAAGAGGAAGCATGTTTCCTTCCTTGCGAGTTGTAACTCGATGACATTTTCGCAGCAACAGAGTTTCGATGATGTTTGAAAGGATTTTGTAGATGCCAAGAAATAGTACCGAACGACTGGTGCATGCAATAAAATCAAAACAAAGGAAAGGCTTTTTGTTAAATTGAACTTGAAGAAAATATATCAAATTCTCCGTGCAAAAATAAAAGCTTCTGCTTCACGTTTACCTCCTGTTCAGCTCACACTCCTTACCCATTCTCGTTTCAAAATAAACGGAAACGCAATATAAATAAAAGAGAGGGAAAGCGAGAGAGAGAGAGAAAAAAAACAATGTTAAAACGAATGATGCAAAACTTCCAATACAATAACGATAAGCGATCGATCCAGGCACGATCGACACACGAAAGATCATAACTTTCCCTTCCATAAAGACTCGGGACACAATGCATTACAACCGTGACGGTGGAACGTTGTAAATAGCTAGCGATAATTAATTCCACCAGATCATCCATGCAGCAACAACACACGCACACACCACTTAGCCGTTGGACAATCTCGGCCTGATGTGTATCTTTTAATGCCAAACACGATGCTTTTGCCCAGCGTTCACCTTCTTTCTCTTTCGCTGAGTTATGTTTGTCCCATATTAAACGTACTCCATACACCAGACAATTTGCATAGCGAACGTTTGTTTTTCATAAATATTCGCCTTTTGACTCAACGATGCGGGGGCTTTGCCTTTGTGCACGTTAAGGCTACCACAGCAGCTATAACGTGATTCATCTGGTCATACAAATATTCCATGCGGTGTGTGACACTCTGTTGGTAAGCAAGAAACCGCGGATGAGCAACAAATTATTGCGAAGAAAATGTAGGGGAAAGCGGACAAAAAAGGTCATCGAAAGCACTCATAAACCCCTCTTAACCGTCACTATCGATGGGAAGAGTATTTGAAAAACTTTAATAAAAACCCCGCCCAGCAGAAAACAAGGCCACAACAATCGACGAGACAAAACAGACCAGGGCAAATGCAACAACCGAAAAACATGGAACAACATGACAACGGAAATGAAAACTCACAAAAAAAAATGGAACATGAAACACGAACCACCCAGCGGGATGGGATTGGATTGGTTGGCACATAATTTATGACTGAATTTCATTCGAAGGGCGAGTAATTAATTATGAAAATTAATGATAGCTCCCTCCCATCGAGCCACCGTTTTCCGTCCTTCGCGGTACGATCGTGATTACCCGCGTTTGCCTGCAACAAGCGAACTCGATACTGATTTCGGGTTCCGTCTTCAAAGCTCCATTTTGCTGAGCGGTTATCATGCTTTTGCTCTTGTACATTCCTTGTTCTTGCTTTTCTACCATATTGTGCATCTTGTGTATGAGTCTCCAGCAAATAAAAAAAACACTTGTGAAGGACTTTTTCCCGATTTTGTTTGTTATATTTTCTACTCGAACCTCGTCCGTGTGTTGAGGGCACTGTGAGGATTTTAATTTTCCCCGCAGTCGCAGGATGAATTGTACCGAAGTGTAGCATTTCATAACCAATTTGCAACTCGTGCTCGGTGTATGATTACTTTATGAGTTGCACTTTTTAATCAGTCGCATTTTCGTTTGATGAGCTACAAAGTGAAGCTCATTACCGAATGGTTGGCTTATAAGCGTGCAGCGCGGTGGTGAGTAAGGGCAAATTAATTTTACGAGATGTATCGCTTTACTCGTTTCATTTTAGGTTGTTTATTTAAAGCTTTATTTTTTTCTCCTCAGCGTGTTTTGCGCAGGGGCTCATTTTATAAATTTTATCACTAGTTTATTGTGCATTAAAACAACTCTTCTCCAACGGCAAAGCATCGTGTTCAACAACTTGTACCATATCGATAGCCTATCAATAACTTCCACACACACACATTCACACTCACATGCCCGTAACAGCTTGTTTTTAGGCTTTAATGTTCACTAACACTAGTGTATGTAGGAGGGACAGCAGTGTACTGTGGAAGCTTCGTTTCCGTTTGCCGGTCGCTGCAGGCACAAAGCAAAGAGAGAGAAAACTATGAATCGAATTGAGCAAAGCTATACAAGCTTACGAAGCGAATGCAAAGCCAGACTACATAAATAATCAATGTGAAACCGATGCTATAAAAACAAAACAAAAACGAAAAAAAATTACACACATACAAACACAACCGACACACAGAATGAGTGAGTACATAAAATGATTAATTATAAAGCAAACAAGAAGGCAGATGATGATAAATGATGAAAGAAGAAGTATAATAAAAGGAGAATAAACAAACAAACAAATAAGCTGAGCAAACAAACGAAAACAAAATACAATAAAAGTAGGAAGAGGAAAAAGAAGAAGAGAACAAGAGAAATCTGTAAAGTGATTGCAACAAGAAACAAAAGAAAGATAGGAAATTAAAACAATTGTAAGCAAAGAAAAACAAAAACAACCACTACACATAATCATAAAGCCAAAATGGAGACAAACACAAAACGTATCAAAACGCTGCCGTACATTCATCTCGATATTCGATATAGAAGTTCTCAAAGGCCCGCCCTGTAAATATGTGCGTTATAAAGGTGTTACAAAGCTCCCCCCCACCATCCTTCCATCCTCATTCCTTCCTACCAACCTAACCCCTGAAGCTAGACAACCAGAGAGCCTGAGTGAATAAAACGAAGAAAAAATGAGAGTGACGAAGTAACTGTTCCAATACATCAGACGATCAGAGAAATAAAGAACAGTAACCAAAACATCCCAAAACCATTCTTGCCTTCTTGCATTCTGACCATTGGATTCGCGGAACGTATGGCAAGAGAGTGCATGGCTGCATTTCGATGCCGTTGCTTCCTACGAAAAGTTGGTGTTGTTCACACACGCCCACAGTAAGATCCGAAAGATGACAGTTCCAGTTTCATCCGTTTTGGTAATACCAGCTAGGATGTGGATTTCGGTTGTGACAGCACACGGGCAACGCGTAACAGGTAACTCAGGTAACAGAAAGATAGTAAGAGATCCAAGAAGATTCGTTCTTTTTTTTTGTTGACGAGTGAGTCCTGATTCATCTACGCTTGTACGCCGCTAGACGTCAGAGCCGTCCGTCATAGCCGGAAATCCTTGCGTACGTTCCCGTACGGCATGTAGCCGGTTTCCTTTGTTTGAGGATCAGATTGTCGAGGCGTAACGGAAAGCTTAGCTCATCGTTCGAGATATCGTTCCGGGCTGACGGGTTGAGGATGCCGCCATCGTCACAGTGGTACGCGACCTCATACGAAGACCTTCGGTTGCTGGGCCCGGACTAGTGTTCTGTTCGTCCGTTCGACTGTCACATTCTAAGCTTTGATCCCGGTTCGCTATGGTCACGGCGCTGTTGTCCGTGTGGATGCTGGTGTGTGTGTCTATGTGGCACCGGAGATACTATTTCAATCTCATCATTCCGCTCGACTGCCCCCACACACAGGCACACCAAAAGGGCATCGTCGCTGGGGAGCTCAACGCCAGTTCGTTGTTTTTTCTTCGCCAGTTCTTCATCTGCTACTGTGACAATAATCTGCCGCTACACTCTTCAATGCCGTCTGATTCGTTCGTGGTGGGGAGGTCTCGTTCGCTGCTTTTTTGTTCTATTGTTTCTGGAACGGTTTTATTTCATACGTACACGTTATCTCACAGTTGACATTTAGTTTCAGCGCGTCACACACTGTACTGGGGTCGCTCTCGGCAGCCTGCTGTGGACAGTGACACCGTCGAGAGCGAGAGAGAGAGAGAGAGAGAGAGAGAGTCGAGAGTTGGCAGAATCAGACGGCAAATGACAGCTGACAGCAGCTGGCAACGATCAAACGGCCACGGTACACTAACAACCGAACGCGAAACCGAACGTCAAATGTCAACTTGCTCACGCTTAACTTCCGTTCCACTAAGCGACACACAGTATCGTAGTTGCGGCGGTGTTTTGTTGGAACATTTTTTTCCCTTTTTTCCCTTTTTTGTTCTACTGTCAACTGAAGACACAGAAAGTGACACATTCTGGCTGGGAAACGTATGTACACGCGTATTTTTTCTCTCTCATGTTTTCTTTTTTTGTTGCATCAACAACACTACCGGACGACTTCGCGGTGGATCATAAAAACTGAGAAACAATGCAACGGAGGAACTGAGTTTGACAGGATGCGCTTAGGGACTTCTGGGACACCAACTACAGAAGCGTGAGCACAGCAGTACAGCAACTACAATAAAAAAACTACCCCTTATTTGTTATTGAGTGGAAATGTAACTGTACATCTGTCGCGGTGAGTGTACACGGTGAATCCTGAAGGCTAACAGAGCCAACCCCGTAAGACTTTGACTGGTGAATAATTTATGCGGCATCGCCGAGCGCACCGGAAGGGGCTAGTGTCAGCTGCAGGCAAAGGGTAAAAGTTCCACGTCATGGTTCTCGTTTGTTCTTTTCTAACTGTTTTGTCCATCAGCCAGCCGACTCTATCTCAGTTTGAACCGATTTTCAATGCTTCACCATTCAAGCGAAAGGGTAACAAAGCTTCTATAGACACTCATCTCGCGAGTCTAATGCGCTGGTAAGTGTTTATACTAAATCTTACATTGGGTGGGATTTGGCATTTCAAGATAAACAGAGGACAAGGACCTTCTAAGAGGTGTTTGTGTTTGTTTGGTTGACCGGTAAGTATTGATCAATATTGAATGAATGGCAGTTGAAGTGGTTGATGACCTAAAAATAATACCATTGAACTTGTCTACGGGACATGATTTACATGACTATATTTAACTTTCTTCTTTGGCACTACGACCTTGAAAGGTGTCTGACTTGTTATTTCTGAGGTTCTTTGTCTTGATTGTACCCATAGCTGGATACTCATTCTTACCTATGGGAATGCAGGCTAGATGGAATTTGATCTCCGATGCTGGCTTGTTTTATTCAATGTAAAACTATCAGTTTACATTATATAAACATATAATTTTCAAACATTTATTCTGCTCAAATAATTTTGATATACTTGCCTTTTGAATATGATTTTTCTTATCTTTTTTTCCTTCGATATCGAAACATAAATTAAGTGTAAAATAAACATTAAATGAAAACATACTGGAAGACTACTGCACATACTGGAAATGCATTGTTTTAAATGGTTGCGTCGAAAAATGCATAGCTATTACAATCAGTTGTTCATGGGATCCAGCAGTCTTGAGCTACGCACCAAATGGACGACCCATAATATATATAGAAAAAATCGTCTCAAGTTGTCTTAGCTGACTGTTAAGAATGTACTACTATCTGATACTTGTGACGGCTTGTTGCTTCTCGAGTTCAAGTGGGGACGGTTTCCTTACAACGCAGGATCTGTCGTTTTACACTCCGCTCATGTGATCACAGAACTAGGTGGCTGAAGCTTGAGCTGCCCCTTCTTGATGAGGGTCTAGAGCAGACACGACTGTCACTAAGCTCCTGAACGGTAGCATCAACTGACCAGTGTTACTCTCATCAGTCATGTGGTACGATCATGCTAGGTCGCTTCGCACTCGAGCAATCCACTCACTTCTTGTGGATCCCGTGACCCACTTCTTCCTAATTTTTGTTAATTTTACGCTCTTTGTTATGGTTTTGAGCCTGGTAGCTCGTTTTAGCTCAAGTGAGCAGTAAATTGGCAATCTTCTTGAGAGGTTGTGTTATGAATTAACGATACATTTGACTCTAGTCTGTTGATGTTTCTTATTGCTCTCTTGATGTTTCTTCAGTTTCTACTCCACAAATCCCTGTTTATTTTGCTACACCTTCTATCGCTCATCATGTTTACCTCAAAGTGATTGTGTGTTTGCTATGCTCATACCTCATATATCTCGACTGCTTATTTATATAGATGATTGATGTTATTTTCGCTTTAAAAGCTATCGATACAACCCTATCTCTGCCTCAAAACCCGATGCTCGATTATCGATTTCAGAAACCCATTCCCATCGGGAAAAAAAGAAAACCCCTCGTTTAACCACTCGTCGTTGCCTTTGTCCTACCATCGAGGAGAAAAATTTCATCTTCCATCAAAGCGACAACCCCCAGCTGCTGGAATTAAGTTACCGACATTTCGACATAAAATTTCCCAAAACTTCAAACCACTCCTCCCGCAGTCGCTCCGAGCACACGAGCGCTCTAAAATATCGATTACGCGTTGACCGTAATGTGCTGCTAACGTGCGATGAGTTCGAAACGTTCGTTCCCGGGGCACCCTAGGAGAGAGTTTGGTTGCGTATCGATGGCCACTCCGGAAGGTTTCCCGGTACACCGTCCGGTTCGGTGAAGGTGAAGCAGCGATCATAGTTAGTACCTGCACACGCGGGCACATGATGTGGGCTGGCCAGAAACTCTACCGTCTGAATATTCAACAGTTTGTCGAGCGACTGGAGTCGGTTGGGCCTCCGCTTGTGGAGCCCGGGAAACAGATACAGATATGCCCACCGTCCTCGTGCAACAGTTTGCAACTCGGCAACTCCAGCCGTCCAACGCACGGTACGGACCGGGTCGCCTTCATCACCCGATTGTTGGTCAGTTTCCGTTTTCAGAGTTCAATAATTTGATAAGCAAACTTTACCGTCCCGGGGCCAGTCCGGAATCGATGCAAGCCCACAGCCATGGGCTACACCATCACAAGCTTCACTACTTCCAAAATGGGAATGAAAATTACCGGCAGTACACGCAGTGCTAGCCGGCCGGACCGTCACCGAAACGAGTCGTAAACGTACGAAAATCGAACACAATTAAGATCCCCTGGGAGGTGCATCTTCCCAACTCGGTGCGGCTCTCGTACGACTCCAAGTTTAAGCCACGCTTACCAATAACCCGGTAAGGAATGCAAATGGCCATTCTGCCAATATCGATGTTCCCCCTTGTCAAACGCCTTATTCCCATTATTTCTCCGTTTATTTCAACTTCAAACTGACGCCCTGCCCCGCGAGCCTGCGGGAACCAGATGGGGAATCGGGTCCCGCCAGCGTCGACGTATGACGGGCTCATGGCGCATTAAATATAAATGTCAATTCTAAACCGATTCAAGTGAATGTGACGCCTGGCACGGTCGACCGTCAGTCCCTTTTCCGCACGAAGGCCATATTGATCAATGGGTACGACCCAGTTCGACCACGGAGACAGATGATGCATGCTGTCAAAAGCCATCAGTCGTAGGCTTTCCATCATATCCATATATTGTTATTGTCGTTGCTCGCAGATTGTGATGGCCTGCCCTTATCGTGCCAGACAGCGCACCAAGCGTATTGGGTGACGTTCGCGGAATTTAACCGCTTTTATCGAAACAGGTTAAAATTGATTGCAATAAATGGAATCTGCCACGAGCCGTGATTGAATCAGAAATGTAAATCAGGACCAAACAATTGTACATTCAAAAGCGTTCAAGTATGTATAAGTTATTTCAATTCACTTTTTAAAAGTTTTCAATTATGGCAATGAAAATTATGATTCCCGCTGCTCCAAACAAACTGCTTAAAGTGTGCCCAGAACTGTAACTGCTGCGCAAATACATGCCTCGCATAACGGAGATTTATCGTCCTTTTTGACAATCCTTGAATAAAATATTATCACACCGTCGCAGCGACCGATCGCATACGATTAGGCACACGAGCGCCCTACGTATCCCACAGCACAGTATATACTTTGTGACAGAAGGCAAGCAAGCAAGCAAGCAAGAAAGAAAGGCAAAACTTCCAAAAATCAACGGCCCCCACCTCGCACCAAACCCAGCCCATGTGCTGGAATATCGTGGCTTCGGAAGCCATTCCATTGTTGTTGCTTCGGAGAGCTCAATCGAGACGCAAGTGTTCCTTTCACACTTGCCAGTGGATGGGAAGGGTGGGACCGAATACTTTCCAAGATGAAAGCCTACCGAATGTTGCTTATCAGCCGCGTTTGGGGAGCACGCCCAAGGTTGCACGAGATATGGGTGAAAGGTGTGCAAAAGATAAAAATTTGATGGATCGTTCGTATGCCGGGCGTCCGTTTCTTCTGGGGAATCGGTCGGGACGTTTCGGTGTCTTAATATTGAGGTGAAACGTGCCAAGGATAATGCTAACCGGACGATACGAGGAGCCCAAGCTGTGTTGATATCTACCATATTTGGGACAACAAAGGCGAGGGATGCATTGAGGAACGTCCAGGAGAGCATGTATAATGGCAGATGATGATACCTCCTTGATAAAGGTTTCCTTGATGAAGTTTTGTTTCGCTTCAAAACGATCCGATTCCACCTGGACGCTTCACGCTTCACCGGGACGCTCTCGATGGCTAAACCGAAAGGATTGCTAAAAATGAATTATGCATTAAATTTACACCTTCTCCCGTTGTCCGTTGTCTGCACCACCTTCCTGGCGGTTCTCTACACTCGGACACCACCGAACAGGGGAGGAGAGGACTTCGATCGGATCTTCGTTCCTTCGGGTTTTCCACCGGTGTTCCATTATTAGGTCGATAAATATTTGGACAACTTTTCCAGACACAAACCCTCCAACGTGATGGAGAGGGCAAGGACGCAAAACGGGTGCGGACAAAAAAGCCCATCTCTGTCCGAACAGACTGCCTTCCGATATATGCGGGCGAACGCCACACCGAGAAGCCTTAGCTATCATTGGAAAGGAAATTAGAGAATCGATTAGGACGAACCAAGCACTGGGCTGTGGAGCAGTGTGTCTAACGAAGATTTAAGGTTGTTTGCTCTTTGAGAGTGTGTATGTGTGTGTGGGGATGAGTGTGAGTGAGTGAGAAGCCGTCCTCGAGCTGCTTCTTGAAGTAACTTTTTCCGCAAACATACGTGCGTTCCGGTTGATTAACGGATGCCCTCGAGAGTGTTTCTTCTTGCGGCTCATCCTCATCGACTTGGCTGAAGTTAGCAAGTAGCCGATCGTGTTGGTGGTGGTGGGGGTGATGGTGGGCATTCGGGCTCCGTCCTCGTGGCAAAGGTAAATGTTTGCGCAGAAGTTTCACCGGCACAACCGGCCAGCGCACGGTACCATGTTTCCGATGATTGTTATTTAATTCTCATATATTAGCGTAACAGCCGGCCCAATAAGTTCATATTAAATTCGTGTTCGCATTCGGTTGCAGTGCGGATTGTATATCAAACGGCCCGATAGTAGCGTTCGGTTTAATAGGTAGACGGATGGGATGGATTGATAGCTGAGTGAAGGTAGAATTCGCTCCACAGAATCAGTAGCGCAGGAAGGTTTAATATACATTCAGAATAACATAATTGAAGTTGTTGTTCTTTAAAAAATATTTTTTCTCTTTTTTAATTAAACATATCGCATTAATATAGTGGAATGAATATGAATATCTGGAATGAATATGAAAACTTAAACACAAATTTTTTTCAATAATCTTTATTTTATGCATTTATAGTGATAGCATTTAATTAAAAGTTTAGATGGACTTGAAAGTTAAGGATGTTATCGAGGACACCTCGACGCTGTCTTTGTGGATGTCAATAAAATATTTTGAAAGTTAAATCTTCTGATGACATTAGACCAGTTCTATGAGTGTTCTTTGCAATTAAAGGGAATATGATCCGGAAAGACCTCTACTTTAAATACATCCTTCTAGTTATTGCCAAATATCTTGGTAAAAAATGGCCTTTTTGTTGAAACAATTCACGTATGAAGCCATTTTTAAGATGTTCAGATATGAAGTAAAATGCAAAAGACCCAGGCTAGTTAATTAGTTACGAACGTAACGGATATCCTTCTTCCATTACTGGCTCATTGATCTATTTACTGGCTTATTACGATGCAGTCGGATAGACAGATGCAGAAGTATTCTATTCCCATAACAGTGGTAAACCACCGTGGATGCTGATCCAATATCCTTTTTTCGGACACATAGACTCTACCAATCTATCTTAGGTTTGGTCTAACAAGTCTCCTCTATCTTTGTGGACAGTTAAAAAAAAATTTTACAATTTGGGTCCTCTAGAGACATAGCCAGCACTCCGGAGGATGACAAGTCTTCACAAACTAGCTTCATAAACTATTATGCAATCGTTTAATAGCTCTTAGTGCCTTTTACTGTAGTGGCTTCGTAATAATCCTTAAAGACATGCTATATCTCCTTGGTGTATGTTTGTACAGAGACTATAAATGCTCTATACAACCTCAGCTTCGTCTGTCTTGAAAGCTGTTTTGAGTAAAGTAGTCAGACTGAAGTATGGCCAAATCCTGAAACTTTTAAGATAGTCCAAACGATGTTAAAACAACAAATTCTCTCAGAACCTTTGGATAGAGACCTTCTACTTACAAAAATGAATTTTGTTAGACGAAGTTTCTAAGAAGAAAGAGAAAATATTAGAAAGAGACAACAATGAAATGACGTACGTGCGTGAGAATCTGATAATTTTGTAGAATTATGGAGCCACGACAGCCAAAAGTGGTTAACTATGTTGTAGACTGTGCCCTGTTCCGGGCTATTATAGTTGAAGTCATAGTACCCTGGTTTTAAAAATTCTAATGATAAATTCCATCCTTTCAATCCAAAGTCGTTGTGAGAAGTGGGACTCATCATCATCACCAAGGGTTCTTTTTAATGAAGAGTTTACTTTATGATAACGACTCTTGGAAACTTCATGGGTGAGGTTATTTGGATGACGAATTTTTAGACGATAAGGCTTATTGTCAGCCGAAGTGCATATTCTGCATGACGAGTTCTTGGCTTGGCAAAGGAGGTAGATTACGTTCCTTAGACGAAGAGAATCCTCAAAAAACTTTAGAAAGCGAGGTCTCTGTAGGCCATTATTTCCACCTGTCTTCAAGGTATGATTAGTACGACTCCAATATTTTACCAGTTGGTAGCCAGCATCCTTGCTTGCATCTCATCATCTATATTAGTGTCGGTGCTGACTTATGATCCACGATAGGTGAAGTTTTGAACGACTTCAAGGTACGGTCACCTTCCCGAACATCTTCATCTTTTTTCCGTGACACAAGCACCTCGAAAGAGATAATGGTTCGGCTGTCGCTTTAACTAGTACCACCAGACTGCCCTTACCCATTCATCAACCATAGAACATATCAATAATAATCGGACGAAAACGACATGTAGTACACCCTATAAAAAACAAGTTATAGTGTTAACCATCAAATATTATCACCTCCATTCCATATCCACACTCCTATATACACAAACACACACTCTATCTCACATATATACAGCTGGTGATAAATTAAATCCACTTCAACACTTTTATGTCATGGCGACCTTTTGCCCAGGGTGCTCAGCAAATAAAAAGCGTACCGGTTCATTAGCACCGCAATGCTGATGCTCACTTTTTTATTTATGCTTTGATGAGTAATGGACAGGATGCTGTGGGCTGCGAAAAACTAATAGCACATCAATTTGGAACAATTAGTCTTTAATGTTACGTGCCACTTTCAATCGAATCAATATACAATCGGACCCATTGAAGCCGAATCGGGCATGCAGTTTTGGTGTGTGTGTGTGTGTGTGTGTGTGTGTGTGTGTGTGTGTGTGTGTGTGTGTGTGTGTGTGTGTGTGTGTGTGTGTGTGTGTGTGTGTGTGTGTGTGTGTGTGTGTGTGTGTGTGTGTGTGCGTGTGTGTTTTGTGTAAGCTGATTCGGCATTAAATTTTAAACATCGTAATATATCTTTCATTCCTTGACGCGGTACGCAAAAAGGTGATAATTATAGCTACTCAATCAATCTATCTATCAATAAATCTATCAATTACATCGTTGCAGCTAACCGTCTGCTGTGCTCCAATTGAGCTAGTTGTTTGTGAGTTTGTGTATCAAATTGAAAGTTGGGTTGTAATTTGCATAAAATTTGTTAGAAAGGAGACTTTTGACTAATAATAACTGGGTTATGATTGATCCTACCCTAAGTATTGATTCCAGTAAAACACTACCTTGTATGCTTCCTTAATATCCATAATAATTACTATTACATTGTAAATAAACTAAAGCATCATTGACGGCTTTCGATGTCTGTCAGAAATCGAATTTCTCATTTAAATTCTTTCCTACTGTCTAAACTCGACATAAACTTCCCTCATCTTCACGTGCACGCACCCATTTCTTCACTCGTAAACCCAGCCACATGTTGATCTGTTCCGCTTCAACTCCTGTGCCTGATGATGACCGCAGGAATTACACTTCAATTAATTTCCCACGAGACCGTCTGTCTCCCCACATCAGCCCGGTGGATGTTGCCTGACCTGTGCTGGAGCAAAATCAAAATTAACGTGTACAACACGGACAGTGTACGAGTGTCCGAACGTCCGGAAACGAGCTGTTGATCCGCTGCTGTTCGTCTGAAGGGTGTAATCTAGCAACAGTCCCCGTTATCCATGCGTAACGGGCAGCCTTCCGTACGGGCTTCACTTCCGGTCAGAGGGTGTGCATAAATCGCATCCCTTCTCCATCACCATCCCAGTTCATCATCCATCATCGAACAACCAACCTCCCAGAAGCAGAAAAGAAAAAAACACCGAGGCACCCCACAATACCGGAACCGAGAGATTAGACATCATAAAGGGTGCATGATGGTCCTGTTGGGGTTTTGTGATCGCCTGTACGGACAAATTGAACCGGAACGAGCCTGCTTCCGGCAGCCGTACCCTTTGGCAGCCACCACCGGAAGGAAGGAACACGGTCGGGTATCTCAATTTCCTGCCCTGCTCAATTGTCGAATCGTTCTGATCACCTGCGTGCCAATACTGTCGATTGTTGTGGTTCCGTGGATTTATGGGCGGGCATTTAAGCTGGCATTCCATAAATCATGCGACACGGAACGATGTCTCGGCTAGCGCACGAGCGGCTGCGGCTGCGTTAAATGCGATACGAGCGCGATTGGATTTTTATTTTCCACGCCGTCCAATTTGAAGCCCAATTTTTTACGTCGCATATTGTCTAATCTTAAGCGCTGTGCTGATTCCGGGCTTTTTGTGTGTCCTCGTTTTTTTTTGTGTTCCATTGCTTCTCAAATGAAGTTCTTGATGTCACAAAGACATCAGCTGGCCGCATTGCAGGAAGAATCGATAACAGAGCAGCGCAAAAAGTACGGCAAAGAAAGAGTGAGAGCGAGAGAGCGTAAAAACAAACTCACCCAATTTCCCACCGTCATCGGCCTAAAGTGGATGGCATAAATCATATTAATATAAATTTATTGCCGGTAATGTATGCAATTTGTGTGAACCGTTTTTCCCGAGGTAACTTTCATCTACCGGTTCCGGCATATCGCGATCAACCTATACATACGCACCACATGCAACTATATTCCAAGGCTCTGAGAGGAAATAATTTCGGAAAATTATTTCCCAATAAAGGCTGTTTTGTTTGTAAAAGTCTTAAAATAAACAAAACAAAATTTACTTTATTTGAGGAATAAAATACTGATAAAATACTGCCTAAAGCTAGCTACTTCTGGGAAAAAATAGATGATTGGAATATATTTGAAGTGTTTCTTATTTATGCAATATTAAGATAACATTAAGATTGAAAAAAAAGTCCTAACACGCGCCTGTTGATCAACTGTTTTCAATTTTAAAAATCCCACGTCTTTAATTTGAATCTGCTGACTACTTGTACGCTTCACACATAGATGTCGCTAGCAGTAGCTCCTTTGCCATCTCTCTGTGGTAAAAATGAACTGTGGCTTTCGTTTGACAGCCAGCGCCAGAAACAAAACAAACAATTCTGCTCACCCAGTCAAACAATCGCAAACAATTGCTATCGGAAGCAGATAACAGAACAAGTGTCCGTTGTGGGACATAAAATACCGAAAGAAGATGAAATAGAATACCTCAGCTTATCGGGCCTGCTCTGGTCACAGCAGTTTGTACGCCTAATCATAGAAGTTGTTACCAGTGCCGGTCAGTGCATTTCACAAGCGTGCCGGTAGCATTATGGATAAGAAAACAGCATTTCTTACCGGGGAACTGCCACGGCGAATTTTGCAATACACCCCGGAGCTAGACGGTGAGGGAACTTTCTCCGATGTGAAGCTAACAACGCCCGACCATTTGGATGGATTTATGTCGACCATCCATAAGCTATCGTTTAAGTACGAAAGCAAGGATGGAAGGTAAGGGCAGACAAGTGTTTCAAAATAGTGGCAAAAGTTGGCTCAAGTTTGCATCTCTCTTTAGCGACTCGAGATCGTTGCATCTGATGGTGAAAGTCATGAAAGGAAGTGATGCGTTCCGTGAATCTTCCATGGGTAAGACACAATTCACGAATGAAATCTACATCTACACGAAGGTGCTGCCCGTGTTCCAAGAATTGCTGGACTCGACCGGGAGCGGTCTTGCCGGGAACTGGTGTCCGAAGGTGTACTACGGAGAAGCAGGCATCTTTCCCTTGTACAGCGATCAGTATGAAACTATTCTCGTGCTGGAAGACATTTCCCCACTGGGTTACAAAGCGGGCCCACGGTTGGATCTGGACGAAGACCATCTGCGGCTGATGGCACGTCACATCGCATCGTTTCTATGCGCATCCAAAAGGACGAACGCCTATCGTCACTGATTGACGGAATTGATCCGCTTGACTTTATTTCCGGCGATAAAATCTTCACCAGCTACGATGTGTTGCTAAGGTTGGGTGCGAAACGGTTGTACAAGTATCTGGAAGCTCACCCCGACCAGCTGGACAGCGATAGTTTCAGGCAGGACATCGAAAATATGCGCCAACGTTACGAGGAAACTCCAATACGCCTGATGCAGGACTTGCTGCGCCGGGATGATGTGTTCTCGGTCATCCTACACGGCGACTATAACCGCAATAATGTGCTGTTCCAGACCGATGCGGATGGAAAACCGATAGCACTGAAGATGTTTGACTTTCAGGAGAATCGATTCGCTACCCCAGTGATCGATTTGGCGTTCTTCATGTACATGAGCATGACGGAGGAGCTGCGCGATCGATGTTGGGATGCGATCGTGCTAGAATACCATGCAGCGCTGCTGGATAGTCTAGCGGCAATTCTGAAGGTACCGAAGGAAGATGCTTCATTGGATCCTTACCGTCTTGAGCCATTCCTGGAACACTTTAAGCGACATGCAATGTACGGGGTAATCGTGACGCTACACTTTCTGCCCTGGATGATGTGTCCGAAGGATGAATGTGAGCAATTGTCGTATCATTTTTCGCGAGATGTACACTCGAAGGAGTTGGCCCACTGGACGTTGGTGTGCGGGGGTGAGGAGGTAGACAAGCGGTTGGTTGGTGTGCTGAAACATGCCAGCCGCAAAGGATATTTTGATATAGTGAAGCAGCAGTAGTGACGAATGTGACAAGACGCTAGGACCGCAAAACGAATTTAACGGCCGAGAGGGTTTGAGGCATCCTTTGATGAATGGTTATTTTTTTATTTTTAAGCACAGCCAAGCTGAAGTTAAAAATTTTATTTGCTATCAAAAGATATTGTATTATCTGCCTGTTTCCAAGCCTGGATCTTGAAATGCTCATAGGAGAAACGCATTCAAGTGTATTCCCGATTTATTTCTAATCAAAGTAGCCTTATAAAGTGGGTAGTCAACAAATCCTTTGTGAACTGATGAGAAGGAGCTAAATTTAATCGGTGAGAAAGTAAAATAAATTTAAAAAAATCGAAAAATGGTAAATAAATAATACATCCTTAAGAAAAGAAACTTTACAAAAGGAAAATAAATTTTAAACTTGTATAATGTAGCCTCGGCAGCATAACCGTGAAACCCTGTCCATCCACATCGGACAGGCTGGTGTTCAGATAGGCGAAGCAATCTGGAAACAGTACGGCCTGGAGCCTGTTATCTGCCTGTTTCCAAGCCTGGATCTTGAAATGCTCATAGGAGAA
Organism: Anopheles stephensi; assembly: GCF_013141755.1. Taxonomy (NCBI): domain Eukaryota; kingdom Metazoa; phylum Arthropoda; class Insecta; order Diptera; family Culicidae; genus Anopheles; species Anopheles stephensi. The sequence goes on from NC_050202.1 coordinate 46,451,300, forward strand.
ACGCATTCAAGTGTATTCCCGATTTATTTCTAATCAAAGTAGCCTTATAAAGTGGGTAGTCAACAAATCCTTTGTGAACTGATGAGAAGGAGCTAAATTTAATCGGTGAGAAAGTAAAATAAATTTAAAAAAATCGAAAAATGGTAAATAAATAATACATCCTTAAGAAAAGAAACTTTACAAAAGGAAAATAAATTTTAAACTTGTATAATGTAGCCGCGGCAGCATAACCGTGAAACCCTGTCCATCCACATCGGACAGGCTGGTGTTCAGATAGGCGAAGCAATCTGGAAGCAGTACGGCCTGGAGCACGGAATTGGAAAGAATGGACAGAGGATAGCATCGGAGAAAGATTGTAGTGACGCTGGTTTCTGCGAGTGTCCTACGTTCTATTCGGATAATGGAGAAGGACGATATGTTCCGAGGGCTATATTCATCGACACCGAACCGATGGTGATAGGTAAGCGAATGATGTGTAACGCTATTGATTGGCATTTAAACCTTCGTCTTTCTTTTTCTATTTACAGATCAACTGCAGATGTCCGACATTGGAGAGCTGTTCAACCCGGAATATCTGATACGAGGTAAGGAAGATGCCGCCAATAACTATGCCCGCGGATACTACACACTATCGCACAGAACGCTTGGTGGAGCGATGGAAGCAGCACGACAGATAGCCGAAGATGCAGACAACCTGCAGGGTATGATTTTGTATCACTCGTACGGAGGTGGAACGGGCTCGGGCGTCGCAGCACATCTGCTGCAAGAACTTGCCGAGGAGTTCCCGCGCAAGTGTCGTCTATCGTTCTCGGTGTATCCTTCGCCGTATCTGTGCACAAGCGTCGTCGAACCGTACAACACCGTGCTTATGACGCACCGGACGATCAACTTGATGGAGTGTTCGTTTATGATGGACAACCAAGCGATCTACAACATTTGCAGCTCAAGGTAAGTGAGTGCCATCGCGTTAGTTATTCTGGTTCCAATTTATTGTTGCTTCCTGTTGTAGACTTTCGATTGAGAGGCCTAGTTATGCGAACCTAAACCAGCTAATCAGTCAGGTAGTGTCTGGAGTAACGGCTTCCCTACGATTCGGGGGCGATCTCAACGTAGACATGAGCGAATTTCAGACAAACCTCATTCCCTATCCAAGATTACATTATCCAGTCATATCGTTTGCTCCAATTATTTCCTGTGAATCTGTAAATCACGAAAGTAAGTAGAGCAACAGACACCCACAACAGTTCCTATTGCGTTCATTGAATTCTCCATCCACCCAGAGCTGGACATTGGAGCGCTCACAAAAACGCTGTTTGAGCCGGACTACCAGATGGTGCGGTGTGGACTGTCGGGACGGGACAAATACATGGCGTGCTGCTTACTCTACCGCGGACACATATTGCCAAAAGACATTAACGAAGCCATCGCAAGCATCAAGGCCACACGCAGCATACGGTTCGTCGATTGGTGTCCCACAGGGTTCAAGGTTAGCTGTTGTGCGCACTGGCACGCGGGATTGTCGGAATAATAGGGACGGCCCCGGCTATTGACGCCACTTCTTCGATTTTCCGTTTGCAGATCGGAATCAATGCAATGGCCCCGAAAATGGCGCCCGATGGAGATCTAGCGCCGGTAAGACGGTGCGTAACGATGCTCGCCACCCGGACGGCCGTGTCCGACGCGTGGAGCAACATCGACGAGAAGTTCGACATGATGTACCGGAAGCGTGCGTTCGTGCACTGGTACGTCGGGGAGGGCATGGAGCAGTTCGAGTTTAGCGAAGCCCGAGAAAATCTCGCCAGTCTCGAGATGGATTATCGTGAAGCAGGCCTAACGGGCAAGTTGTGTGTACTGGACTGGACGTTGAAGGGTTTCGCTCATTTTTTTCTCCATTACTCCACAGACAGTGCATCCCAAAGTGACTACTCGGAATACTAGAACTTCAGGAACTTTGGTAAAAACAGAAGAGGAAGAACAACACAGTATCACACATTTTCGTCAACTATATTCACTAAGTAAGGATGCTAATATTTGCTCTGCTGTGTTTTTTTAGAAGGTTTTTGGCGCGCTCGCATGTTATGGTTTGCATGATTATTGATTCTGATTAGATGAACATGTTCCACGATGCTGGTATTCGTCCGCTCGTACCAAACGGCATATTAACGCGCATTCGCTTTTTACGGTGCTGTATGTATGTATAGTTTGGTCGCATATATGTCTTTTGTTTTTAAATTTGTTTTTTTTTCTTTTATCAACCACAAGCCGAATAATTGAAACTAAGAACAATAGAACACATAGTTTGTCCCTAATGCTGCTGTCTACTGTCGATCACGATTCGCAACTAGAAGATTATATAGCAGTAAGAAAGCTCCATCTCGAAACTTCTCATTCGCCCTCTAAGGAAAGTCCCAACGTCAACGCTAGGCTTATATTCCCTTAGAGGAGACTCGCTTTATAATTGCATTTAATTTTGCGTTTCCGGCGCATTTTTTAAATTTTCATTTTCCAATAGACGTCCGTTTCCGTTGGCTCACTCGAGTGAATCGAGAGAATCGAGTGGTTTGTTTCGTTATATTTGCTTGTCTTTGTTCGTTCATCTTGTGTTTCTCTCTGTGTATTGTATTAAATTAACTTTGTTTTACTGTTCTGTTGGCATATTGGTTTGCATTGGCTTTTGTCTTCAATTCGATCTCCTTTTTTGGCTTCGTTTTGAGTTTCTTTACTGTCTTTGTTGGTTGCTGTTTAGGATTTAGTTCTCTTTCACTTTTTTCCCCTTTTATCTCTTGCACATTTTCGCCACAGTCATCGTTTCGTTAAAGGTACAAAAAAGAAGAGACAAAATATAGGCTTCATTTATGTATATATTTTTGTGTATAGTTTAATGAGTTCTTTTTTTGTTTGTTATCGAATTTTCTCCTTCTTCCTTTATTAAGATGAAACGTTTCAACTTTATACTTTTCTGCTCCCTGCTCGCTACACTACACTATTATGTTACGAGTTATTATACTTGTTTGCTTCTTCTTTCCCGCCGTTTGCTTCCTCCTGCTTCCGCTCGACCAAAGGTAGCCCCCTTAGAAGGAAGGGGGCTCTCATATTTAAATAGTTGTGTATATACTTCTGCTGTATAGTAAGATGTGTATGTGTGTATATATATAGGCTCTAGAAATCATACAAATCGATACCTACGAAAACATCGCTATCAAATTGAAGCAGCTGCAGCAGCAACAATGCCACGTAGTAGTAATGGTAGCAGTATTGCTCTGGCTGGATGTTTTGGAAATAGCGTAAATCGGTGCACCCGCAAATGACTTCATACGAGATGTATTGCTGTTCATCTATATTTCTCTGCAGTTGAAATTGTGCAATGAGAGCTGGTAGGTGGTGTTCGGCACACCTCCGCTTTTCGTTTTCCCCGCGAGTACAATAAAGCAAGCGCCAGCAGTGATGTTTGTTTTACAACGATTTGTTTGGTTTGGTTGTTGAGGTTACAAAGGTCCGTTTTACTGTTTGTTTTTTTACTACATTTCGATAAAAATATTTCCCAGAAGTTATGTATACGTGCCTTCTTGTTCGTGTGCTAAATGTTTCTTGCTTTCTTGTGATTGCTGTTAAATATTTCCGCTACGTTAGATACTCTATGCAGGAAGTAGATATCATTGTATGTCTGGGTTTGTTTTTTAAAAAATGGTGGTTTCGTTTTCTCTTGTAGAAAATTCGAACGTTCTTGCGTAACTGATACCGCTGATTTGATCGGTATACACTGTGACCAGCTCCATTCTTCTATCGTAAGAACACGATACACTATCGAGTGTGCCCTGGAAATAGCTTGTCTTCGCAGGAGGACATTCCGTTGTTCAAGCGTAACTACTCCGGTTCGTCCTGTTCCTCCTCGTCTATTTCATCGCCGGCGTAACTCGACCGTGCCAGCTCGTTCTATTTCTTGATCGGTGGCAGCTGTTCGTTGATCGTCACGCTTAGTCGCCGAATGTTGGGCTTGTCGTAGTCCTCCATGGACATGCCACGGGACAGACGTCTCGCACCGGTCGAACCTTCGGTGGAACCGCCGGAGCTGGTCGAGAACGCACGGTTACGGTCGACGCCGGGCATAGCGACCGAGGTTAGCAAACCCTGACCCTTGCAGAACAGCAGAATCGACTGTGCCACTTTAGCGGGCTGTTTGGGGGAGAAGAGTTGAACGAATACGATTAACCACTTACAAATAGCAGCAATGTTCAGCAAAGTACTTACAGCATCAGCCAACACGTCGCCCGCTCGTTCCACCTTGAGCAGTGTGACCTTCTCCTTGTTCAGATCCTTGTACAGCTTCTCGACGACGCTAGCGTACGGGCTCATAATACCGGTGATCAGTAGCAAATCCACCTTACAGTTCTTCAATGGTAAATCTTTGCGCCTGCAAATAATTGTATCTTAGTTTTAAAAGATCTCTCTCCTTACAGCCTCACAGTAAGGGTCTACTTACGACATAAATGCTTTGACGTATTGCTTTAGATTTTTGCTGTTCAGCGAGCTGTGCAGACGGCTCTGGAACTCGGACACAATCTTCTCCTTGTCCGGATTGTCACCGACCAGTTGCTGTTGGGTCGTTGAATGACCGAAAGACCGAGTGTGTAAAAATAGGAAAGCATTAGTTATGTATGAGTTTGTCGAACGCTTCTCTAGGGCACTCGCCAAACACAACCGAGTGATCACAACTAAGTGGCGCTACAGGACAGCCGTTCTGTGTAAGGTACGGGTAGAATTAAAACAACAATGCTAAACAAATCTAACACAACATTCAATCGGAAGGCTCGAACGATTCCATTCGTGAGCTACTCGCCCCTGTTTATGGTTCTAGAATGGGGATTTCTAGTGCGAGATTGAAGAATCAGTTCGCTTTGGCACATTAAAAGCTTTCTGCTACTATGTAGCTCAGTAAATGTTAGTGTTTTATTACTATCGTCCAATCGTGTTATCAGTTTTTATCATTAATATTTTTGTTAGTAGCCAGATTTAGCTTCCATTTGATTGAGTACTTCCAATTTTATGAGGTAAATTCTTCATTTCCTTGAAGATCTTTTACAGCTATTTAATACAGTCGTTGGTTAGTCATTTTTCAGTTTAATTTTCTAAATAAATTTTGAACAAATGTTCCCAGTATTAGTTGAAATTTCCTTATTTAAAAATGTACATTTAGAAAATATTTATTTTTAGAATACTTTCCAAACATTGTTAGTCAATTTCATTATTTAGAAACACTGTTTTTAAATTTAACACCCCCTTTTTACTTCCCATTTGATCCAAACCCCGCTACAAACAGCAAACAACATCGCTACCTCAACAACTAAAACAACATCAAACAAGGGTTCCAACAGCCATTAAACCATCCAGTTGCTGCTAACAGTGTGCATTATTACAATGTTGTGTGTGTATGTGTTTGTTTTAATTATAAGTGGCGCACCACATGAAACAAACAAAACACCGATCAGCCACAACGCAAAGCTAGAACAGAGAAAAGAAAGAGGGCGGAAAGCCTCCTCCTAGCGAGGTACCAGCCAGCCCAAGCCTAGCTCAAACAAAGCTTCACAGAAAGGAAATAACTAAAACGAGCTTTAAAATAAACGGAATACACTAAATACCTCGGAGAAAACCTGCATGATTTGATAATTGGTTTATGTTTGTTTTGTTGGTCAGTTGGTTGGTTGGTTGGTTGGTTGGCAGAAACAGAAACAGAAATGGTGTCATGGCAGGTGATGCAGTTGAGGTCAAAGTTGCGTATGTTTTGATTATCGGTGGACGTTGCAGATATCGAGTGTTGTGTTGATTATTTTGAGTTAGTAGTGAGTTGTATTATTTTATCGTTTTTATTGCGATTGATACAAATTATTTAAAAAACAGTTTGAGGATTCGTCCAATTTTAATCGTAAAAAAAATCCAAGTCAATGACAATAATCATTATTGTGACAATCACCAAATTAAAGTGTTTAATTATTGAAATCAAAAACAGTGGGTTCAATGTATTGATGACGGAACGCCACAAAAACAATCGCAATTCAAACGCAACGCAAACATATTTGGGTTGACCGATAAAGATGCATTTATCGCCGCAACGGTATGCAAATTATTCAAAACGAGAAAGAAGAAGGAGAAAAGAACGCAGAAAATGAGAAAAAGAAAACGATATTTGTTTCAGTGACGTTGATACCCTGATAAAGATATCATTGATGGTTTGACTGATTGATTGACTGACTGACTGTTGATTAATGAATCAGTGCTGATAATGTGACGATGATAGGGATGGTGCGATGGAAAATTTATTTTGAGATAGTAAAAAAATTAACTAAACCTAAATCATTAAGGTATTCGTTATTAAAAACTTGGAATAGAACTCCTAAATAATTCATGAAAAGTTTGTTAAGTTTAGTAATTCTATTAGTGCTATTGTCAACATGCCAATAATTTACTGAATAATAATTTTATACGTTTTCTTGACTTAAAAAATAGTCCTATTCCATATTGTTCTTTACTACGGCATTTGCTTAGGCTTTCTACAAGTACAAGAAAAAGCCTGACCTTACAGCTTTGTATGAAATAGTACTCAAAAATGATAAAGATTTGAAAGTTATTTGCAATATCCTTAAAGCCATGGTTAAAAACTTCTTTAGAGTGAGCTTGTCTAAAATTTATCCAAAAAAGAAGGAAATATTTCCAATCAAGAGAAAATCATGATAAAATGGGGATGGGATTGTATACCTGCTTTTAAAACGGTTGCATTAAACATACTGGACATATAGATTTGAAGAAGAAGAAAAAACCGCGAATGAAACGAGAGCGTCTTCTAGTGTAACGAGAGAGACACCATCGTTCCCTGCGGCATCTAGTATAACACCGAAAGCCAATTCAACGGGGACATGGGAAAACGCTTCCATGAAAGTGTGTTCGATGGTAAACTAGTTCGTGCTCGACGACACCAACAAACTACTCGGGAGAGCGCCCGATCGAAAACTTGAACCCTGCCCGTTGATCCCACGATCTCTCACACACTTCACGCGCACAATACTTACGTAGCCAAACTTGTGATACAGCAGGAAGTCCTCGGCCGATTGGCCAACTTCGTCACCCTTCCACGAGATAAACTTCGTCTTGAACACGTCCAGCACGGATGCGGCCGATCCGGTAACGTTGATCAGTATGAGCCCGAGGCAGCGAGATGGGTGTGCCAGTCCGAAGCGAGCGAGTACGTTTGCGCCCGCACCCTCGCCGATACCGATCACGTACTTTACGTGCAGAAAGTCCAGCACCGTGACCAACTCTTCGCCCAACAGCTGCAGCGAAGGGAACTGGAACCTAGAGGAGAATTGTAAAGAAATAAAAGTCAGCTCTAGCTGGATGACATGGCCATCAATTGTACGGCTGGCACGGTAGCACTTTATGGTTTTTTTCAGGGAAACTTTTGCTTTTGGAAGGCAAATGCATCGTGCATTGGTGGAAGGAACAAGTTTACTGTTTTATTTACTGAAGTAATATTTTAACATTATAGCAATTTTCCCTGTAAATGGTATTATTTAGCCTCAATGTGATAAAATGATTCTTTTCTTTTCATGCTAAAAGCTACTTCAACTTTAACCAAGGCAAACTTGTTCCATGGAGACGCCCGGTACTTTGTACTCGGATGTATGAAATGGAGACGCCCAGTACCGACATCTCGCTAATCTGCAGCACAAATCAACCGTATCAATCGTATACAAAACATCATACTTTTGCCTTCAACTAAGCATGAAAAACCGGAACAGAAACAAATCAATAAGTTTCATCCTAATTTGTAATCTCTTCATTGCCACACATTCACACATGTCCCCTTTCGCATCGAAATCCATCATAAGCCGCCGGGCAATACTTACGAGTCGGCCAAATTGGGCGCATTATCCGCATGGCCGGGTACATCGATGTGGATGAAGCACGACCGTTCTTTGATTTCAATCATGCACGCACTGTTGACGAACTCCTCGAACGAAGAGTCTGCCACAGCAAAATTACCGGTCAGGGGTTTCATGGAACGAAGCAGAACAGCAGGAAAAACAGTACGCATTAATATGGAGTAAAATGGTGTGTTATTCTTTTCGTGGATTTTTTCCCAGCTGTGTGTATGTGTGTCTGTACTTACGGTTCGTGCCCAAATCGTGCACGGTAAGGAAGACGGCACGCTTTTCCTGTTGTGAAAGATCGCCCTGGAAGTGGAAATGGAAGTAAAGGGTGAGCGGATAAAAGTGGATAGCATCAGTAATTATTCTTGGAAAGCAGAACGAAATAAGGCAACGAATAAAGTATGTGTGTGTGTGTGTGTGTGTGTGTGTGTGTGTGTGTGTGTGTGTGTGTGTGCTTCTCCTCGCAATGACTTCAGAAGTGGAAAGAAATATGAGTACGAAAACACGTTCCCAAGAGGGAAGTGCAAAGTTTTGCTAAGTTTATTCATTTCCGAGCCGCCTTCCATGTCGCTCGCAGCTATTCCTCTTTCACTTTGTACTTTCGGTTTAGATAGTGTTCCCTGTTCCTGGGAGCATAGACACAACTGGGACGTCGTCAACAACAGACAGTAGTAAAAGCAGTAGTGGTGGTACGTTAAGAGGCAAGAACACTACCTCCAAAACAACGCCCTTCACTTAAACGGATGGGAAAGAAAACAGACCCAAGACAATAAGATCCCATCGACCGCGTCACCGTCAAGTCATGGGGGGGGGAGTTTTCTTTCCAGGAAAACTTTCACTTCAAATGGTGATGGAAATATGAGCGCTGAAAATAAGGCACAGGGGTTAGGATGGGTGATGGTGGACCATCTTTTCTTGACCCTTTGTGTGAAAAGTTTTGCTGCCGAGTGTGCTTTACTCGATGCGTAATCGATGCGAGCAGAACTCGACCTTTTGCGAGGTGATATGTTTATGTTGGTTTTCGATTTTTCTTCAGTTTTGAGGTTTGTTCGCTTTGACGGGAGTGGATGAGCGTCAAGAGAGTGGTGGAAAGAGCATGGGAAGCGTCTTATAAGTTTTATATTAATTTAGTTTACGTCACACCTAAATAAACACAATGAATGAGCAATTTGAAACAAAACTCAATCCCGATATTGTCGCGTTCAAGAAGGGAGAGGGATAGATGTGAGCTATAATAAGAAATGAGATTTAAAATTCTTCCTTCATTATCACACATTGTTTCCGGAACCACTGTATTGTTCAATAGTATTAGAACTACCGAATCGAGCATTCGACTAAAAGTAGTTTGCGAGAGACGAAAATATGCTATTTGTAACATGTTCATAAAAAAATTACCTGCACTGTGACGATGATTTCACCGCTTTTCTCCGTATTAACTGCATAGCGCTGCGGAAGAGAACATAAAGAAAATGGTATTAATATTTCAATTGAAATGTTGCAAATCATGCATCTGCTAGAGCACGACACTATTTGCATACAGCGTTGATAGCAAAATTTAATTACTGCATTAAACCCCAAGAATATCGAATCATTACACTCTATCAATCATTATGCCAGCTCGATGGTCCAAACAAGCGACAAATTATCTTATCACACGTTAGATAAATGCTAATGAAGCATGTATGCGCGCATCACACGCAAAATCAATATTGCATCGATGAAAATGTCTCTACAAAACACATTCGACGCTAATACGGTACTCAATCGAATTGAGTGAAGAGGAAAACGGAAAGAACCATGTTCAACTATCGAACGAGATAGTAATCGCTAGGCGTCTGTTGTGTTGAAGCTGCAACCATGCACTTGGACCGGCTGGTGGATGGTTAGGATTGAGCTTCCTGTAAGCGAGCCATTAATAATCTAGACGAGATAGTCGAGCACGCTTCATAGTTGGGACAAAAATTGTTGAGATGAATATTACATTACAAACTGTAACATGTCCATGAAATGTTCAAGGGAATAGACAAGCAGCTTTAATGCGCCCTCATGCACGAATCGATATCTTGTTTTGTTCGACTGACTTGGGCTTCTGTTCGATATTTAAAGAGCAGAATAAAATTCACATTAGAAGTATTTGTTGAGTTTTTTTAACATTATTTTAAACCCAAAATCATTTTTGAATTTCCCTTTAAGGCAAATAAAAAGTGGATTTACCTATTTATTGTCTACTTATTTAGCAAGAAATTCAGATTTATCATTATTTCCCCAAATTTTCTTTGTTTGTTGGACAACCATTGTAAATTTCGATGCCAACATCAATTTTATGAGAAAATCATTCCGTAAAAGTAAATTCTTCACGAATATCTTTATCACAAAGCAACTCAATTTCAACGTTAATTTGATTTGAAAGCACATTATACTACTCTCCCGAAGAGTGTTGGTTAACAAAGGTACTTAAGAGCGCGACTTAACCCTATCCACGCTTCGTTCGTTCACACACTGACATCGGCACATAAATTGTGCCCGGGAAGCGGTGACTAGCACAATTCCATTAGGAAGCGCAGAACGAATCAATTCCTGTGCTTTGCAAAACAAATCCACCATATTTCACCACGTCAAAATGGCACTCTATTGTAAATGTATGAAAACTTCACCATTAGGCACGCATTCGCTCGCTGGAACCGCAAGACTCGCGGTTTCAATTTGGTACTCGGTACTCGGTAAGGGATGAATAATCCATGAACTAAATCAACCGGATCGCTCGCTACAGAACAGCGCTACCTTACGACGAATCCAGAAACGTATCGTTAAAGCTTCCCAGTCAGTCGGTGTGTTGTGTATCGGTGTGTCGGTGTGTGGAAGTAAAAGCGTCCATTGAATGGATTGTTTCATTTGCATGAAAAACTCGATCGTCTGTGAAAGAAATGCTGGGAAGAAGCCTTTCTTCCCTTTCAAATCCAATCTCGTGCAGTCCGGCAAGTACGACCATTGCCGTTCGTCGCTGCCCCTGGACGGAACAACCACAGCCAAGCAAGTATCACAAACCCTGTAACATATTTTTCGCATTTACCCGGCGTCCCATTTGGCAGCATAAACATAAATCGGAAAGCTGTGTTTCCCGATACTTGTGCAGAACCGCGCGAGCGAGTCCACGCTGTGGTCGTTGTCCACTCCGGTCGTTCGGTTGATGGTGGCCGCCGTGTGGCCGATTTGCCAATTGGAAAGCCCTGTTTGCAGGATGTTTTTCGCAAGCACACAAACACACACACACATACACTGAAACGAATTCGCTTTTCTTCGCTCGCGGTACCGGGTTGGCCGGAGCAATCTTTTTTATTTCCCTTTGTTTATTTATTACTTCACTTTCCACTCCGTATCAACTTGTTGCTCGCCCGAGGGTCTGCCTCGGATGTTGTTGTTGTTCGTTCGTTCGGTCGAGCAGGTTGCTTCTGCTCACCGGAGGACTGGCGATGGAGTGTAGTAGCAAGTTCCACGCAATTCTGTACTTGTCGTAATTGTATGCAGCCACATCACAGATATTATGCTTGCTCGTGCACTATAAAACACTTTCCTGCTCAGAATGAATAATGATCTTGTTGGTTTCCTTTGTTATGGTGCAAGTTCTTGAGAAAAAAGAAAACCTGCCAAATCCAGTGCTTTTCCATTTCAGTTTCTGCACTACATTCCTTTTCCATATTTGCTGGGGTGTTAGATTTATGCGAGCATTTCTTCAACTAACTTTTCAGAAACACTCCGGCATGACAATTTTCTAAAGCTTTACATGTAACAAGATTTATCGTCTACGTAAGCAATGAGTTTGATGATCTGTTAAGTTTTTAAATTGCTTTCAATAGAAAAGACTGCCTCCTGTGAAGAGTATTCCTTCCTGTGTAGAGTGTCTTGTATAAGGACACCATATTGCAGCACTTTCATGGAATTATTAGCAGCTATACCCAAAACAACCAAGGAACTTCAAATTTATACGTATTTTGAAGTTCATCCATGACCTCATCTGAAGTTGTAAAAGCGAATAGTAAATAGTAAGCAGTACTCTGACAACAAGTTATAGCTGCCTTGGGTTTTAAAAATTTACTCGCTTCTCCTGGAGTCTCCTAGAGGACATTTTCCGACCAACAGACATTGTTGATGAGTAGAACTTAACGACTTTTGATAGCTTTATTGTCCTCACCATTTAGGAAATTCGTTTCGGAGGTCAAAGCATCCATCTACAAGCTGATGAATATCCTGAACAAAATCAACAATGCTTTTACAAAATATCTATTTCAAGCTTTCCATGTCTCATAGATAGGGGCACGTCGTCGACCGTGAAGACTTCGGACTGAGCTTAGTAGAGACCAGTAGATTACTGATACGTTTTTGACCTGGATTGTTATACATCCATTAGCCAAAACAGACCTCAGATGACAGTAATGCGGTAGAATGCTTCTAAGATAAACTTTTCGAGCTCGAGTTTGCTTGTGGGATTGAGTCTTGCCGACTATACCAAGAAAAAATTAAAGCATTGCTTATTTTTAGTAACATTACCTTTGTTTCAGGAAGACAGACCAAGACAACTTTTACGACCAGACTTTTATCCTCAACATAAAGCATGAAGCATATCACGCGAGGAACAGTAATTTAGGTTTTATGAATATCAAAATTAATCACCAAACAAATTGTTCAATTGATCATTATGGATTATTCCAACCAGCCATACTGTCGCGACAGACGAAGCTGGGACTTTGTAGAACATATATAGCCCCAAGTACTCACATCAGTCTTCGAGACATACTCGTTCGAGGCGCTTAAAATACGAGCCGCGAAAAATGTTGTAGTGACCTCATGGTGTTGTGTCGAATTAGACCCACCAGGACTCTTTAGACTATATAGCTGTAGATATAGCTGTATAGTCTTTTCTGGATGTCCACATGGACAGGCGAGGCGCAATAGCCGCAAACTGCGATGATATGAAGGCGTATATGCTTTCACCAGAAAAGCCGGATTGGCTAGACATCGATGCTTTGTCGTGAACGATTTCGAGAAGTAAGTAAGTAATCTGACATGAGTGACATCATTTAATTTTTCGTCAATGCTACTGAAACAACTCAATAACACATCTTTGAGCATTTGTTTCAGTAATCGAAAATAGTTTCACGAGTTTCACGAGTTTCAAATTTATTTTGCGACGAATAGAAGATAAACATGCTAGAGATCGATTTATTCCCGAGGTAAAAATTCAATTTATTTTAAAATATCTTCAAAAAGTCTTTTCTCCATCGTTATTGCTTAGGACAGCTTCTTACTCGTAAATTTTTCTTCAACATCGTTCAAGAAAATTGCGTTTTTCTTCGTTTAAATATTTGAGTTTCAATTTTTTACCGCTTGCCGCATGTTTGGTTCGTGCTCCATTACCTATAGAGTACCACACCTTCGCAACCTGATAGGTATACGTTACTCGGTTTCCTTTTTCAATATTGACAGTCGCATCAAAACCCTTTTCCACTGTTTCGTTCCTCCCTGAATCCATATGCGGAAGCAAACGTCTCTTGCCTACGGTCGAGCGCGCACATTTTAACAGCAAGCTAATATTTATTTTATAGCAAGTGTAAACATGTGCCCGCCGAGGGGTTCCTCGACCAGCGTACACTTGGAGAGCTTGAAAGTACAAGGCTGATGCCGCGTAAAGGCTCGCGTAAAGCGACGAAAAGCTCGGAAAGGCGTAAAAGTGCAAGAAACCTTCCGGTTCTCCGTCTGTCACCTTCATCATTCTTGCTGCCTTCCCGTCATGTCCGCCCGTTGCGATCGAACCCAGATCGGTCTATCGAGAAAACATTGCCTTCTCCCACGTCAACAAGTGGCCACTTATCGAGGCTCCGTCATGCCGAAGGTACTTCAACTTCATTTATACGTCCGTCTGGGTCTACGTTTGTGTGTTTGTGTACGTGAGAGCGCTTTCCATCGTGTGTTCCCCGCACGATAGGCAATCAGCTTTCGTCCATCGGACTTTCAAACTCGAGCATATCGTTACGTGACTTTGAACGTTTTGCAATCTGCCGTCACGGAAATACACGATGGAATGCTATTGCCGGCATGCGAACAGACACTAAAAGGTGTGAACCGGACCGGAAATGGTACGTGGGCCGTGCTGCCAAAGATAGGCTGAGCTCTGAGAACCATGGACCAGGACGCCACGTCCTCGCTTCGGTTGTTCGTGATCTATTTTCGTCCTGTCCGTGCTTGTGTTACTCGTGGCTGCGTTCAGTCTTATTTGTGAAAATGTGTTTGCTTTTGTTTTCGCGGTGCTTTCTATTTGTCTTCGTTCCGGCGTTGTTCTATGTAATAGTATATCCGGTCTAGCGGTTCATGCCTTTCAGAGCTTTTCGAAAGACTAACAAGCTTTTTTGAAATGCTTCGGAGTTCTGTTTTGTTTCGGTGGACATTGAGCACCAAATGAAAGGTTAAATTCTCTGTAGCAGCCAAACGAACGGTTGGACAGGATAACAGCTCATCTGCATAACTACCAGCAGCCCGATGAAAAGTGGGGAAAAGGTCTGATTAAATGAGGGAAAATAGTCTGTGGCTGACAGTTACAGAACCATTCGAACCTGCTCCCTGAAAAAAATGTCCCTTAGACTTATCTAATGGAGCGATTAATCAGCGTGGAATGGTAATTGGATGCTATTAGCGCGACAAAAGCCCATCAAATGATCGCTGATTAAAGAGGCCGCTCTCAGTAAGAACTTTGCAAATGAATCTGAAGAACTGTATACCGAAGTTTGTTCGCTCAATAAACCACTGATTCGTAATGAGAAGAGTTCGCAGTGTTTAATCGAATTTTGCTTCTAAGGAAACCCAACGGTACTCCGTCAGATTCTCTTACTCCGACACCCAGACTCGTATGAATTATACCGAAAATGCACTTCAACCGCATCTCAACGACGCCAACTGTTCCGCAATCAAGTGCTATAAATAAATTACATTCCACACACTCTTGGCGCGTTGCTCCTTTCTCAAAACATCTTCCAAACGTTACGCCCTGGAGCGCCATCTCCATGGGCCAACCTTACAAAAATAAAACAATCCTCCCTCAAGTGTAGCACGCAAAAACTCCATTTCCGATCAATTTCCAATCAACGTACGTCGATCGATCGGCAACGGCAAACTATTATCGGTCCCATCGGCACAGCAACTGTTTATGGTGCACGAGAATGCACGGAGCACGGGTTCGACTTCGAACTACGTACGTGCGGGCTGCAGGGCAGGGCTTCATACCGATACATCGCACAGTTGGTGCATGCTCATGGCCACATCATCACGGCAACCATGTGCGTTTGCAATGAACTTTTCAATTGCAGATAATTGCTTTTAAATTAAATCGCTTTTCTCGCGCCCGGCCAATGTCTCTACGGCCAGTTAAGACGACGACGAAAAGGGGAAGTCACATGTTCCGGTTGCTGCAGCCTTAAACTGGTATACGCTAACCAGGCTTGGCGTGCACCGGATGAGAGTTGGTTAGTGACCAGTTAGCCTCCGGCTAGCTGCTTGATTTTGGTTCCATAGATTGTGACTTACAAAGTATCAATTCTAACGACTAGGAAATGAGCTTATTCTGTAACGATGAGAAACCAGAATCTCATAAATACTAGATAGTAAGAAGGATATTCACTTTTAAGTTGATGGATGAGAATGTTCAAAAACATTCTATTCTTATTCTTATTATTATTACCATTTAAATCAAACTGTGAATTTATAAAGATTTGCGACCTGACTCTATTTCATTTTTTTTGTCGTATGTTTTCGATGCCAGTGCCAAGTAGTTGTTAGCAAGCATTTTTTCATCAATACTACGCATTTCTGTTCAGTATGTGGAGTATATGGGGCATATGGAGTAAACCTCAAACTATTGTCGAAATATCAACCTATGCACTAGTTAGAACTTCAAGACACACGACTTGTTCCAAGTTAATCCTAAAGAGAAGGTTCGAAACTCTGTAAACAAATTAATGTTCTGGATTATAGTTTGGTAGAGGGACTCCAAAGCGTTTACTCTTGAAGTGTTCATTATTCACCGCAACTCACTTGGATAACTGTTCAGTAATTTGGTATCCAAGAAGTTTAGTTCTCAGAACACATTATAAGATCTCTTAGGTCAGCCAAAGGTACCACATGCTGTATCACAAAATGGGGTTCAGTCCCGTAATAGTTTTCACGGAACAAAAATGACCCAATAATTTATAGCATGAGGGCAAAGCTCTGTTCAATTTTTAAAAAAACTCATGAAATCTTTGAAGATATTCTCCATTGGTAGGTCGGGTAGTTTAGTTTTAAAAATAACAATCCACAGCTCAGTTTAAAAAGCAGAACTTAGCTTTTTGACGGAGCTTACGCATATTTTAAGTTTCACTACAGATATACACTGAAAACCTGATGTTTGAGACAAATAACTTTAGCTATTCTAGCTCCAATTTCATAGGTTCATCGTTTTTATCCCTAATATGACAAACTTCAAAGGAAATATCGTCATAGTAGTCGTTGGAGAAAATTCCGGGAAGGTATAGAAGTTCACTCTGCTGTCTGAATTTTACACTGTGCGTTATTGAGTTATGTACTGTAGTTGATCACGAAAGTATATCTTCTGCATCAATATCATTATCATCATCTTTTTGGATACTCAGGAGGACTAAGCATGTCAGTTTTGTGTTACTTTATTTAATATATTAGTAACTAGTTAATCAGTCCTTTGTATTAGAGATACGTCCAGGTGCAAATATATGCATATATCTTCATGTTAGCAACTAATGCCGCTTCCAATTTGATATCCTGATGTTACTTACTAGCAACAAAACTCTTTATGAACCATGAAGAATCTTATCAGATTGTGAATCCAAGGCATCTAGACGAGAGACCTAGTCTTATTGCTTTATAGCTAAATGATATATCATAGATGATCCTGGACTAATACAACTACGAAGCTGCTCATTATAGGCACGAAATAGGCATGTCTTATCAGATTGTCCTGTAGTTCTTTAAAGTAACTGCTGTAAGTATTTTTTTGTAAAAAAAACACTTTTTAAAACAAGTCTAGTAACTTTGAAAGCTTTTAAACGAAAAACCTAATATTTTTTGGTACGTTTACGAACAACAGACGTCAAAAAGGTACGAAGGAAACGATTATTACTATCGTCATCTTTATTGCACCTGTAAAAAGCTGAACATTGCACATTAATCAAAGAAAGTCCAACCAAATCATCCTGTTCATCCATGCCTCCCACAGTCCTTCAAAAGCTTGTGGTAAACAACGCAACACGATGCCTCCTTCACAAGCAATTGTAGCATTAGCATCTTTGTTCATTTCACCGCGAGCGCATACATAACGGCCCTTTTATTTCCGCCACGATAAGATCACATTTTCTCCGGACACCGAGACGCACAAAACCGGTACGACGCTAAATAAACACGATTGTTCGCTTTGGTGCGTTCTGGTTTATGCTTTCTTAATGTTACGCATTTTCATGGCCAATAAATTGCACCATCACCACCACGCCACAGGCTACAAGATCGAACGATACACGCCCGCGTACTACACACGCTTTTCACGCAAAAAGGCGCCCGTTTGGCGAAACTGATGGGCGCACGACACTAACGAAGCAAATAATTCTTCGGAAGGATTCTTTCTTTTCTCCTCTTGCTGGAGTTTGATTTTATGAACCACAGACACATCACACGGGGGTAATTATTTCATGCCAATAATGATCGATACGCGCGCGAAACGCATGAAGGAACACACTTTTGTGTAGCGCGAATTGTGTAGCACCATGTAAATAAATTTTCCATACGACTTCTACCCTCTGAATTTTCACCGATCACTACACACGATCTGACGATCGTAAAGGGGTAAATTTTTTATTTTTGCACTTTGCCACTATTCGTGGAAAATCCGTTCCAGTTGTGTTGCTGGCTGCGCGAAGACTGACCGGGTAAATGTTTGTGCATCGCCCCTGAAGCCTGACAGGAATAGCAGCGAGACCAGCCCGAACGATTGATTTGTATGGCCCGCAATACAAATTCGAATTGAAATTATTGACATTCTCCGCCTTCCCTCCTAACCCGGTTCTCCTTTTTTCCATGGTCAAACACTGGCCGGCTGATTGGAACAGGCTTTCCACCATCAGCTTCCACTCGATTGGCAGTGATTGGTTTGATGGTTTGATCGTGGTGGTTGAAAATTTAAATTAGCTCCACAAATCATCATGAAGTTGAGGATGCTCTGTTTTGTTTTCACCGCTCGGACTTGATGGTATAGAAAGAAAAGAGGAGCAAAAATACTATTTGATTGCGATACACACACACACAAATGTATCGCTGTATCGGTGTGTTGGATGTTCGACCCGAGGGTCGTGTGTGGTTAAATGAAGTGAAACAATTTTTCTTCTCAACCAATCACAACGCTAAGGGCGGACGTTTCTACCATCAGCGAGATGGAAATTTGATATCATATATTGATCGGTTATTGGGGAATAAATGGGAAACAAAGATCGCCCACCTAACCTATATCGGATTGAGGCTTAACTGCGCCGGAACGATGCGTCACTTCAGGCGCCATTGTTTGTTCGATGTGGGAAATAAAATTGTTCTTGAAACAAGAGACACCGGTAGCCCAGGAAAGGAAAAGCACCGATCCATTTCGTTGCACAAAAAAACGGTGGGAATCCCTTCGGATTAATCAATTATCCATCGGAGGGTTGCTCGAGTTTAAGGCAAGGCGTAATGCAAGTTAAAGGGCTCGTGAGGCTTGCCTCGTAAAAGTTCGTTAACCTGCCGGTAGGGGGTTGAGAGGTCCCATCCCTACCTGACCACTGGACGGGAAGAACCGGTGAGGACGAAAAGTATCGAATTTCATGCATAAATGATAACTGGTGAGGCAAGCCATACAAAAACCAACCGGGGATTCGGGGCGTTTATGTTTTTCGTTTGCCTCGCGAATGGAGCTTCGTTGAACGGGGAGTTTCGGTGGGTGTAAAATTTTCCAGTAAGTTTGCATTTTTGTAAAACAGGTGAAACGTATCAGAGATCAATATTTTACTTTGAAGAGTTTGGTGAGCTGTGTTGGTTGAGGCGCGAAGGTAAAATATAATAAAGATTAATTTATGGATCACTTCTTCCCTATTAGTTTTAAAAGATTCTGTAGGTTTTGTTGAGTTAAGCTATAATAAGGTAGAGTTCAGGGTATGGGATGTGAGAACCTGAACCAGGTGACCTACTTAACCCAGGAATATGATATTTTCAGCTACCTGACTACCAGCTTCAGTTTGTAACATGGTACGTCAAAGCTAAGTAAAGATAACCCTATTTAACTGGAATAAGACGTCAACATCCATAAAAGAACCATTGAACATTAGAATTTATTCGTTCTCTAAATACAGCATATTCCGCATAAAAGTTGTCATTACATCCAAGACTTGAAATCACTGAATCATCTTTAGTTTCTGCCTAAATTCTTGTATATGTTCAAGGATAATGTTGACCATTTTCGGATTGAGCTGAAAACCTTGTTGCACTATTTCAAGTATGATCAACACGTAGTAGAAAATGTTTAAACATTTTTTTTAAGTGAAACATGTTCAAAAATCTGAAACAACATTATTCTGATCAAAACTGACACAAAAGATTTCGCAAAGATTGCTTGAAGATCTTATTGAGAAATAAATAAAAGTGAAAAAGTTTTTACATCTCTCAGCAAATTTATCCACTTAATCTTTCACAGACTTCAGACATGGCTAGCAAGTCACAATAACCCTGCGCATACTGTAATAAATTTAATAACTCTACAAATCTCCTGTTGGGTAATTTTTCTTATGCTAGAACATGTGTTCAACAACAGATAAGAATGGATATGAAATAAATTATGGCAGATATAACTTTTAAGTACATGAGGAAACAAGGTCTGCCACCTGCATTTTTTTTTGGTTTGTGCATTTATTACTTAATACATATTATTCTCTTAATTGCTATAAGTTGACAGATTGGTAACATATTATCTTATTCATAAGAGTAGGATTCTACGGTTTGTGGAATTGCCCCCGGTCATGAGAGGCCACAATCTCGCAAGAGGCCCAAAACACTTTACTTTAAATCAGAAGTGGTTGTGTGCATTTCGCAATGTACCAACCAATTAGCAGAATCGATGTCATATGGGCCTCCTAACTAAATTTTTCTTAACGCCACTGAGAAACAAAACCTGCCACTGCTCAAGTGCTTCAAAATAGCATCAGAAAAATACCATACAAAAGCGACATGTCGTGGGTATAGAGACAAGTTACGTTACGAAGAGGATTAAGCAAAACAATTTTATGTCGGCAAACAATTTGATTTTTGATATATATTTTTTCTTACTATTTTGCTTCTCGTATAAACAATGAGTTAATGTCTATTTTCATGGATCGATAACTCAACAATTAATACGCCGATAAGCCATACTCAAACAATAAAGATACAACTTCAAGAGGTTGCGGGCTACCATTTTTGTCTTTTTTGACATAACTATGATTTCATACCGACCTTATCGAGATAGCAATCGGCGCCAAATTCAATTAAATGCACAGTTTCTATGTCTACTGGGTAATTAAAATCCGTCAAGTAAGGTTCTCAGCTGTACGATTGTTAATCGCCTTTGATAGCCCCTTTAATAAATAAAGGGTCTTCGTCAAATGCTGACTTGCTAAGGAAATGTTTGAAGCATACATTGAGTGAGACAAATATTACTCTTAATGACTTTCCTTGGTCCATTCTCAAACACACATCAGAAATCAATAACGGGGGTTTGATACAAAATCTAATAGTTGAGTGGTGTTTATCATCTACTTTTCAAGTGTTAATAGCAAACCCACTTGACAAGCTGTACTGCTGCAGGCTAGCGATTACAGCCGAGCATGTGCAATAGTTACATTGTAGATGTAACAGAAGCGATAGGAAGGAACTTAGTGTTATCTTCTATTGGTATTGATGGCTCAATAGCAATCTCCACTGATAGTGAGTTAACTCAGTTTAATGTTTGTAGAATATTGTTGCATAATTTCATATAAAGTCGAACAACATTCATTTTGATAATTTACATTAAGTTACTGAAGTTACACAGCTTGTCTGGCTCAAAGCTACCAAGCTTTTGACATCAAATATGCTTCACATGTTTTACTAAAAATCGATGAAACACAACCCGACTGTCATACCTCCAAATCGAATCATAAAACGAACGAACGAACGTGGCCCAGTCATTCCTTTTTATTATTCAACTTGACTGTTCCTTTTATTAACACACGACGAAAAATGGAACATTTCGGCAGCATTTCGGTTAAAGACAAGCACGTTTCCTACGGGTGACTTGCACACACACACACCCGCAGAACGTTCCATCCATCCATGTGGTAACGGTTCAAGCTCTACTCCTCATCCAAATGCATTAAGCTTCCTCGTTTGAGGTAAAACGCTTCAAAAAGTCTTCCCTTCACCATGTGGTCGTTCGTTCGTTTTTCCCAGACAACCGACAGGCGACCTACCGTTCCGAGCGAGCATCATCGATCGGCTTAGCATACCGGCCACGTGGTCGATCATCGAAACGAATTAAGGCGTCCTGGTGATTGGGCAGGACAGATGGAAGGCAACGCACCATCAAACACCATCAGATTCAGTTCCGTCGATGCTACCGTAATAATGGACGTGATTTCCTTCCGATTTGATCGATCGGGCAAACATGCCGTTCGCACATTCATACACATTTGGTGAGCTAAATTAATCGACATACGTTGCCGATTGAAGCCGATGGTTTGGCACATTATACCTAGTGGAAAGGAAGCTATATTTATGGGGAAGGATGTTGCATTTCATATGGCGGGCACCTGTCAGCCGAAGAAGTTCTTTCGACGTGTGGGATGTAAGATTCGATTGTTTCCATAAACTGATGGTTACTTCGGGTTGGTTATGACGATTGAAGGGTAATTTGTGGAATGTATATTTTCCTGCCTTACTTAATATTACTTCAGACACAAAATTCAGAAAGGATGCCAGAAAAGTTTTTTTTTTATGAAGGATGGCCTGGCCATATTGCTCACTAAGTCATGCGTAGCCGGCAGTTTTTCTTTAATTAGTAGCAGTAGTTGAGTATCCATCTTTTAGTAGCACTAAAACCGCACCATGGATCACCACACTATTACCGGGATGGAACTAGAAAATATAGCTTACAATTTGCAGATAAGCTTTATTTTTCAATTAAATAGTGGAGCATACTGAGATTTTTTTAATTTATTCAACACTTGAGTGAGAGAAAAAAGAGGATGAAAATATTTTCCACAATTTATAATAACTTATACCATCAAATTTCATATGAGATTTTAAAGCTCAAACTTGTAACATTCATTATTCATCATTTATAAGGATGAAAATATAAATAAAGAGCAATACGGCCGAACCGTTCTATATGACTAAAGTTCAACACAGATTGTTAAAAAGTCCTGTTTAAATATTCTCAAAATGAAATCTTGTCTCATAAAAAGTATACAGTTACACATTTCTGGCAAGCCCTTAAATATCCGTTTGACAGTGAATCACTTTTTGCCTCATAATTTAAAAAAGCATTCGCATCGAATAAGTTAATTAAAAAATCCATATGCCATGTCATAAAATGTCCATCGTGCGCCATAATGTGCATAAGCAACTTTTCAAACTAGATTACAATGCATTTCATCGTCTTCCAGTGTCTGATTTATAGATCACGTCGGTAGGCATGAGCCGTTGAGTGACTCTTAAGAACCCTTCCTTACTACACACTAACGCCAGTGCAAGGGAAAGATACATCCAGCTGGCTATCGTTATGTTTTGTACTGACCTTTTGCACTTCTAAGCATTCTCTTCACTTGTCCCAAGCATGTGAAGCAAACAAGAGCGAACGAGATCGAAAGAGAAAGAGCAAGAAAGAGAAAAGCAAGTGGAGGTTGCTCCACACAGTGTGCGATATAGAACGTCACTGTTGCTTCACTTATAGTTTCCCTGACTTCGACCGTTTACTGGTTGATGCACCTTAAGAAGCTTAAACTGCTTCAGACGAGAATTTGCATACGAATGCGTTTAATTAGAGAAGCATGGACGAAGTCTCGCCGGAGATTAACAATTTCCGGGTCCGGCAAAGATACTTTGAGACGATGGCTTTGCTATGGGTGAGTGATTCTGGTAATCAATTTCCCTATGCTTTCAGTGTTCCGTTGCAGAAGAGTTAATCTACACAGCCGGCACGTTCTTATCCCACAGAACGTGAGCAGTATGCGATCATCAGCTACTGGGCGTCTCCATCGAAAATGATCCATGACATTCTTCTTCTTCTTCTTCTTTAGCACTACAACCTTGAAAGGTCTCGGCCTGCCATTTCTGGCTTTCTGTGACTTGATTTTACCCGTAGTAAAGTAGTCAGTCCTACGTACGGGGAAACGGTCTGGATGGGATTTGAACCCCGGTCCTGCCGTGTGAAGACCGGCGCCGTTGTCGCCTCTGCCACCGGACCGCCCCACCGATCCATGACATTACTCGGCTTAAATTGTAAATATTAAGCAAGCGTTGAACGTAGTTGACTTTAATGATTGATTGTGTGCGACAAGAGTGAATCCATTGCAATCTATCTTTCAATAGTCTCATGCAAAGTAAAAAAATGAGATCGAGTAAAAAAGGAAGAGAAAAGTACTCATGTAACAATCCATTAATAAAGCTCACCGAAACCGTCTCGTTTGATTAAACTTTTAAACAATAACTCACTCACACAACCCTGCCATTTTCCTATGCAAACAATGATAAACGGTGACATAATCGTGCGTTCAATCTGCGACCATTTATCAGCCGATTGGAAGCGACCTACGTTCGTTCTGCCCTGCTTTTTTTTGGGAAGCCGTACATGTTCCAAGACAACGGCACAACCTAAAATAATCGATAAATCCGCATCGTGATTACAGTGAGCGTGATTGGAGTTTGGGTTGAAGTGCGAAAACAAGAACCAACCGATACACGGTACCATCAGCCGTCGAAATATATCGTTCGTCACACGGTTTGTTGGACGTCACACAGCCAACGCTGATGGCCCGGTTGTCTTCACCGTCGCTTCAATTCAATTTAAGCCCTAAAAGTGGTAAGACGACACAGGCTGAAAACAAATGCTATCAAAAACATTATATTTTTCCCCCATTGTTCGTATGCTTTTACCTTCTGCTACACTTTTGTTTTCAATTTATCTCCATCAGCCTCGTCACCGGTCGTTCGCGTGCCAAATATTTTGACGATAATGCCTGTAGGGAGGCAGCAAAACTGATTCCAGATCTCTTTACCCTCCCTGGTTTTTGCTTTGTGCATCTCGTCTCATCGGGTATGATGTCCTCGTTTAGCCATCTTTTTTTTTGTAACTTTTGTCACTTTCATATACCGGACACAATTTCCCTTCCAATCATTTACGTCATGATAAAACTTTTCCACAGCTTTCAGCCGTACTGCCGGTTCGCTTTTCCATCTGTACTGCGCATGGGACGCGTTTTCTAGGACGGAGCCTATCACCATCGCTGCCCCGTTTCATTCTTCCCATTCAGTCCCGTTGCACAGTCCCGGTATCAATTCTTCATTCTGTGTTGTTGATTATTTTCCATGGCCATGGTTCGAGCCCTGAAGCGGATTTAACAAAAGCATACTTTCCGCCACAAACATCGGGGGTAGCGAACCCGCATGCATAAAACCCGGCCACCGGGTTGCGCTTCAACATCAGCGTTGACCTCATTTCTAGCGTACATTATGAGTGTCCCGGCCAAGTCCCCCAAAGTCCCCCCCCCCCCTTCACTCTATTGGAATGGGAATGAAAAAGGCAAAATCCAGTTCTGCCCTCCGTCAGCACACTAGAGGGCTAGAGGCAAAACAAATATTAAACATACGGGGACAGGAAGATTGGTGAACAGCAAGCAGATCCCCATAATTCCGTCTCGCTTGCATGGTCGGGTGGCCATCATTTATCATCTTATCGGTGTCGTGCATTGGATTGCACGGTATTCGAGACCAAAACCCCGCTACAAAATGGATGGTTCCAGGATTTGATGTCACCCTTCGGTCGGGAGAGAGTCGGGAATTGCCAGAAACCGAACGAAACAAGGTTTAATATTCCTTAGCAGTTTTTGTGTCTGTTGCTGTTGCTTTCGGGTATATGTTTTTTTGTCGCCATCGGTACTACCTCCTGCATATTAAAATATTGATCATTCATCGCTGGTGAGCGCACTGGCTGTTTTTAAATGATCAATTATTCGTTCCTTCTTCAAACGAGTTTGTTTCGCATTTGACGAAGGTTCCGGGAAGGCAACACTCGTTAGCGGTGTTATTAGCAAGTTTTAAAAGTACATTTACTATGCAAAACCCGGAGGTTCTTTGGGGTTCATTAAATCAATATTAAAGGTATCGATGGATTCTCTAGCACGAGGACGAGCGAACATTATTAGAATGAGAAAGTTTCGTGGAGTATGAATTCTCTATGCAAGTTGAAAATGCAGTTGAAAGCTACTAACTACATCACTGATTTAGTGGAGTGAATCACAAGGAGTTTAGTGTGTAAGAAGCACAGCTGTCTAACAGCAGTATGCGTGATAACCATACATTGGCTTATCGAATTTAATAGTATTTTAGAGTATTTGCAAAACTTCTGGCATCTTAACATAATCCAATGATCCAATTATAGTTTTTCTTTTTCAACTACAGCTCAGTAAGGATAGCTCTCAAATGTGCCTCGCGACCTCTGGGAATATAATAAGGCGAATACATTGGAAGGAATATAACCTGCCAGTTTTGGCAGCCTTGGCCTTTGTTTACACTTAAGAGATAAGTAAATCATGGAAATATTATTCTGAATCTGGATAGAATTGGTGTCGATTTAATCTAATCCCACCAAGCATTCTGAAGACCGTTAGTGTCAGGACAACTCTTAATGACTGACCGATCCAATAACTGTTAAAAATACAGATGTCTCAGCGATGTTAACTATTTTTATCGTAACTTGTGAAGAATTTTTTTAAGCAGCAACTATTGCGCCACAGAAGCTTTTTTGAATATGAACTGAGTTTTATAGCTTCTACAGGATTTGATCACTGTATTTTTTGCTATTCTATGTTCTAGACTAGAAGCTATAGTCGAGTTTCTATGGCATAGAAATGTTTGCTATTGAGCTTTCTTTGCCTTTACTTCTCTCCAGGGGTGGATCATAGTATAAGCAAACTGGTTTAGTTGCTTGCGGTCCGAGCTTTTAAGTTACCCAAGAGATTCTCTTCCTGTAAGCTGCTGGCTTGGTCCTGAAAGCATGGATCATTCAGGGGGCTCTGAAGTCTCTAAGAGGCCGCGTATACTATCTCCACTTCGTTGACTTTGGCTCAATTAGCAGATTCGACGTGTTAGGGATCTCAAACTTTTATTTTCCTTACGGTCTCCTAGGAGTTTGATCCGCCACTTTTCCTTTCAGAAGGCTAAACATTTGCTTATTTGCACCGAAAATGGAGTAAAACTCCCATCACAAGGCAATTCTACTAAGGAGGATCAACCAAAACATCCATTTACACCTAATAGACTCAATACCCAGAAAGCTTTCCGACAAGACGCACCAAACAAGCGAGGCTCTTTAAAACATAGCACGAATTCAGCTAAGCTTCTAATGCGCAAAAAAACAAAACGATGCTTTGTGCTTTCCCCCACACCAACCTCACAGCACAGCTTAAACGAAACACACAGATTAGAACGATCGTAAAAAGCTTCACATCAGCACTGGGCAGATTTGTTCTGGATTTGGATGGTTGCGATGGTATGAAACGTAGAAAGCTGGCTGGCGCTGCTTGCTCCCGATTACAAACCCGAGAATGGAACAGGATATTGACAACGTCCTTCTTACGGGAAAATGGGAGTTCCCGTTATTTCCCGTGCCCGTGTTACTTCCCCCCAAAACTGTGAATGATATACGTACGTGAACGCCTTTCGACGATGGTGATCCTGCCGGAGCGGCTGCCGTGTCGTTTGCTTTCGGTTTTTCCATCCTCCAAATGTTCTAGACCTCGTTGGTGTACGTGTGTGTGTGTGTTTCGGTTTGTGACTCCGGCTGTTCGAAGGGGATGAATTTCCCGTACGATTCCTGTGCCCTGTCGAATCTTCTTTATGCGTTTCTTTACCGGTTCCGGTTGATTATATTATTTCATCCGGTTCGTTCTTCTGGTCCGGTACGCAAACGACGCAAAAAAACGAATCCCGATGTTTGATACTGACTAGTTCGTTACCCAATACGAAGTGATATTCACCCACTTATTCACGTCACTTGACTACTTTCACTTCACAAAAACACTCAATACTGTTCACATCAAAACTGGTATTATTTTCTATTAAAAAAGCAAAAATATTATCACATTTCTTTAGTAGTTAAACCCCTTCAAACACGCACGACGCAATTCAAATTTCCCATGCTTGCCAACGCACAAATTTTCGTGGAAAATATTATTTGCAGTACACATTTCACTACTATTGTAGGTATCATCAAACCCAAAACCCTTCCGCACACCAAGGGGTGAGTTTTCCTTTGTTATCACTTTGCTAGAATTTCGCGCCATTCTTAAGGTACAAACATCCACTTTTAGCCTATCTAACCGCCCACTACAACCGGTGGAATGCAGGGATATTCAAAAGGGGAAAAGAATTTCGTCCAATCATTGCCGTCCTGCTGGTTCACTATTGTTCTGCGCAAGGTGGACAAAAGCCTCCTCATATTCCATTCTTCGCTTTTTTTTGTCCGTTCAAACTGCAATTTGCAAAACGGGAACAGCACCACTAAATCCGATGCAACGATGAGCGAACCGTTGGGTCGACAGTCAGACACAATGCTTTTCCACTCGAAATCCCCGCAGACGGAATCGTTTTTCACATTTCCACAAGGACGGCTTTGTTTTTATCTACTTTATCCTGAAACGCACTTTCGGCCCAAACGGCAGTGATCCGGAGGACACCGAATGGCGTCGTTACAATACGGAATGGGGCGCGAAAGCTAATGCCACCTGGTAGGTTCGAGCATCGAAGGTAAACTGAAATACGCCATCGCGTACTACATCGATAAGCGGGCCCTAAGCGTGGGACTCTCAGCTCAGCGTTTTGGGACGGTGAGCGCAAAAGGGCCGCCAAAGGGCGGGTGGGACTTTATCACTCGACGCTGGAACTCGGCCGCGGCGTGAGTGGACAGATGGATGGATGGATGGCTGGGAGGGTGTGAGAGGTCGGGGAAATGGGGAACGGGATGGAATGGGCATGGTTTCCTAAGTACGTCATACATTTCCCAACCATTTATCTGTGAGGAAAGCATCGGGCCACACACACACACACACACACACACACATAGAGACACATGGGCCCGTGTACGGTACAATAACATTGTTGCACGGAGAAAAAGGGCGCGAGTGTGTGAGTGTCAGCCCATACCTTGCTCTACTGTTTGTTGTGATTCCGTTTTTCCGGCATGGAAGATAAACTTTTGAAAAGCGTGAGTGAAAATGACAAATCCGAAATGACCCAGTGCGCCGAAGGATGGAAAGTGAGGTCAGATATGGTGGAACTGCACACTCACATTTGAGAGTTCCTTTGGTGAGTACTCAAGCGAGAAGCAAAGAAGCAAAAAACATACAACATCCAGAAAATGGGAAATCTCTGAGTGTCCAAGAGAAAACGCCTCACTCGCTCTCTCCCGCTCCAAGAAGGGCGAACGGCTTTCCTGAAGGAATAATCAGGAACAACAACCAGGTTTCGTTGCGCGCGCTTTTCCTCCTTCCAGCGTCGGTGCAAAACATGCTCGGAAACCCCTCTTGCACACATTTTCACAACCATGCGTCCACCCCTCCCCCATCGAAACAGCATAGAATTGCGTCGTTCGTTAACCTTTTGCCACGGTTACCCTACCGAAAGGACGTACGGCCAGAAAATGAAGATGCTGCGCTGCTGGTTGGATGGTTTGTGTAAAACCGAGCACAAATGTAACCCTCGTACGGACGGTGGCTGGATGCATCCCCGATGATGTCGGTTTGTGGTTAAAAGGCATTTTGGGCACCATTTTTTCTGTTCTACCTTGTGTGCTTTGCACCGTTTCTGGTTCCCGTCATCGCGCGCGGGGTTGAGGTTTAATGTGGATCTTCAAGGTGGTCAAATCATTATCAGCACACAAGGATGGATACCGCTTTTGGGGTGTTTTGGTTACTTTTGCGCCGTGCACTGTAATACGATAAAGCGTTGATGATGATGATAAGTTGGCGCATTTACGGAGGGCGCAAAATATGGCGCACGAATCGTACGGTGATTGATAGATTGTGGCTTTAACATGCATGAAGTAGGTATTTGAGTTTAGGAAAAGGATTTCTTGGTGCTTTTCAAAGTTGTATAAGAGCCATTATGATTCATGCTGTGTGTACACTTGTATCCATTGTTCCTCGCACAAATATGTTTTCAAGGAAATATTTTGTTGAAGATAGCAACAATAAACAGGATAGAGTCTTCAGTGCAGAATGTTGCCTCGTGTAAAGTAGAAAAACATTTAAACACAGGGTACAGGGAAACATCAGTACTAACACTCAGTCGTGTTGAATGTAACGTGATTATTAGTTGAATATTAGGAAATTATTGGATACAAACCAATATTTCCTCTTATAATAAAATATTCAAAATACGTGTGGCAGTGTAGTATAAGAATACGAAAAATTTGGTAACAAAAATCCTTATACTTGAAGCCGTTGCGTCGATTTGCGGACCAGATAAAGCGCAGGAAATTTGTCAGGACCGTATGAACAAATATATGACTAGTATAGTTAGAAGTAAAGCGCTATCAACTAAGCCTTATCCTTCTGATAAATTGAATAAATGAAACTTTTTATTATAATTTACAAGACACTGGCGCATAAGTCGTATTGAAACTAGTTGACGGACCGTTATACGTTATCGGCCAGGAGTGTCATCGCCAAGCCTCAGATACACAGCCAAATATGAGTTTCTGGGGAGACCCAGCTACGGGGTGAAGCTCGTAAGGATTGGTTTGTACCGATATCAAACAATTTTAGTTGGTGATTACAGACAGTTGCTGATATCAAATTATCAAGGAAATCAAGTCCTCAAGACCTCTTCAAAATGCAGAGCCAAATAAAAAGCAGAAAACCACTTGCACTTACAGCAATCAGGATGCAATCAACTGTGAAAGTTGAGGTGCAAAAATGCCTGCAGGAAAATCTACTGAAAAGGTCCCAGTACATTATTCTTGCAACAGTTTATTATGAGATGAATTAATAAAACTAGAGAGCCATTGCCAGGCTGCGTACAGTGTGTTTGGCATGTCTGCTTTAATGTTCTCCAAATGTTCCTTCAATATTTCATCGGTTGATTAAGATATCGTAGTATACTATAGGTCTTGTGCCTACGATGACCAATTTTCAAGTCAGTTTTTGTTTACAGATTCTCAATGAGATTCATAACTGGAATTAAGATATAAAAACCACTTCTTCGGTAATCTCGCATGAGTCGTGCTCAGTGATGTACGGTTACAGGGGCTGAATCATTTGAGAGCTAGCTGATTGGGATTTGATTGCCGTTCCTGCCGTGTAAAGACCGGCCATACTTTCGTTTTGGTCATCAAACCGCTCCATCTAAAAATCACAACTGTTTTAAAAAAGTAAAATTCTCATGGGTTAAAAAAACAGCAGTTTGAACACAAGATGGTCTTATAATTTGGTACGATTTTTTTAATCCAAAAATCTCTACGTGATAGGTTTTGTAGGTTATAAATCTGAATAAATTTATTTTATTATTTAATGCCTTTGCTATATAAAATAAGGATAAAAATCTCAACAACTAGCATATAGCAGCACTTTTCATTATCCAATGGGAAAATGCAATGAATAATATTTTATTATGAATTAATTAATATTCCCAAATTACAAACTGTTGTCCTGGCTCACACCAACTGAGAGTACCGACATCTTTATCTCGTCCAAAGCCATCCCAGTGCAACAAAGGAGAAAGTTCAAAAGTATGCATAGTGTTTAAAAGCTCGTTAATGAAAATTTCCATCTAAATACGCCGCGTTCCGTATCCTTGCTGCCCAAGGATTTCCCCTCAGAAATCCTCATGTTTAGATGGCTTTATTATGACATCAAAACACAACCCACCACCATCAGCAACGCCACATTGCTCCCTTTTTATAAGAATTCTCTCCCGGGGTATTGCCAAGCTGTCCTTTATGAAAACGTAATACGAAACATAAAGTTTTCATCCAAACTTCTGTACGCCAGCGCAAATGTGCCCTGTTGCATTTAAAGCAACGACGTCCTAAACCATAATGCAAACTGCAATGCTATCCCTACAGTTATCCACACCAACACAAAACCTACAATCGCGCACAGCATAACGGTCGGGCACCTGTCCCAGGGTGCTTGGTGCATGGATCAGAGATATCAAATTATCAAACCCTACCCCCTGAGCTGCACGGTTCCCGCGTCCCGTCTAATCTCGGCATAGGAAAGTAAAGCCCGTACCAGCCATATGCACTTTACGGTCTGCCATAGGTCTGCCCGAGTTGCAGTTGCAAGCTCTGGCAGTTGCAAGCCGAGTTGCAGACCGCCAGGCACGGGGTATGGGTTTACACGAGCATTCAGTCTTGCTAATGTTGGCCTTTCGCTTACCGAGGTGCTGCATGTGTCCAATCTGGTGAACTTACGTGTGCTTCTTCTTCCTCGCCTAACTTTGAGCCGGCTAAAGTCGAAGAACTAGTAAGTAGCATGTTTCACTCTCCCTTTAAAACCATTCCTTGGAACTGCCTTTCCCTTCCTGCCTGCTCCAAACTTCCCCTCACTCCCCTGTTGGACTTATTTCTAATCTCATGAATTATGAACGTAGCTCCTAAGGTGACACCCGAACGCGTTTCCCCAGCACTCGAGCATTCCACATGTGCACATTCCACGGTCGCAAACGGTTAAATGGAACGGATGGTAATGTCAACCTTGTCTTCCACCTTGGAATGCTTCAAACACCGTTAACAATTCATGCAATCTTGCAATCCCAGATACAGGGCACGGTGTAAACAGGCTGGAGGACACTTGGCCAGCAGAAGGCTCACTTACCGAGTCATGACAAACCCGTCAGGTGGGTTGGATAATAAGGCACCCGTTCCAAGACCCGGTACGCAGACACCCATCGGTTGGTAGCCATGCCTTGCCAGCTAGTACCCGGTACAATGACGTCAGCAGTGTGCAGTAAGAGGTTCCTGCGAAGTGAAACTAAGCGAAGGAAGAAAGCGACACTACTCCTGCTCGAAAGGACCGTTGGGAGTGAGCTTTACAACTTTGCACAGTGCCCACACACACACAGAATGCGGTGTACTCGTTGGCTGAATGATACTGATCATCTTACAACCCCTTAAGACCGCTCGGTGTGATCCACAAGATCTAGCTGGCTATTCTTAAAGGTGTGTGGATGTGAACAAGTGAACCACTTTCACTCCCTGTATGTGGCTTATTGTGGAGGCAATTTGCGTTCCACTGCGGTACGTTGTACGGTGGAAAGCTTTTCGTTATCAGGCAGAGCAATTGTATGGGGAATTGTCTCTTGATGGTTCGTTTTGTAGATGTTTGATTGTGCGCAAATGCATGAGAAACGGAATAATAGAACGACATTAAGATGCCACACAGTATGTCACAATATTGTGGTTATCGTGAAACAGTATTACACAAACCTCAATAAAAAACTTTCGTTATTAAAAATTGATGTAGAAAATGCAAAAATTAAATACCATTGAATTTGTATTGAAAAATTATGCGGCTGTTATTATCTGAAGAATATAATTACTGTGCATCTTTGATTAGATATGCTAAGACATTTAAAAGAGCATTTATAATTATTATCATTATTTAAGTCCCTTATATCTTCCCAAGGCTATATATAGCTAATAAGATTGAGTCAAATTAACAGTGATTTGTGAAGAATAATGTTTAAAAAAATCAAAACTCTTTAAAAACATCGGCTTAATTAGGATTAGGATGCAGGCGGAGGAGTTGACGGAATGTGTGAAGTGGGATACTGAAATCGAAGACGGAAAGAGAGGAATTTTTGAGGCGTATGGACCGAAGGAAAATGTCATTAAAATCATATCTAAAACAAATAGCGACAAGAAACATAAACATTCAACGGAGAAACATGAAGCATCGATTGAGTTAAGTAGCGATGTATGTAGTTGGGACCATGTCTATTGACGGTCCAAAGAGTTTCGGTCCAAAGAGAGATAAACCAAAATTCTTGTCAAAGCTTTTTGGTCTTCTTCTATGCGATTGGTCTGTGTTGAACTACTTAGACATCATGCAACGTTCGCATATCCCAAGAAAGATCGCACAATCGCAAAGTAGAGAGACATCCCTGAGACATCTTTAGGAGTCATCGCTTTAAGAGTCGCATGCATTTAAATGTAGCGACTGAACGATAACACACAGCATTTCTCAACACATAGTTTTAACGAATAAGCCTGTATAGGTTGGCCTAGGTTTCTTATATTCTTTCGACTAGGTCATTGAAGTAAGATGCACCAGACCCCTCAAAATATATAGACTCACTTCAATAAATCACGTTATTAGAATAGAAACGTTATTAGAATATTCGAAACTTAGTCTTATCGCGCATCACCAGGGCTCAAGGAGAACCTATATCTCTGTCTCCATTACTTATCGCACAAAGAAAATCTACAAATAATCAATTGAGATTTATTGCCCCGTTTGTATCAAACAACTATCCAGAACAAGTTACAAACTTAAGCGTACATGAATAACAAAAGTTAGCCGCGATATGGATTATTGGAACGAGTTGGACGTATTATTCAGCTGACACTAAACGCCAAAGTTCACAATGTTTTTGAATATCATTTAACTGGAAATAGAGAGGTTATTAGCCTAAAGGACTCCTACAAAAAGGTCAAAACATCAAAGTCTAAACAAAAGAAATGATACAGTATTTTACAATTAATAAACCAATATGGTGTTAAAATGTCATTAAATTACACAGTTATCCGCCAAACTTGTCGTTTACAAGCCATTTGTGACATATCATTTAATTGTGTTGACGTAACATCTGTCGGCGGTGCCATAAGAGTTGATGACATTGCCTTATCAACTGAAGAAAGAAACTCTGTTAATGCATCACCATTGGACTTCGCTGGTGAAGTATCTGTATAAGAAGCCCAATTTATGCATAATTTGAACCCAAGCATTACAAAGACATTGCCCTACTATAATGTTAAAATGGGTTAAACATCTTTTTTTTAATAATCTCCTGTCTGTGTATCTCAGGCGGTGTAATCTTTGGATTAAGAAAAGGTGCAAAAAGCAGTGAAAATAATAGACGAAAACACTTTTCACAATCGAAGGCCTCTTCTTTTAAAAACCATCCTCTTTCAGCCGATCAGAAGAAAAACAAACCCCCCCTCTTTCCCTGTTCCCTTTCCACACTTTCCATCCCTCCAATTTTACCCCTTTGTTAGCATTACGCACCGCCACTCGCAGCACCGGCGTCCGCCACGCAGCCGGAACCAATCTCGTCTCGCACTCGCTAAAAATAATTAACCCATCAAAAGTGTGCGAAAGAGTGCACGAACGATCGCCACCACCAGCACCATCATCGGCATCGGCATCATCATCATCGGCAGCGCCATCAGCACTGCCATTGGACTCTCGGGCCGTCGTCAACAGCTCGGTCGGCGCGGAACCGTAAAATGTAGCCGAACGATATCGCGCAGTTTTCACATTCGTAAGCAAATTCTTCATCCTCGCCGGCCACCGTGTTGGCCGAGGCCGCGCTGCTGGGTTTCAGCTCAGCTGGGGAAGGGTTGGTAATAATCTTCTTGTTTATGTTTTCATATCGCCCCGCCGGCCGTGTGTGGTGCCCGTCTTCATACAAACGGCTCGAGGCAGAGTAGGAGAAGATCGAAAAAATGAACGATCTCACAAACAAACACCCCGGGCCGCCAGCTGCCGCCTAGTTGCCCTTTCCAACGATTCCTTCCAATTGATTGTGCAAATGTGTGTGTGAGTTGCAGTTCTATTGGGAACCGTCGGCCGTAAGGTTGTTAGATGAATTTAGGTTAGATGCGGTCATCAGACGGGCAAGGGCTCGGTCCCATCCGGAGCAATTGCTCACATTTGCCATTTCAATTAACTGCCACACTCGGCGTCCTGTGTTTCCATTCGAACGAAACAAAAATAACACCCTAGGACAGCGAGGCATCGTCTAATGTGCATCTAATGGAGAATCGAAGAACCGATCGTTACGAATCGCGCATTCGTCCACAGCTTTTGCAGGTGCATAACAATAGTCGGCAACGATACGTTAAATATAGCGCTCGCTTCACAAGTGATCATAAATTGTGTTGCGTACCAACATGAACTGGATCGTTCTTCTGTTGATAAGTGCACTTAACAGTTTATTCTCTCGCCATTCGAGCGGACGTTCAAGTTAAGCTTAATTTATCAACGATGTACCAATTGGTCGGGCTGCAAATGTGAGCTGTACCACACCCTGTCGCTAATTGTCGTTTGTCTAATCGATCGACCGTCTCGTAAAGTCGATAGAGCTCCACAGCACTTTGTTCGCCCACCCCCCCCCCCCCCCCTCCTCTGGCGGCAGCAATGCAGTTCCGTTAGGTGTTGCGTCACGGGAAGGGAGATAATAAATGGACGCTAAATATACCTGCAACTTACTTACTGCCGTGTTGTTGCGACAAATTTTGAGGAGTGATCCTGCAGACGATAGATCTGCTGACCGTTATCAACTTACCCCACACACCTACTATCTGCCATTATCTTTAGCAATAAATAATGAAGAAACAAAAAATCTCCACTATCTCGCTACGCTTTTTGAAACGGCTACCGATTTCTAGCTCATTACAGACACGTGCAGTGAAAAAAGAAGATTAAACTGGTCAACTTTATCGCCCGCGTCGTCTTTATGTCTTGCAGTGGTTGGCGATAGCTTTGTTTTGGTGCTGTTCTTTTTATTGACGACACCAGACTGGTGTGGATGTACTCGAGCTCTATCGTGATTGTGACTAATGGGAGCGATTGTTTTCAATAACCAATTAAGGTGTAAGCGAACGTGAAATATTGTTTGGACAGCCATTCGATAAAAGCTTGAGAATTTTAGACTTGATTGACAGGCATGGTCTTAAAACTGGAACATTATCTGTTACAAATGCATTAAAGCGTTCTATGAGTCGTCAACAACCAGCATACTTTTAGGCGTTTTCGTTATCGGTTAAGTCTTTTTGCTACTTTGAATTTTCAAAATTCAAATCACCTTCTCTTAATTAGCTTCTTAAAGCACTTTTTGGAAACCCTAGCAGCAGCAACTACTGTAAATAATATCAATTATCTTATCCTTGGCTTTCAAAATTAAAACACACTTCAAACCTGCCGCTCGTATGCAAAATTTTAATTCTCTCGTATCATTTAAGAACGCTACACACAACACGCTACGGATACACGCATGAACCCTAAGCCGGAGCAATTCCTATACGTGCCGGCTATTATTCATTCCCTTTCGCCAACACCTGTTCTGTCGCACGCTCTGGCAAGGACAACAAACGGTCTCGCTCAAACACTGTCTCGCGCCGACTGACAATGATAAACAGTCCTTCCCCGAAACGGGTACACCACGCGATACCTTCGCCGAACTCATCTTCGCGTATCCTGCCGAAAAGCGCAATTACGCACCGCGACCGACCTACAGCGAAACGGTGGATGAATGTTTTGGCACCCTGTTTTTTTGCAGGAGTGGTGTCTAAATTTCACTCAATATCACACCGTGTGAGTCGCGGATAAATAAACACGAAACACAGTGTTCCAAGGGTGTGTTTGCTGCGTGTGCTTGGAAAGAAAGGAACCTACCCGTGGGAGAGTGTGAGAAAAAGCTCCCTCAGGCTGGAATACTCTGAAACGGATAGCGAAATGACAAGCATTTTTCCTTGGTAATTACATTTCCTATCCGCGTGATGAAGATATGACATGTGAGCCGAAGTAAAGGTGTTGAGTGAACCATCTTATTATTCAAATCAATCAAAAGAGCATAAATTACCGAATCATGGACCATAGTTTAAAATGATTCAAACTATACTTATCCCCTTAAAGTACCATTGAGTGGTACTTTACCTGTAACAGACACTGTCTTAGTTTGAATTGATTTAAGCTTCAACTAGTACTTCTGCTACATTACCGATGCAGACTGAAAGACCGTTTCCTTCGTGGAAGGTGTGTATCCTTGATTTTCGGAACGTAAACTTCCGGAAGCTACTAAGAAGTTCTTGTTGCCAGAATTCTCTTAGAGACAATTCTTGGAGATATAAAAGCTATTTCTTCTTATTCTGCATACCGGTAAGAGCTCCTTCGGGGCGGTCCGGTGGCAGAAGCGATGGCGGCATTGGCCTTTAAACGGTAGGACTGGAAATCAATTCGCACTCGAATCGCCTCTTCGCACACAGGACCGAGTATTCAGCTACGGGTAAAACGTAAGAGCTTTAGAGTTTGTAGAGCCAAACAAGAAGAAGAAGAAGTGCGCCCTTCAACCTATTGCAGCTCTGCGATATTAAACGAATTTCTAGTTAGGAGTATTTGAGTATTCGTTAAAGCTTGATGAAGTCTTACAATTATTGCCGTTTGGTACGAAAATCTCTGTTAATTTGATGAGCATTCTAGAGAGCATTTCGACGTATAATGAATAATATTAAAGCAACATCACTTGATACTATTAAAGCGAAACCTCGCTAGCTTATTTAATTATGCATCAAGCTTTGACAGTCCTTCTTGCTCTTTGCCAGCTTTAAGAGTTTCCAGAACCTTTCAAAATAAAGAGCCTCATGCGTGTCTTTAAATGACAACAGTAAAGATTTACTTATTCATCATGGTAAGCAATTCATTCTATAATTTACTTCACATTGTTTAAAAAAGCGGAATATACATGCAATGCCTTATAACACTTTTTTTTTATTTATTTATTTATGTGTCTCAGAGAAATATGTATGAAGAAATATGTTCTATATAATATGTAGAAATATGTTCTGCAAATGTTTTAAAAATGTGATGGTTTTTGTGCTATGAAACAAGAGTGCCACCTATACAGGGCAAGACAGCCAACAAGATAAAATCAAAGAGGGTGGTCAGGTGGTCAGGTGCTTTACTCTTACTAATTAGGGTGGTCCGGTAGTAGAAGCGACAGCTTCACCGGTCTTTACACGGCTGGCCCGAGGTTCGAGTCCGATCCGAACCGTTCCCCCGTAGTGAGGTTTGACTATTCAACTATGCGGATATCACTGAGTCTAGTAAGCCAGAAAGGGCAAGCATGACCTAAGAAGTCGTGCTACAAGGCTTCAAGTATTTGACGAGTATTTGACGAGGTAAAGCTTCGTGTTCCTGAGCGGTACGTGCCACCGATGTGCTCTTTTCGGTTATGTTTCGTACTGTCGTTTCCATTCTAGCCGTTGGCCTCCTTTTGTTGGGACATAAGCCATTTAAAAGTACGCACCATCCACCCTGTTCCATTGTAAACTGGCTATGATAAATGATTCGGATATAAGTTTGGGATTTGATTCCTTGTACGATCGATTCGGACGCAGTTTCAAATCCAGAAACAAGATCTCGAGCTCAATAAAAACTAAGTGGCTCGCTTGACCCCATAGTACATTTACCTCAATTTCGGATATTTTCAATTGAAATGTTTAATTGTCATTTTAAATCTATTGAGGAACAAATGCAATACGGTCAGGCCGTTCTTATGGAATATAGAAAAGAGAAGTAATCTAGGATTAAGAAAGATCTCTTACCACTGTTATCCTACTAGTATACATGTTTTAAGTATATACTAAAAAATGACGATCAAATTTTATCCTCGACTATATGCCCAACGACTCAACACCATAAGTTGAGTTGATTTTCTCTATGTTGAGGCATTTCTCAACCTATACACTTTGTAGCTTAATTAATAACTTTAAATGGACTATTGCAGGGATAGAGCTCTTCCAGAATTTTTGGAGAATGGAGAATTCTTCCAGATTCAGGTTTAAACCTAATGTTTTTCTTTCTTATCCTTCCTCTAATATTGAGAGTTCCATTTGATAAAGCTGGACAATTTACTGGAGTGCAATCGCAAGGCAAATTCATCTGCAATCGAATGTATACCAACATTCGCAGCAAGTTTTTTATATGTATTCATTCGACAAAGAAATGCACAATAGCACCGACAAGCTCCAAATCGCTCCTCAAACATGATCAGCTGTATTGGCATTAAAAGTTATCACACACAGCTACACTGGTTAAATATAGTGTGCACACATGAACGATATCACACTGTACAATAAAGACTGTTTTCTTATCTGCTTACAACTTCAAGGTATGTTAAATGCTTCCAAAAGATTGCGTTTTATTGGGTTACCAATGCCAAACTCGTTCTAAATTTAGGCTACGAATATTACGCCTTGTATCCAACAAATTTCATAGTGATATGGGATAGAAAGAAGTAACTGCTACATTGAATAATTCTTCTTTCCATTTTTTCTTAGAAAAAAAATGTTTATTCCAATTATCGTCTACCTCAGAAAATGTGCTCAGATAATTAATTCCCAATAACAGAAGCTTATGGGAAGGGTTATTAACTTTTGCCACATCACCCGGCAGAACACATTCAATATACTTTCATTGCAATTAGCTATCGCCGTGTGTAAATCTGCAGCCTTATCTGTCCGCTCAGAAACAGCCGTTCCCCAAATCCCAAAAACAAGCTTGATGTAAGCTATGTACTCGCCAAACATTAAAGCTTTTTTCGGGAACAAAACCAACTAAAAAGGCCATCTTCGTCAGCGCTAAGCAGCTTCCATCGTCGCGACGCGGTCTCTACGCAACACAACGAAGGCAGCAGCGCCAATCCAATTAGCATAATGATAAACCATGATTTGAACCGACTTTACCGGGTAATTTCATGCCAGATCCTACACCGAATCCGACCGACCGCTTCGGATGAGTTTTTAAAGCTTAAACAAACATGCAATGCTTTGCCGAAAATTCGAAATTGATCCAACACTTTAATACAACTCACGTGATTTCTTGCAGGTGTTTATGAGTTCCAGCGAGGCCTCACGCTTTAAATCTAGCCCTACTTAACGCAGACCATCAATCAGCCGAACTATCGAACGAGCCACTCTTCGGTGCTCCAATCGTTTGCGGAATCTTCCACCAGTAAATCACATTTAGCGGGGCAACGGAAAAAAATCTAAACGAACAGCATAAATCGTCTCTTTCTCGGTTTTCGGCCCTCTTGCGCCAACGGAAAACTGTTTGAAAGGTTGTCTCGTAAATAAAATGCTTTGCGAACGCAAGAACCGATCCCTGCCAACCATCGGGAGTGGACTGGACGAGCGAGTTACTTTACGGCTCGATTTGCGAACATTCCATTCTCATTGGAAGGAGATGCATATTTTCCACTACGAAATCGGCCATTGACCGGTGAAAGTTATTACTGACACAGCCATTAGACTGGACGCGACTGCGAAATGTTAACTTATTTTACAGTATTTCGATCCACACCTTTTTCAAGGTGAACAACCAACGGTCGTGAGTTAAAGATGAAAAAACTTTCCCCAAGATACAAAAGCATTCTTCACTAATCGGTACTTACCTTCTCCATTAAACTTTCAGCACGTCGTGCAAAAGAAGCTCGGCGATCCTGTGCGCTGCTCATGTTGGCTGGCTTTGCGGTCTAGGCCGGTGCTCGAACCTCTCGAAGAAACGGATGATTTACACCCCGAAAATTGGATAATAGTAACACTTAGAACACACACGCACAAACTTTTTAACGCACTTTGCTCGTTGTCTCTTGTTTTTTTTTTTTTTTTTTTTTGTTGCCTCACTTTAAATCACTATTGGCTGTAGGTGAGAAAAGCGCCGATTAGAGTACACAGTGGCTGACAAAGGCTGCAGAAAAACCTTTCTTTCACGCTGCTGACGGAGGTTCACTTTTTGTTGGAAAGTTTGATGGGACAAAAATTAAATGGAAGGGAAATCTTATTCTTATTCTCGGTGCTACCAGCTGAACATTAATCTTTCTTGCAGGTGTGCCGGTGGCGTTTGAAGGCCCTTGAAGGTTCATAATTAATCAATCAATAATACATCACTTTGGACATGTGTGGAAATTTTCCGGCGTGTTGTATTCGGACGGTACCTAACGCTATCTGATGACTAATGGTGGATGTTTTGAGTGATATGGGTATAAAATGGCGAAGAAAACAGCACTCTTGCCTTTAACTCTTGCCTTAGAAAAAAAAACATCATGCATCTTATTGAAGAGGAAATAGCTCAATCTTCAGGGCAGGTCACGCCTTAAAACTCTCTCGATGAAACATTTAAATTCAAAATTCGTCCATAAATTAAATGGAGAACCAAACGCTATTGGACAACCCATAAACTTTGAAACGTTAACGTTCAAGTTCTATTTTTATCATCCATTCCCACCAAAACCATCTCACTTGTTGCACCTTGATTTCTTTTCCATAAACCTCACTGTTTACCCTTATCAGCACCACCATATCTTCGATTACGCCTTAGCATTAATCATGCTCTAATGCCCGGCCTTTACCAAATAAAAAGTCCACACACACCCGGAGTCTTACCAGCGCCACCGTCAAGTGTCCCAAACAATCTACACCAACTAATTACCAACCATCCGGTACCATATTGATGCGAACGTCACACGTGAAAGAAATCTACTAAATTTCAAACCACCACCGAATGCACATTTGACGAGCGCCAGAACCGGCACCTTATCAACCAGCCCAGTGGGTTATGTTGTGTTTTTGTGTGTGATTTTTTGCTGTTGTTGTTGCTGTTCACCCCACCCCAACGGCATGATAAGAAGGTTGAGCTGGCGCGAACGTCAAGACGGCAGGCAGCTCCCAAAGGCCCTGATCGACAGCTGGTTCGCCGGGTGTGGCGTTGTTGGTAGCAGTGTTCGACAACACGTTGATAAGGCGACAACAATTGACGAGCTACTCGGACGCCGGTAAGCGCTAACACCCGGACACCCGATGGGACAGGGATGACGTGTTGAGCGTGTCGTAAGATAAAATTAACCTTCAACAATCGTTGATCGCAGTCATAGAAAACGACCGAACGAAATTATTGGGCTGGAAAATCGATAAACACCAGCCTAAGTGAGATTTCACTGCCAAATGTCTTCGGTAATTGTCCCGAGGACCTTTTGATCGCTTCCATGTCCTACAAATGGCCGTTACATTGTTACGCGTCCGGCAAAGTGATTTATGTGGTCGGTGCTGGTTCTCCCAGCAAATCATATCCAACGCACCTTCTCGTCCGTACAAAAAAGGGCCTCTTATAAACGTAGCTCCTCGACTGATCGTTATCGGAAGCGAAACAAAGTAAAACAAAACAGTGCACAGTCGCCGTCGCTGTCCGGCTGTCGTAAAGTGGTCAGGCAATTATATTCCCATCACACGGGCATGACTTCCAGCCATGTCGTACAGCCAAGTACAGCTAGAACAGTCGCCTCGTGTGGGGGGCGGTTTTGCGCCGTACGCCGGAATGCAATATAAACCCAAACACCCGGTACCAAGACTTCGCAACTCGCAACACCAGGGCCAATTGGCCCGGGAGAGACAAAGCACATAACGCACCGACCGTAGAACATGGGTAACGATAAGTTTTAATTAAATCGAGACCGAGGGTACGACGACGTGCGTGTTGATAGTTCTGACTCCGCCGCAAGAAGACGCTCCCCGGGTGTTTGGGGAACGCTGGACACATACCCACACAGCGAGATGGATGCTTACACGAAGTATCGTTCGGTACAAATTATACAAAACGACCCGTTCGCCTTCGCCGGCAACGTTGGCCCGGGAGCTGGTATGGATCTCCAGCAACAGCTAGTTACGATGCCCTGTACCCTCCACAACTTAGCAGCGCCCCGCGAGGTATGCGAAGCCACTGCGACGCTACTCCTGCGGCGGCTGCATCCGAAAACAAGTAAATTAACTTTAATTACTATTTATTGCTCGGGCGAGTTTGTTTATCGGGACCGATAATTCTAGTCCCGGGCAGTAGGAGTGCGGTGCGAACAAGTTGTAGAAAAAGCGCATAATTCAAGTTCTCGTTTAGCAGGGAACTAGAAATATTGGAGCCGGAATAGCCAGCTGGTATGTGTCACACAAAGATCATCAGTCGGTCATCTCTTAAGACGCTGTCGTTTGTTCGGTGCAGTATGTCTCGCCGAGGCTATCGAGTTGGGGAGGCAGAGACATTCCGGCCGATCGATAAGCCGGTCAATTCCTGCTCCGGGCACGTACACCGGAATATGGAACACCGCGCTATCGAATCATTATCGCACACGGAACGCCAGCCAGCGGGCGCATTCAGCAGCAGCAACAACAACAAACGACAACATCAACAGTGGTGACTAGACCTTGTCGCTCCCGACTCCCCCGCCCCACCTCTTCTCCCTTCCCCTCCCCGCAGCTCGTTCCGTTTAATGTAAACAAACAGAAGCACTACAAACGCACGAGCCAAAAAAATACCTCGAAGCCGCGGTTTCGATTTCAACACCGTTCTCCGGGCACATTTACATTTGACTTTATGATTTTCCATCAATTTGTTAAATTGGACAAAGCTGGAGAACTTGCAGTTAGGAACTCGGCGAAAAGCAAAACAACAAACTTATTATGTATAATGAATGATAATCTTTGTAGCGACAAGTGTGTCCGTCCGATCCATGTATCCGAAAAAACAAACGAAATAATTTTATTCGATGTTTACCGTCAGAACCACAAGCGCTCTACTTATATCTCGCGCTCTCTCCCTCTCTCTCTCTCTTGCAAGATAGACGATACGATTACATATGCACGGTGTAACTGTTTCGACAACAACATCGAGGTCACAGCTAGACTGTTGCCGCTGTGCGTTCTTAACAAAGCACACGAAAACACTCGTTCTGCCAATGCCAAACACAAGATGCGCAATTTTGGAGTCACCTTCGGTGAACATCGAGCGGTATCTGTATCGCTTGAGGTATACGCGAAGCATAGAGATATCCAGTGATGTAAGAGTCAAGGTCCTCTAATCTCTCATTTACTTCTAAATTGCTTCCAGTCTTCCGAACGCTTCTTCAAGCAGCGATATCAAAACAAATAGCAATCGGTTAGCTAAATTACTGAGCTCCCTGCTACTAACCGTTCTTG
This sequence comes from Anopheles stephensi, assembly GCF_013141755.1. Lineage (NCBI taxonomy): Eukaryota > Metazoa > Arthropoda > Insecta > Diptera > Culicidae > Anopheles > Anopheles stephensi. The sequence continues at coordinate 46,495,544 of NC_050202.1, forward strand.
GTGCTGAGAGTCGTAGACGTGCCTAGAATATTATCAACTCTGTTTTGGTTCTCCCCGTGTGTATGGCTGCAACCAAACTGCATCGACACGTGCTGATCGTCAATTCTTGTAATAATCGTAGTCCCCACACTGCTGGACGCTGGGCTGTGGACCACAGGCAATCGAACAAAAAAATGCTGCTCCGCCATATTGACCCTTTATCGATCGAAATTCGTTTAACCATTTGATTTAATTTGAGTTGGGTTGATCGATTCCAAGGTTCCAAGTATCAGCCATGAGAGTGTGTGCTTTGCTGATCACCCTGATCAGTCAGCCAAGTAGTGCCAAACTCACCAAGCCAGCAAGGTGTGAAAATGTCCCCCACACCCACACATCGATGTGCCGGATTGAGAATTGCTTTTCGCATGTTTTCCCACCCCAGCCTGCAATATCCCCAATCCGCCAAATCGATTGTTTCGAACGCTCATTTAAATGCTCGTCAATCGGATGAGTGAGCAGATGCGATCGTCGACTCCCCGTAGATGGGTGTGCGTGCAGGGGGATGGGTGCAGGCCGAAGCGAAGTGACAGAGATTTAAAAACAATCACAATTACCGTTGGGGTTTCAGCTCTACGCCCGGGGCAATCGGTATGGCCCTCGTCTAGACGCACGATGTGTGACAGTTTGGAGGCGATGCGTTTACAACTAGTGCATTGTTAAATTTAAACCCTTCAATATCACTCTTTGTTATCCGCTGAGTGCTTCTCCTCACCAACCATCCATCCGACCATCGACCGGTGCGGTGAATTATCCTGAGTATCCAAGGTGGTGGATCATAGGCGCAAAGGTGAAGTTCAAAGTCAGCCAGAAACCCCGATCGATCGGTGTGAGCCGATCGGTAATTTCGTTCGGCGAATCGAGGATCGACAATTTTATGCAACGAATTTTCACCCTTTGAACGGAAAACACTACTAGCAGGATATTAGTTTTGGAGTTGTTCATGGGATAAGTTTGTAGTAATTTGCTCGCAGTAATGTTTTCTCTCACAAAGAAAAATGCAGCACTTTCACAATAAATCATCCCTAAAAACTTAATCTAACACTGACACCTACAAAACCAAACACGCACGCACATATACACCGGTGTGCACCGGTTTTCCACAAGACTGCGAACTTTTTGTACCCTTTTTTCTCCCAGAACGAACGCTCCGGCGAATCCGAGAATCCGTCCGATCAGATTACACAAATCAAACTGACCGCCCTCGAATCGACGCAACGGCACAAAACACCCTAGCGCAGCAGCAGCAGGAGGTGTGTGTTGCACGTTTGTCCGCAGTGTGTCGCTGCTACGTTCGCACCCTCCTTTCCTGCTTCCTACCCATACCGCTCCCCCCCCCCCTCACTAACTCCCCTTGCACCTCTTGCATCCCAACCATCGGGTCGGTGGTTCGTGGTCTGGTGGCCCGATGGTGGGTTTGTTTTCCTTTTTCCACACCCCGGTACGTGTCACGAAACCGGCGATCTTGATTCGAGCGGCTTCTCAAACACTTATGCACACACACACACACGTACGTCGTGGTCGTGAGGAGACCAACTACCAACACCACTACTACCAACCACAAAACACGATCGTCTTCGATAGATCATCCTCGGTGGTGGGGATGAGGGAGGGGGTGGTGGAAGCAGGGTTGGTAAGGGAAAATAATTACCTTCTTACTTTATTTCCACACCCAGAAAACGTCACTTTACACCCGCTCGGACCGGGTTTCGGCGTCCCATGCCACCGCCAAGCGCGTCTGCAGTGTGTCGAGAATGAATTTGTGGTGTTTTTGGGTACGCCGATGTTTCTAAACCTAATTGCCCCTGGTATTAGTACATTCAAGGAGGAGGGGGGGGGGGAGGGTTTAATCGTATGGGTGTGTTCCCGAAGAAAAAAAGGAAAAGAGAAAAAAGCAGTTGAATTAACAGCTGTTTGGGTGTCTCTAGTTCTATCTTAGTTTTCAATACAATGTTCGAGTTCTATCTTGTTTAATAATTATTTTAAGTAGTTTTTAAAATAATTTAGTGATTTTTACATGAAGATTTGTTCTTATTTCATTAATTTTCCAATTAAAATTTCATATCCACAGAATCTTCTTCAGAATTTTTTTCGCATCACTGTAAATGCAGCAAAAATAATAAAAAACAGTTTAAAAGTCAACCCAACCCAACTGTGTCTTAAACCTTCCTCCCCCATAAAAGGGGACAGAATTCAACACGTGGAAAAGGGCTGTACTCGTAAACTTGCCTTCAAAACCTTGCATACGTCAAGTATAAATACTACAGACCGAGCCGGCCTATGCTACGGCTACCAGAGAGAGGGTTTAGCCATCCTCATTACAGGCTGCGTTGCGTGTCTTCGATACGCTTTGAATCTTACAAAACGCATAACGCAGATGCAGCTGAGAATTCAAAAACACCCCTTACACTGTTGCTCCACGGCACGGATTAAGATCGTGTGTGACATTTTTAGAATTGTGTTTGTATTTTTAACTGCTTCTCACTCGGAGAATATTGATGACAACTTCTGTTGATGTCGTCTTCGGAGGTTGAATTTTCTGTAACTTCTCTTTTAGACTCATGCTACTGCCTTCTTTATGGGAGTCGAATAATAGTCTTCCAAGGCATCAATCGCAACAAAGATGCGTCGATGCGTCCCCATGGGAAGTCGTACCGAAGATTCACAGGTTTCGAGAGACGTGTTGGGTTGTTTGTTTGCCGAATGGTTCTGGGACCTTCAACCACTCTAACCACGGGCGTAAGAGAGAGAGCGAGAGATATCAACCGAACAGCTTGTGCCCGGGAGCACCAAACAGACCATCTTCGAGTCCCGGGGAAATATGAAAATCTTCCCAAACGCCGGATCGAAATTCGTGTTTTGTTTGCGTGCGCCCGTCGGCCTACCCAGAGAAAAACACTTTGTCCGTGTGCGAGTGTGGTGTGGTTTTATTTTCGGGTCCGATCGATCGAACGCGGGAGAACCGGGCCTGGGCAGCAGGTGAGTGAGATGCATCTGGCACGATGCAGGCAAACAGTAGGCCAACATAAAAACAAGCTTCACAACCGCACGAGAGCCGACAGCTGAGACCGGAGACTTGCCCCGTAACGAAAAAAAAGAGAGGGAAGCCCCCCAATCATTACGGACCACCAGACACAGTAAAAGCCAGATAATTGGAAGAATTTATTTGGCAACCTACCAGCAACAGCAACAGGTTTGCAAGGATGGCAATCAGCAGGAAAATCTCTTCGCTGCGTCTTTATCCCTGGGTGTGAGTTTGTCTGTCGGGGAAAAGAAGGGTGATTATTAGGGGACACATTAGAGTACTTCTTCCAGGGAACTGAATTCTGGAGACTCGTTGGCTGTTCTTGACGATGGCGCTATTTATGTCCCTTTTTCTAATTTCCTTATGGCACAACTCCAATAACTTAATTATCTTAGGCAGCCAATTCGATACTTCTCAGTGCTATTTACTATTGTTAAACAGCTGTTAAACAGCTTCTAGGCGTATATTGCCTTTTTAAGCAGTAAGTACTATTTATTGGACTTTTAAATCCAGTTCTAAGCATCTTAGCTATTAGCACCTAGTGTAAAATGTCTAAAAAAAAGCCATAAATAACAACCCGGGATCTAGTTCTATGTATCGCACTCTATTAGGAAAGCTCATCATGCGTTAACATTTAACATCCCTTCGCTCGCTGCTTGACAACACTCCGGGCGATGGCGCAATGCTGTACACTACGCACGTGAACGTTTCGGCCGATGCTAATCAACCTGCGAGCAGCATCAAGGCCATCAACTATATCTATAAATGGTACCAATTATGGCACAGTTTAGCACTTCCAGTCAATTCGAAGGTTTGATACACCGCTGCTGCACCCCGCGAGCTTGCCGGGACGGATTAGGCCCATCTAACGCGTGAAGTGCGTCTTCTTCGCGTCTTTACATCGGTCGGGACCACGAAAAGACAAGCACCCGTCACGAGCTCTAAT